>NC_040911.2:79712814-80049897 GCF_004126475.2 Phyllostomus discolor | reverse complement strand
CTGATAGGAGGGGCGGAGTCGGGTAGCTGGGCGCGGGTGTGGCACAGAGAGCAGAGAGTGTTGGGACTGGGCACATAAGGCATCTCGGGGTGTGCAAGATTGCAGCGGGCGGACCCTGAGCACTCAAGCAGCAGCAGGCAGACCCTGCCTGAAGAGTGGCAACCAGCAGACCCAGCGAGGTGGTGATCATGAAGCAAGGCACTTCACGCAACCCAGGATCCCAGCACTAGGAAATAGAGCCTTGGGACACTGATTGAAAACACCTGTGGGGGTTGAGGCACAGGGAGAGACTCCAGCCTCACAGGAGAGGTCGTTGGAAAGTCCCACAGGGTGCACAAACCCACCCACATGGGAACTGGCACCAGAGGGGCCCAGTTTGCTCGGGGGAAGCAGCAGAAGGGACTGAGGGCTGACAGAGAGCAGAGAAAGCTCCACTGTTCCCTCTCGGCCCCTGCCCACACATACAATGTCATAACCCAGCGACTGGGTGCCCCGCCCTGGTGAACACCTAAGGCTCTGCCCCTCACTTGTAACATGCCAGACCAGACCAAAGGGGTGGGGGGTGGGAGATGGCTCAAACAGAAATGAAAGCCCCTCAACCACTTTTTTAAAGTGACTGAAAGATAGCCAACCTATCAGATGCACAGTTCAAAGC
This sequence comes from Phyllostomus discolor, assembly GCF_004126475.2. NCBI lineage: Eukaryota > Metazoa > Chordata > Mammalia > Chiroptera > Phyllostomidae > Phyllostomus > Phyllostomus discolor. The sequence goes on along the minus strand of NC_040911.2, from coordinate 80,049,242 downwards.
ACTGGTGATCAGGATGCTCACAGAATTGCTTGATTTTGGTTGCAAATTACATGAAAAAATAAAGGCTACCTGAGTGAAATGAAGAAAAATACATAGGGAACCACTAGTGATGGAATGGAAGCTGGGTCTCACATCAATGGAGTGGACCAGAAGGAAGATATAAACATACAATCAGAAAAGAATGAAGAAATAAGAATTCAAAAAAAAAATGAGAAGAGGCTTAGGAACCTCCAGGACATCTTTAAACGTTCCAACATCTGAATTATAGGGGTACCAGGAGGAGAAGAGGAAGAGCAACAAGTGGAAAAGTTATTTGAACAAATAATAAAGGAGAACTTCCCCAATCTGGCAAAGAAAATAGATTTCCAGGAAGTCCAGGAAGCTCAGAGAGTCCCAAAGAAGTTGGACCCAAGAAGGAACACACCAAGGCACATCATCATTACATTAGCCAAGGTAAAAATGAAGGAGAGAATCCTAGAAGCAGCAAGAGATAAGGGGACAGTCACCTACAAAAGACTTCTCATCAGACTGTCAGCTGATTTCTCAAAAGAGACCTTACAGGCAAGAAGGGGCTGGAAAGAAGGATTCCAAGTCATGAAAGGCAAGGACCTACATCCAATATTGCTCTATCCAGCAAAACTTTCATTTAGAATGGAAGGGCAGATAAAGTGCTTCTCAGATAAGGTCAAGTTAAAGGAGTTCATTATCACCAAGCCCTTATTATATGAACTGTTAAAGGGATTTATCTAAGAAAAAGAAGATAAAAAAACATGTATAGTAAAATGACAGCAAACTCACAATTATTACCAACCACACCTAAAACAAAAACAAAAAGAAACTAAGCAAACAACTAGAACAGGAATAGAACCATAGAAATGGAGATCACATGGAGGGTTAGCAACAGGGGAGGAGGAGGAGGAGAGAGGGAGAAAAGGTATGGAGAATAAGAAACATAGATGGTAGGTAGAAAATAGACAGGGGGAGGGCAAGAATAGTATGGGAAATGTAGAAGCTAAAGCACTTATGACACATGGACATGAACTAAAAGGGGGGAATGTGGGTGGGAGAGGGTGTGAAGGGTGGAGGGGAATAAAGGGGGGTAATGGGACAAGTGTAATAGCATAATCAATAAAATATATTTTAAAAAATCAACCAATGAATGAATAAATAAGTGGAACAACAAACTGATGTTTCTCTCTCACTCCCTCTTCCTTTTTTTCTTAAAAATCAATTCAAAAAAGATTAATAATTAATACTTGAATAGTTTACACACTGAATTATATGTAACACTTTTATTAGGATTCAATGAAAAAAAATAAAATATTTATACCAATTAACATTTAGAGATATAGTTATAGCTACACAAGGTGTTTCCTTTTTTTTCCTTAATTGTTTTAAAGATTATTTATTTATTTTTAGGAAGAGGTGAAGGGAGGGAGGAAGAGAGGGATAGAAATATCAATGTGTGGTTGCCTCTTGCACACCCCACCCGGGGACCTGGCTTGCAACCCGAGCATGTGCCTTGACTGGTAGTTGAGCTGGCAACCCTTCAGTTCACAGGCCGGTGCTCAGTCCACTGAGCCACACCAGCCAGGATGTTTCTTTCTTTCTTTTTTTTTTAAGTTTTATTTTATTCTTATTTGAGAGAGAAGGGAAGGGACAGAGAGAGAAAGAAACATCAATTGGAGAGAGAAACACCAATCCAGATCAGCCACCTCCTGCACACACCCCAACTGGGGAATGAGCCCACAATCTGTGCATGTGCCCTGACTGGAAATCAAACCCGCAGCCCTTAGGTACAATGCTCCAACCAACTGACCCACACCAGCCAGCATTAAACTTTCTTAAATGTATTTGACCCAAATACTATGTAGTATAGGTTTGACTACAACACCAATGCTTACTGTTCATGTTGTGTTGACATTAATCTATGAATATTTTTAACTTAGCATTTAAATAGCTTTTTATTTATTAATTCCTATTTATTTCAACTAAAGTACAGAGGTGTATGGAAGGGCAGTGGAGAATGAGGTAGGGTTTTTTTAATATGCCTTTTTGCAGTTATGTATAATGATGGCCAATTTTAGTGAAAATTATTTACACATCCCATCATCAAATTCTATGGTCATTCCCTTTAGAAGGCAGCTCTCAGTGAATGATTATAATCATATGGATAGATAAAAGTGGTAAGGTTTTTGTTTTTTAATGAAGAGAATAACTTAATGAGCCCCCATTATCCATCTCTAACATAATTAATTCATGGCCAATTCTGTTTTACATATAGTCTTCCCCCACTGAATTATCGTAAAACAAAGGCCAGATATCATGTCATTGCATCCACAAATTAAGAAATTCTTTTTAAAAATACATTCCCTGTCTCTGTTTTATGTGGTTGAATTTAATATTACTATAATATACTTAAGCTTATTCTGTTGAAAACTGCTGGAGAGCCTCACTGGGCATGAATAACTTAAGCCAGATGCCCAGGAAGAATTGCTCTTCTTTTTTAAGCTCCTCAAGTTTATAACCGAGAGAGAGCGTTGTGTAACACAAATAGACCTTCTAGTGTATCATGCATCCATTTCCATTTGGGCTCTTTCTGAGTCTCCTCAAAGTCATTCCCCTTTTCCAGTTTTATTTTTCTTAGGCCTATTGATTTTTCTTCTGTACTGCTTCTTGAATACCAGGTTCAAACTAGGTTCTATAGTTACCTTGCAGGGGAGATCCCTTGATTACGAAGGTGGTTTTCCCCAGGACGAGGCTTATCCACTGCACTCTGGATGCACTGACCCCTGAAATTTCCCCAATGTGGAAAACTCAACTGCATAATTTGTGGTAGTGAATGCTTTTGTCCTCTTCCCAGCACCAAAACAACAATGACAAAAGCAAGCAAACAAAAAAGAAAGTAATTTTCAGAAATTCATTTTTAATAATCATCTGGTAAGTTTGAAAAATACTGAGGTGGGAGAATTTTAGGTCTGTGAGTCACACAGAGAGACCTCACCCCCAACCAGGCAAGAAAAAAAATCTCTTCATGACTAATAGGTCTCATTAGCATCCTTTGTCCCTCTTCTAATCTCCACTCTCTTCCTCCACCCAAGAAGACATACTCCTCACCTAAGAGTTCACCCATGGGAAAACGTGTAAGACAGTCCTTTCTGCAGATGACCATCCATTTGGACTTTCTTTAAACTTCACAGGAATCTGACTTTCATGTATTAGATACCTAAAACCCCACCTCTCTAAAAACCCTTGATCACTTGTTGTCAATTTATCTTGCCCTAGAGAAAATAGCTTAAAAGGTAGGTATGTCAGTATGGTCATGAAAGGGCAAATGACTTTGGAGCTCAAGCCCTCATGAAACTGTGTGCTTGGGAAAATAAGGGCTCTATTTTAGTCAGTACATGTTAGGTAATGCTACAATAACAAATAATGCTAAAACTGAAGTGGCTCAAAACTATACAAGTTTATTTTTCACCCACATTACATGTACATTGCAATTAGGAAACCTAAATTAATAGGGGATTCCCCATCTGTCACACTGTTGGTCATCACCACAGAGGGAAAGGAAAACAGGATACACACTGACCATTAACTGCTTCTCCCCAGATGTGAGACATGTCACTTCCATTCATATTTCACTAGCATGATCAAGTCACATGGTTATGCCTAACTTTAATGGGAACTGGAATCCTCCCCTATGCCAAGACATGAGGAGAATAGATGGAACAATGTCTGTTAAAGTTTCTATGTATAAGTAGAATAATGCTACTTTTTAATTTGTGGAACTGGGGGACAGGCAGGCAATGAGAGATACTGATTTTCAATGAACTGTTTTTAATAGAGCAGCTAAAGACATTCAAACTGAACTAAAGAAATAAAATGAAAAGTAAACCTGTGATCTGGATACTGTAACCCCCCATTCTCCTTTTCTTTTTATAGTCATAAAAGTGTTTTATTTGACAGTAGAGTTCTTAAATTTTCAATTTTGTTGCCAAAATATTTTATTTATTTATTTATTTACTTATTTATTTATTTTTAATATATTTTATTGATTATGCTATTACAGTTGTCCCATTACTCCCCTTCATTCCCCTCCACCCTGCACACCCTCTCCCACCCACATTCCCCCCCTTTAGTTCATGCCCATGTGTCATAAGTTCTTTAGCTTCTACATTTCCCATACTATTCTTGCCCTCCCCTGTCTATTTTCTACCTACCATCTATGCTACTTATTCTCTGTACCTTTTCCCCCTCTCTCCTCTTCCCACTCCCCTGTTGCTACCCCTCAGTTCTCCTTTTTTTAAAAAAAAAAGATTTTATTTGTTTACTTTTTAGAGAGAGGGGGAAGGAGGGAGAAAGAAAGGGAGAGAGACATCAGTGTGTGAGATATCAGTTGCCTCTCACAAGGCCCCCAACCAGGAACCTGGCCAGCAACACAGGTATATGTCCTGACTGGGAATTGAACCAACAACCTTTCAGTTCACAGGCTGATGATCAGTCCACTGAGCCACACCAGCCAGAGCCCCAGTTCTCCTTTATAAGGTAATCATGATGACCAGTTTCCTGTGTCTCCTTCCAAAAATTGTCCATGATAATCACACATATTTATACATGAGTTTGTTGTATATAGCATGTATTATATTAGCATATAGACAATTTTTTTAAACTTTGCATGTGGAGCTTAATAAAAATCTAACCAACACCTAGGTGAAGGAATAGAAATGAGAAGCTGCCTCCCCAAAATTCCCCATATGCTCCTCCTTGGTCATAACAATCTCATTTTTTTAGGTGCCCATAATTCTTATTCTTTTGATAGTTATTTCCTTGCCTTAAATGAAAAAAGCTTTAGCCTGGTTGGTGTGACTCAGTAAATTGAGTGCCAGCTTGGGAACCAAAGGGTTGCCGATTCGATCTCCAGTCTAGGGAACATGCCTGGGTTGTGGGCTGGATCCCCTGTAGGGTGAGTGTGAGAAGGAACCACACATTGATGTTTCTCACCCTCTCTTTAAAACAAATGAACGAAAAAACTGAAAAAGCTTTAGCACCTGAATTTCTATCCCTAAGTGATATAATTTATATTTTCTTGTTTTTTTTAAAGATTTTTTTTATTTAATTTCAGAGAGGGGAATGGAAGGAGAAAGAGAGGCAGAGAAACATCAGTGTGTGGTTGCCTCTCGGGTGCCCCCTGCTGGTGACCTGGCCCACAACCCAGGCATGTGCCCTAGACTGGGAATTGAACCAGCAACCCTTTGGTCTGCAGGCTAGTGCTCAATCCACTGATCCACAGCACCCAGGGCACTGGTTTTGAAATATATGGAATGGAATCATATATGTATTTTTTGTGTGTGTCTCTTGCTTCTTTCAATCAACATTTTGTTTGTGATATTCAACCACATATAGTGATAGTTTTATCATTTATATTATTGTGTTGTATTTCATTAGGAATTTACCGCAATTTATCTATTTTCCTCTTGAGGGGCATTTGAGTAATTTTCAATTTGAGACTATTACATGAAAATGCTGCTGTGGCCTTGGCTGGCGTGGCTTATGGATTGAGCGCCAGCCTCCAAACCGAAAGACTGCCAGTTTGATTGTCAGTCAGGGCGCATGCCTGGGTTGCAGACCAGGTCCCCAAGAGGGGGCATGCAAGAGGCAACCATACATTGATGTTTCTCTCCCTTTCTTTCTCCCAGTCTCCCCCTCTGTCTAAAAATAAATAAATAAAAATGTTAGAAATGCTGCTGTGAATATTCTTGTCCATGAGTGTTGGTGGAGAAATGCATGAGTTTCTCTCATGTGCATACCCAGAGGAGAATCACTGGGTTATATAGACTATGGCGTCTTCAAGTATAATAATAATGCCAGTGTTCCAAAGTGATTATACCCATTTACATTCTCACCAGCAGTGCAAGAATGCTCTCATTTTCTTTTTTTTTTAAGATTCTATTTATTTATTTTTAGAGAGGGAAGGGAGGGAGCAGGAGAGAGAGAGAGAGAGACATCAATGTGCAGTTGCTGGGGGCCGTGGCCTGCAACCCAGGCATGTGCCCTGACTGGGAATTGAACCTGCGACACTTTGGTTCGAAGTCCACGCTCAATCCACTGAGCTATGCCAGCCAGGGCCAAGAATGCTCTCATTTTCTACAGCTTTATCAACTCTTGGTATTGTCAGAATATATGATTATTGATTATTGATTATTTCACACAAATGGGAGAGTGTGTATAGTTTATTCTCCAACCTTGCCTTTTAAATAATATAACATTATATCTTGAAATTGATGCCTTCTAGAATATATAGATCCGTTTTCACACTTGCATAACATTCTACCATGTGAATAACTTATTTTTTCCTTTACTGTCTTGAATCATTTTCAACATAGAGACTTGCAGGGCAAAGACGCATGTATTTACAACTTGCTCCTCTGCCCATGGCAAACATTACTAATGGATCATGACACACTTTCTCACTGAGCAGAAATGTTGCCTCAGATTCCTTCTCAACACAGTGCTCTAATACCTTGCCCTCAAAATGTAGTCCTAGGACTGGCAGCAAAAGGGAGATTTTTGCAAATGCAGAATTACAGACCCAACTCCAAACTCATTCAATCAAAGTCTGGATTTTAGGAATATTCACAGGCAATTCACCTGTACAAGGAAGTTTGGCAAGAGCTGGCTTAGGCAGCTTCTACTATCCAATTCATTCCAAGAATGGGATGCGTATAAGACATTCCAGAGGCACACAAGGCTCTGTCCTTGGTCCTGTCCTTTTCAAGTGCTTATCTATGCATCACAGGAGAACACTGGAGGCAGGCTGATCTGACCTGCCACTGTAAGAGTAGCAGAGGGATGGCAGAAACTCTGGATCGTAGATTCAGGATACAAGCACACTGAGAGGGCAGAATGAAGGAATGACCCTAACCATTGAGCTAAATAAAATTTGACCAAGACAAACAACTTCATAGGCGTATATTTGAAAATAGGGCTTTGGGCAGCATGGCATACAGTGTCTGTTTTCGGAGCATTAACCTTGTGTCCCACAGAAGGGTTGCTTCCATATTTGTCTGAGAAACACAACTGTGCTTTTCCCTCCTCTTAGAAAGCCAATCAATGCACTAAAAAATACAGAGGTTCTGAGGCGCCAAATGTAGTCAGTTCTGTTTAACTCAGCAGTCCCCAAACAGAGCCCTTCCTGTACATCATCTATTACTATCTATAGAACTGGTGCTTCACAGAACACAGTATGGGAAACGCTGGCTTGGGGCTTTAACTTATGGTCTGGGCTATGAAAAAGGCAAAGCTATCTTTGAAGCATGTAAAGAAAAGTACAATTTCCAGGGCAAAAGAGAGGAGGTGCCCAGTTCCCTGCAGTCTGATGAGCATCACATTGACTTCGCAGGTTTCACTTTGTAACATTGAACTTAGAGCAGATTTTCCTTTCCTGTCTCAATAGAAAAATGAAAAGTTATACAAACTATATTCTTTGACTACAAAGAAATAGAATTTAAAATTAATAACAGGAGCCTTGGCTGGGGTAGCTCAGTGGATTGAGCTTGAGCTGCAAACCAAAGTGTCGCAGGTTCAATTCCCAGTCAGGGCACATGTCTGGGTTGCAGGCCACGGCCCCCAGCAACCACACATTGATATTTCTCTCTCTCTCTCTTTCTCCCTCCCTTCCCTCTATAAAAATAAAATAAATAAAATCTTTAAAAAAATTAATAACAGAAATTTAACCAAAAACTTGTTAACTTAAAAAGCTTGAAAAAGTTTTTATTTGTTTGTTTATTTATTTATGTTTTAGAGAGAGAGGGGAAGGGAGGGAGAAAGACAGGGAGAAGAACATCAATATAAGACAGAAACATGGATCGGCTGCCACTCCTATGAACCTGTGACCCAGGCATGTGCCCTGACCGGAAATCGAAATTGACCTTTGCAGGACAATGCCCAACCTACTGAGTCACACAGATCAGGGCAAACTTCTAAATTTCAATAAAACTTCTCTAAAAGGTATTTGGTTTCAAAAGGAAATAAAAAATGAGCCACAAAATATTCAGAAACAAACAATAATTAGAGAGCTACACATCAATCCACATTTGCAGGTGAACTGATAACAAAACAAGAAAGACTGACGTGAGGTGAATTTTTTTCAACCTAAGAAACTAGCAAGTGAATAGCAAAGCAAATCCAGTGGAAATCTAGGCAGAAATTAGTAAAGATAAAAGTAGAAATAAATAAAACAAAAACAAATAAAGCCCAAATATAAATTTGACCAATCAAACCAAATGCTAATTCATTGAAGGAAAAACAATAAAATGGACTTTTTAAATTATTACTTTTTAAATCCTCACTTGAGGATATGTTTTTATTGATTTTAGAGAGAGGAAGGGAGAGAGAGAGTGAGAGAAACATTGATGTGAGAGAAACATTGATCAGTTGCCTCCTATATATGCACTGACCAGAAATTGAAACCACAACCTAGGTATGTGCTCTGCCTATGAATTGTACCTGCAAACTTTTGTTTGGGACTATGTCATCTGGCCAGGGCTAAAATGGACATTTTTAAAAAGTGTTATCAAATAATAAAAAGGAGACAATAAAAATATTGGATTGACCAAAAAGTTTGTTTAGTTTTTTCCATGACTCCAGTAGCACTTAGTTGTCTTTAACTTTATCTGAAACAATTTTGTTAGATTGTATTATCACAGCTGTCATAATCAGTGTGCATTTAAAAAACTTATCAGAATTGGTGAATTTTTGTGCAGCCATTTTAATATTAAAGATGGAAGAAAATATGCAGCATTTTTGGTATATTGTGCTTTATTATTTCAAGAAAGGTAAAACCTCAACTGAAACACAAAAAGAAAAAAAAGACTTATGCAGTGTACGGAGAAGATGCTGTGACTGATTGAACATGTCAAAAGTGGTTTGTGAAGTTTCTTGGTACAATTGACATTTTAGCTAAATACTTCTTTTCTGGGGGGCTGTCTTATGCATTGGAAGATGTTTAGCAGCACCACTGGCCTCTACCCACTAGAAGCCAATAGCAGGAGGTAGCTGACATACTAAAAATATCCAAATCAATAAAGTCATTGGTGAAAATGAAAAATGTGTCATTTATTTTATGGGAAAAACTAAATGAACTTTTTGGAGAACCCAGTTGTATTTGCAGTAAGAAGAACAATGTACAGATATCACCAGAAAAAAAAAATACTAGGCACAGCTTTACAGCAATGCATTTAAAAATTTAGACAAATAGGTATAACGTTTGTGAATGAAACACAAGTACCCAATAAACATATGAGAAGATGGAAAATATTATAGCAAAGAAAGTTGGTTTCATTAGGAGGAATAATTTCCTAACAAACTGGGATGACCCCAGGATGAGGACTGACCTGCATTAGGAAGAGAGCATCACGAGCTCAGACATGGGCTGAGAGGTGGACCAGCTGTCAGGAGCAACGAGGCTGGTGCTTCTGGGGCACTAGAACCAAGAATTCTCTATTTCTTTGATTTCCAAAATCCACTTCCCTTAGCTGTTTGCTGTTTTTGCCCATGGCCCTTGTTGCTACAGGCAGCAAGGCTGCTCTGATGATCTCTTAGAGATGAGGGGGCAGAGGAGGGTCAGTGGGTGTGACCTGTTTGCCTGGGCCTGGAGGAGGCCAGGAAGCCAGAGCAGAAGCTGCTTTCCAGTTTCCCTGGACACATGTGGAGATGCTTCTGGAATAACTAGTCTCAAGTTAGAACTCGGGACCTGTCTAATGACTAGGCTCTGGGGCAAAACTCCGGCACAGAGAGGAAGTGAGTAGCCCACAGGCTGGACCACATGGCTGTGACTCACCAGTTGTGTGGGGTACCGGACATGCCCCTCTCATGCCAGATGCCACAACTGTAGGTCAGCTTGAAGCTGCACTGGAAACAGGCAGTGCCGTGATGGCAGGTGGGCTACACTGGCAACCCCTGTCCTTGTGCAGACTGGAGAAGCAGGTGCCGACCTGAGCAAGTGGAGGGGAGCCACCATCTAGCAGAAAGAGCCCACAAAGTTTCCCAGCTTTGGCATTCTGCTCAGGCTCTGCCCTCAGCCCCAGGTCTATTCTGCCCATACACCCACACAGGCCCAGGCTGGGAAACCTCACAGCCCTGCCCGGGAATAGTCAGGCCAGTCATGGGCAGTAAACCAAGTAGGTGACACATCATTGCCACATTGCCACACTGGCAGGCCTCCTTCCGACTGCGCTGGAACTGGCCTTGGGCCATTCTGCCGGCCAGTCAGGGTGGAGTCATTCTTCTTGGCGGACACTGCCTTCCTTGATGAAGGATGTGAAATGCTTCTTTGTCCTCCTAGAGTTGAGGAGAATCCCAGAAAAGGCAAGATGAGGAAGCACATAAAAGAGCAACTCTTTAAAAACAAAAAGGTAAAAACCCCAAACATGTCCAAAAAATCACCTTCCTTTTTACTTGCACCTGAGACTCACTGGTTTACACCTTGAATGTTTCTGGGCTCAGACAGAACATCACTGAGAACATCAGCTCTCACCACCCCTTGAGGACATGAACTTATTCATCTACCTGCTGACCCTTTTGTTTCCAATCTCCTGCCCCCACCTCTAGAGTCCCCAGCTGCAAACACTACAAATCTGAGACCCTGTTTACAGTTTCTAGGTGCTCCCATTGAAAGTGGGGAAGTGATGCAGGGAAGGAAGAGAATCTAAAGATCTTGATCACCTGCAATCTCGCTGTGAGAGCACAGCCCAGCTCACCCACTCTGCCATGTTCCTGTTCCAGGTGTGCTGAGGTCTGTGGCAGATGACAGGTGGTACTCTTCCACTACAGTTGTTCCACTCATCCAGGTGGAAAGTGGTATGTAATTAGTAAGTGGGAGAAGACACAACAAATATCTGCATAAAAGGATTTTTGTCCACACAGGACAAAAATCTTGGCAGCTTTCCCTTGTCATTGTTGTTGGTTGCTCTGGAGAAAGAGTGGCAGAGGAACAGAAAAAGCCTTTTCAGAACATGTATGGGATTTTTTGATTGTTTATTTTTCCTTCTTTGCTAGGAGCTGATGATGTTCTGCTTTCAAGAGAACAGAACAAAGTGGTTGTCAGGGAGGTACTCAAAAGTCTCAGATGCCTCAGAAATGACGGTAAGACTTGAAAGCGGGAGTATAGTTGACTCCAACCATTAGTGACCGTCGGCTCCAGAAGTACGCACCACAGGGCTGTGTGGGGTTCACTGCAGAGCAGGGGCAAGTTAAGAACACACAAATACACAGACAGATGTGACTCAGGAACGGATATGTGGAGATAGGGAGACGAAGAAAGGAACATGAACATGTACATAAGGGTACATAGACTTATATAGTGGTATGTACACCTCAAGATGAATATAAACAATATGTTCATTTAGAAAAGATATAAAGAAAAATGTAAAGAAGGTGTTTTTTATAGATGAGAGTTTATTTTCCTACATATGGTGAGGTTGCAGGTAGATGCTTTTCCTTTTTGCTTTTTTAACATACTCTACTTTTCCTGAAATGAAGTTATATCATTTGTCCAAAAGGAAAGTTATTTTCTTAAGAAAAAAAGTTATAAAGTATAAAACACTTTTTAGGAAAGGCTTTAGACTAGCAAATAGGTTCAGTTATCACCCCATCTAGTTAAGGCATGGAGGCAAATAGAGTGCTTCTAGCATCAGGAAAGAGGGGGCATTGAATGCCCTGGGAAAATGTCAAGCTATGTCTTGGTCCCAAACAGCTAATAATGTACCTATGTATGATTTAGTTCTGTGTATGAGTTTACTACTGATAAATGACAGCCCACGATGAATATCCAGTTTTCAACCAAGTTGTGTCAGGAATACAGTAGTCAGTAGTGATTCTTGATGGGTGTTCCTGATTCAAAAAGCACTTTTTTTTTTTTAGATTTTATTTATTTTTAGAGATAGGGGAAGGGATAGAGAAAGGGAAAGAAGCATCAATGTGTGGTTGCCTCTCGCACGCCCCTGCCCTGGGGACCTGGCCTGCAACCAAGGCATATGCCCTGGGAATCGAACCAGGGACCCTTTGGTTTGGAGGCTGGCACTCAATCTACTGAGCCACACGAGCCAGGGCCATAAAAGCTTTTTACATGCACATTGCTTTCATAACCTGTGGCACATCCTTTAAATAATTGATAACACAGACTTCCGGCCAAGATAAAGGCATAGGTAGACACACTGTGCCTCCTTGCACAACCAAGATATAGACAACAACAATTTAGAAACAGCATAACAACCAGAACTGACAGAAAATTGATCTGAAAGAAAGTCAGACAACCAAGAAGTCAAAATAGACAAGTTCATCCAGACTGGTAGGAGGGGCGGAGTCAGGCAGCTGGGTGAGGGTCGAGGGTCATGGCACGAAGAGCAGAGAGCATTGGGAGCGGGAAAGTAAGGCATCCGGGGCTAACAAGACCACAGTGGGTGGACCCTGAGTGTGCAAGTGGCAGCTGGTAGACCCAGCGAGGTAGCGATTGTGAAGCAAGTTACTGTGCGCAACCCAGGATCCCAGCACTAGGAAATAGAGCCTTGGGACACTGATTGAAAACACCTGTGGGGGTTGAGGCACAGGGAGAGACTCCCGGCCTCACAGGAGAGATCATTGGAAAGTCCCACAGGGTGCCCAAGCCCACCCACATGGGAACTGGCACCAGAAGGGCCCAGTTTGCTCGGGGGAAGCAGCAGAAGGGACTGAGGGCTGAGGGAGAGTGGAGCAAGCACCATTGTTCCCTCTCAGACCCCACCTGCACATACAATGTCATAACGCAGCGACTGGTGCCCCGCCCTGGTGAACACCTAAGGCTCTGCCTCTCATATGTAACACGCGAGACCAGACCAAAGGGGTGGGGGGTGGGAGATGGCTCAAACAGAAATGAAAGCCCTTCAACCACTTTTTTAAAGTGACTGAGAGATAGCCAACCTATCAGATGCACAGTTCAAAGCACTGGTGATCAGGATGCTCACAGAATTGCTTGATTTTGGTTGCAAATTACATGAAAAAATAAAGGCTACCTAAGTGAAATGAAGAAAAATACATAGGGAACCACTAGTGATGGAATGGAAGCTGGGTCTCACATCAATAGAGTGGACCAGAAGGAAGAAAAAAACATACAATCAGAAAAGAATGAAGAAATAAGAATTCAAAAAAAAAATGAGAAGAGGCTTAGGAATCTCCAGGACATCTTTAAACGTTCCAACATCTGAATTATAGGGGTACCAGGAGGAGAAGAGGAAGAGCAACAACTGGAAAACTTATTTGAACAAATAATAAAGGACAACTTCCCCAATCTGGCAAAGGAAATAGACTTCTAGGAAGTCCAGGAAGCTCAGAGTCCCAAAGAAGTTGGACCCAAAGAGGAACACACCAAGGCACATCATCATTACATTAGCCAAGGTAAAAATGAAGGAGAGAATCCTAGAAGCAGCAAGAGACAAGGAGACAGTTACCTACAAAGGAGTTCCCATCAGACTGTCAGCTGATTTCTCAAAAGAGACCTTCCAGGCATGAAGGGGCTGGAAAGAAGGATTCCAAGTCATGAAAGGCAAGGACCTACATCCAAGATTGCTCTACCCAGCAAAGCTTTCATTTAGAATGGAAGGGCAGATAAAGTGCTTCTCAGATAAGGTCAAGTTAAAGGAATTCATCATCACCAAGCCCTTATTATATGAAATGTTAAAGGGACTTATCTAAGAAAAAGAAGATAAAAAACATGTATAGTAAAATGACAGCAAACTCACAATGATTAACAACCACACTTAAGACAAAAACAAAAAGAAACTAAGCAAACAACAAGAACAGGAACAGAACCATAGAAATGAAAATCACAAGGAGGGTTAGCAACAGAGGAGTAGGAGGAGGAGAGAGGGGGAAAAGGTACAGAGAACAAGTAGCATAGATGGTAGGTAGAAAATAGACAGGGGGAGGGCAAGAATAGTATGGGAAATGTAGAAGCTAAAGAACTTATGACACATGGACATGAACTAAAGGGGGGAATGTGGGTGGGAGAGGGTGTGCAGGGTGGAGGGGAATGAAGGGGGGAAATGGGACAAGTGTAATAGCATAATCAATAAAATATATTTAAAAAAATAAATAAATAATTGATAACACCTGAAGAGGTCAATCATTAAATGGACTCATCTCATTATAAATGACTTTCATCCCTTGAGAGGGTATTTGAAATACCCAGTCAAAGCATCAAAAGTTATCTTCTTTTGACTGAAAGCTTATGCTTTATTTCGTTTTTAAAAGTATATTTTGATTATGCTATTATGGTGGTCCTGCTTTCCCCCCTTTATTCCCCTCTTCCCTACACACTGCCTCCCACCTGCCTTCCCTCGCTTTAGTTCATGTCCATGGGTCATATATATAATTTATTTGGTTTCTCCATTTCCTATAATATTCTTAACCTCCCCCTGTCTATTTTCTACCTACCATTTATGTTTCTTATTCCCTGTACATTTAACCCCTCTCTCTCCCTCCCACTCCCCCCACTGATAATCCTCCATGTGATCTCCCTTTCTGTGATTCTGTTCCTCTCCTAGTTGTTTGATTAGTTTGATTTTGTTTTTGTTTAGGTTAGATTGTTAGTAGTAGTGAGTTTGTTGTCATTTCACTATTCACATTTTTTATCTTTTCTTCTTAGATAAGTCCCTTTAACATTTCATGTAATATGAGCTTGGTGATAATGAACTCCTTTAACTTGACCTCACCTGGGAAGCACTTTATCTACCCTTCCCTTCTAAATGATAGCTTTGCTGAATAGAGTAATCTTGGATGTAGGTCCTTGCCTTTCATGACTTGGAATGCTTCTTTCCAGCCCCCTCTTGCCTGCAAGATTTCTTTTGAGAAATCAGCTGACAGCCTTATGGGCACTCCTTTGTAGCTAACTGTCTCCTTGTCTCTTGCTGCTTTTAAGATTCTCTCCTTATCTTTCATCTTGGGTAATGTAATTATGATGTGCCTTGGTGTGTGCTTCCTTGGGTCCAACTTCTTTGGGACTCTCTGAGCTTCCTGGACTTCCTAGAAGCCTATTTCCTTTGCCAGATTAGGGAATTTCTCCTTCATTGTGTTTTCAAATAAGTTTTCAATTTCTTGCTCTTCCTCTTCTCCTCATGGCACCCCTGTGATTTGGATGTTGGAATGTTTAAAGTTGTCCTGGAGGTTCCTAAGCCTCTCTTCATATTTTTGAATTCTTCTTTCTTCATTCTGTTCTGGTTGACTGTTTATTTCTTCCTTCTGGTTCAAACCATTGATTTGAGTCCTGGTTCCCTTCCCATCACTGTTGGTTTCCTGTACATTTTCTTTTATTTCACTTTTCATAGCCTTCCCTTTTTCCTGTATTTTGTGAGTATACACAATCAATTCTGTGAGCATCCTGATTACCAGTGTTTTGAACTGTGCATCTGATAGTTTGGCTATCTCTTCATTGCTTAGTTGTAATTTTTCTGGAGCTTTGATCTGTTCTTTCATTTGGGCAGTTATGTAGTATATATGTATGTATGTATTTACTTATGTATGTATCTATTTATTTATTTGTCTCGGCATGCCTGACTGCCCTGCCCTGGTGAACACCTAAGGCTCAAAAGTTATTGTTAACTACCCTGACTGGTGTGGCTCAGTTGGTTGGGCATGGTTCCATAGATTGAAAGGTCAGTTGGGGGTTCTTCCTGGCCGTATATGTGGGAGGCAACCAGTCCATGTTTTTCTCTTACACTGATGTTTCTCTCCTTCTCTTTGTTACTCCCTTCCCCCTCTTTAAAAATAAATAAATAAATAAAACCCTTTTAAAAAAGTTATTGCTAATTGTATGTGAGGACTAAGATAGGTTTAGAAGAGGTCTTTATTAGTTTTCTGTTGTGCATAAAAACTACCATAAACTTAGCAGCTTAAAAGAATGCCATATAGTCATCTGTAATGAGACGTCTGGGCAGGCTGGGCTGGGTCTTCTGCTCAAGATCTCATGAGGTTGAAATGAAAGGGCAGGCTGAGCTAGAGTCTTCTCTGGAGGTTCTGCTGGACTCTTCCAAGCTGCTTCAGGTGTCAGCAAAATTCAGTTCCTAGCTGTTATTGGACTGAGGGCTTGCTCCTCACTGGCTGTCAACCAAGGGCCACACTCTCAGTTCCTTAATGCCACCCGCCTTCCTTCAAACCTGGAATGGCCTGTCAAGTCATTCTTATGCTATGAATCTCTCTTTTTTCTTCTGCTTTTTTCTGCTTCCTTTTGCTGCTTTGTACAGGGCTCATGTGATTAGATCTGGCCTACCCAGGTAACCTCGTATTTTAATGCCTATGGATTAGGAACTTAAATTATAATTACAAGATGCTTTTACAGCAGTACCCAGGCTAGTGTCTGATTGACTAACCTGGGCATGAGGATCTTGGGTGGAGGGAATCCTTCTCTAGAATTGTGGCTATTACAGGCATGAAATATGCAGCTCAGGATGGACCAAATGCCCCACTTGAAAAAAATAACTGTGTTCTTTTTAGCACACAGAGAAATTATTAAAACAATGTTAAGTAAACTTAAAATGTTAAGTAATCACAATAATTTTAAATAATGCATTTGTCATCTGTTAGTTTAAATTATACCCCAGGGTAGAGTCAGGGTTACCCTGACTCTAGACAAGAGAACCAGATTTTCCTTCTCCCACACTATCATTCATTATTTTTTTAAATTTTATTTATTTATTTTTAGAGAGAGGGGAAGGGAGGGAGAAAGAGAGAGAGAGAAACATTAAGTGTGGTTGCCTCTCACATGACCCCCACTGGGGATCTGGCCCGAAACCAGGCATATGCCCTGATTGGGAATCGAACTGGCGACCCTTTGCTTTACAGCCCACGCTCAGTCCACTAAGCTGCACCAGCCAGGGCTCCTATCACTCATTATTAAGTGAATGTAAAGTCCAGTGTTTCCAGAACAGCTCCAGGAGCTCCAGGACAGTCTTCCCAGGAAAGTCACTGGTAAGGGAAGGAATGGGAAGTGCCCAGGCCTGGGCACACATACCCAGTGAGAGGGTCTGCACACAGTACTGACAGCAACTACTGCCAGGGGTGTTCAACCATTTGGCATCTCTAGGCCACACTGAAAAAAAGAAGAGTTGTCTTGGGCCACACATTACATATAGAAATACTAAAGAAAACTTATGAGCAAAAAATTGGTTTTAAGTACATTTAAATTTTGTGTTGGGCTGCATTCATAGCCATCCTGGGCTGCATGTAGCTGATGCACCACGGTTTGAACACCCCTGAACCACAGACAGAGGCAAAGCACACAGGTGGGGCCAGCTTAGAGGGCCTTCTGCTCCTTTCTTTGGGCCTTGGCCGAGGGGCTCAGTCTGTAGGCTCCATGGTGCTGTCAGGGTGCTGCTGGAGAGACGAAACTGGAGCCAGGTTCAAGCTGAGGCCTGACACCAATGACTACACAGGCCTGGGTGAAGAGCAGCTCATAGATCCTGGATAAGCAGGCTGCCAGCTCAGAGACAGGCGAGCCCAAGGCCAGTCTGAGGCTTGGGCTGTTGGAGGCTTACACACCAAGATGAGGGAAGCTGGAAAAGGGCTTCCTTGTCTCCCTCAACACCACATTTTGCTTTTATTACTACAACTACATTCTCCCTGTGCCACACTTGCAGCCTATTCCTTTGTGTGGCACTTCTGGCAGCAGCTCCCTTCAAGGTACAGCATTTGCCCCCTGCCCAGCTCTTGGGCCTCCTGGGCCTGCCCATCTGGCACCAGCTTTCCCAGCAGATTCTGGTCATGCCCGCCCTACAGTGGATTCTGTTGAAGGCCCACTTTCAACCAGCTCTTTGTACCCATCTCCCACCAGCTTTGCTGTGGACGGCTAACACCAGCAACCTTCAGAAGACTGCCCTTGAGCACAGGAGCCTACAGGACTGCTTGAAGGGCTGTAAGTATTTGGGAA
This sequence comes from Phyllostomus discolor, assembly GCF_004126475.2. NCBI lineage: Eukaryota > Metazoa > Chordata > Mammalia > Chiroptera > Phyllostomidae > Phyllostomus > Phyllostomus discolor. The sequence continues at coordinate 80,031,289 of NC_040911.2, read as the reverse complement.
TTTTGAAGTTCCCTTCCCCTGGCTGGTAGCCAAAGACCAGAATGGCAGTACAAGAGCCTAGCTTCTTTGTCTGGCTCTTACAGTTTCTCCTCAGAAGTGACACATCACTCAAACTCTTTTGATTGGCCAATGAGAGTCATCCAGTGTCATCCAATGTGAAGGGATGAGGAAGTACAATACAAATGGAAGCCCAGGAGAACTGGGCACACTTGTCAATCAGTTGTTCTAATACCGCTTATTATTAGCGGTACAACCCATTCTTTCTCTAGTGATTTTAATTGCCCATATATCATATACTAAGTTTTTATTGATATTTAGGCCTCTTTTGGGCTAGTTTTCTGTTCCGCTGATTTCCCTTTGAACACCTGTATAGAACAGCGTGTATTATTTTCTGTAGCTTTATAATGCCACTTAATATCAAAGAGGGTAAATCCTTCAAGAGTCTCCCTTGAAATGTTTTCTAGCTATTACTATCCCTTTACTTTCTAGATAAATTTGAATCACTTTGTCAAGTCCTCCTCACCCCTCCTATATGATTTTGATTAGAAAGTGATTGCGTTTGTAGACAAATTTATACCTCTTTACACCATGAGACCTACTAATTTGATAAAATATTTTAAGTCAAGTGTCTCAGTAAGGTTTTGTGATTTTCTTCAAATTTACTCAGTAACTTCCTATTAATTTGAGAGCCAGGCCTTTTGTTTCATAGTTATTATGAATGAGACCCTTATTTTATTATGTTTTCTAATCATTATTCCAGTAGAGTAGAAGGGCTCTTGACTTTGTTACTATTTATCCAACTGAACTCTCTTATTAGAAATCTTTTGGCTTTTTGTAAATAATTTCTGTTTATTTACAAATTATAATTAGTGTCTCACTCTCTTCCTTTGTTTACAAACCAATTTTATACTTCCCATTTCTGCAGCAAGAGTGAAACCTTTGGTGTTAACTGTTACAGTTTTCATTTCCACTCTTTTCTTTGACCACAAGATCACTTCCCTCCAGTCTGGCAGCAGCTAGAGTATTCTATGCCTATTAGCACCTCAAGGAAGGATGACACAGAAGAACGCAAACAGGAAAAGAAAGTCAAGTTCTCGCATGTTTAGTTTTGAATGTCTTTATCAGATTTAGAAGAGCAGAAGAAGAAGCGACTGAACCTTTATATCAGGTTATTGAGTGTGACCTCTGGACCACTGCTGGTCCGTGAGCTCTTTGTCACTGGCCCATCAGTTAAGGACAGGTACTGAGAGCAAGAATTTAGAAAATTTATAGCAAACTGATGTTGCCACAATATTCAAATGCACAATTGGCAGACTCATCTCACTGAGCAGCATATAGACCAAAAATATTAATCCATGACAATTGAAAGTAAAACAAAAGGATCCTTACCATAGATTGTTTGATCTTTAGGTTAACTTTTTAAATTAATGTGTTTTGGTTTGCTGCTTCTTTAGATTAACTAAAAGACTCTGGATTTAGAGAAAAGAGTTAGAAAGAAGCAAGCTGGTTGAAAATTTCAGCTTGTCCCTGCATCCTGTGCCCCTTCCCCCACAAGCCTGAGCATTGCCATAAATGGAGGGTGGGGGCTGGGAAGGGAAAGTTGCCAGCAGGAGAACAAGCGATATCCTTGACAGACTGGGAAACTGTGCCCTTTTTCTAAATAGAGCCTGGGAAGCAGCAAGATCCTATCATTTCTTTGAGAAAGGAAAAGGCTATGACAGGCAGACTGGACAGCTGGATTGGAGACAGCCCACACATTTCCCACATGCCCCATCATGGGGTGGGGAGCAGCAGAATAATTTAGTAAGTGTCCAGAAGGAGCCCAAAGGCAATAGAGAACGTTGGACACTCCCACCAGGCAGGCATAAGGGCCACCTCATGTTCTCATGTGTCCAAATGGGGTGCAGAAGGGACTGAGAGAGACCTTAAGAAAATGTGCCACTAAAAATAAGGGACAACGCCACAACTACCTGTATGGACCAATCCCTGAAGTCTAGACAAAACAAAGTACATCTCAGAAAATGCCAATGTGGACACACAAACAGCCAGATGCTTCCCCTCCCTGGAGACCTTGAAACTATTGGGTCCCCTTCTCCGACAGAGACGACAAACTGGAAGGAGAGGAACACTCATAAAGACAGAGTCCATTTCAATCCCCTAACAGAATGGTGATCATGACTGAAATTCAATGGAATTATTTTAAAGAGCAGAAAAAAACGGGAATGCCTTACTTTTTCCAAACTTGAATCTATTAACTGAGAGTGATGTCTGCTTTTGCTTTGTTTAACCAGAATGATGAATGTTAGCGAGCACCTTTACCTATTTTGCTGATTTTAATGGAAATGCATGTGGTATTTTACTGTATGGCATTTGCTATTTATTCTTCATGGGTTTTTCTTTTTTTAATGTTAAGATCTAGCTGTATGAAGTTGGCTAGAGAGATTTAATGTGTTTTGTTATTAAATCAGGAATAGATGTTGAATTTTATCTAATGTCTTTTTGGCATCAATCAAATGGGTCATATAATTTTTCTCCTTGAACTTATTAAGATAATAAATACACAATGGATTTTCTTAATATACCTTTGACTTTGCCTGTATTTAATCCACAGTTGTATTTGATCTTACAATTTATTTATAATTTTAAGATCAATATTCATAAGTAACTTTGGTGTGTGCTTTTTAAAATATTTGGAGCCCTGGCCAGGGTGGCTCAGTTGGTTGGAGCATCATCCCATAAACCAAAAGGTCACGAGTTCCATCCCAGTTCAGGGCACGTGCCTAGGTTTTGGGTTCTGTCCCTGGTTTGGGAGGCAACCAACCAATGTTTCTCTCATGCGTTGATGTTTCTCTTCCTCTCCCTTCCTTTCCCTCTCTCTAAAATCAATGAGCATGTCCTGGGGTGAGGATTAAAAAAAAAAAAACCCACATTCCTTTGAACAAGCTTTTATATGAGGGTTATACTAGGCTTATAAAATGAATAGTGATGCTTCTAAACTTTCTCATGATTTAGATTTTCACATAATGTTGTGCCTAATAATCAATTCTGAGTGTCTTCCCCTGAATCCTAAATTTCATCTAAAAGCAGTATTCTCAGACTCCAGGTGGCCCCCTCCAATGGCCTCTCCAATCTCATCATGAATATGAATCTTTTTTTTTGTACAAGTTTCCCCTGCTACTGGAAGCAACTCTCCTCCAATTTTCCTCCTGCTTTGTCACCTCTCACCATGCTGCCCATGCTGCCCCATCTCGCCCCATCTCTCCAAGATGCCCATGTCTTGGGAGGTGCTTCCTTCAGTTTTCACTTTTATGATAATCATTTAAAGAGCTCCATTTTTTTTATTCCTGAATCTTTTTAAGTTGTTGTTCTAGTACAGTTGTCTCCATTTTCAGCCCACTACTTCCCTCTGCTCCACCCATCCCTGCCTCCCACCCTCAAATGTACCCCCTTTGGCTTTGTCCATGCGTCCTTTATAAATGTTCCTTGATGGACCTTCTCCTATTTCTCCCCACTATCCCTTCCCCCACTTGAATCTTTTCATGAGCCAAGTGCTTTTTCTCATCTTTACCCAGAGAAGTCTGCTTGTGTCCCATTTCAGGGGTTTTATGGGCTTGATCAAAAACTGGGGTTTTCCATTCTAATCTTTGAGTTGCAGAGAAGAAATGTCATACTTCCTTTGGAGTATTAACCAGATATAGAGAATGAGTGGAGAGTAAAGAGAAGGGCTGGAGCCCCAGTAGGCTAGACTCTTGCCCGTGGCACAGAGGGCTCTCCAAGATCTTACCTGCCTGCATTCTCTCCTCAGGCCCTCCTGTTACAACCTACCAGCCATAGAGCGGTCGGCCAGTTCCCAGGCCACATCTGCTTTGTCACCCCTCACCATGCTGCCCATGCTGCCCCATCTCGCCCCATCTCTCCAAGATGCCCATGTCTTGGGAGGTGCTTCCTTCAGTTTTCACTTTTAATGTAATTATTTAAGCCATACATGTATGTTTTATGTACTTTTCTGTATAGGTATCATATTTTACAATGAAAAGGGTTTAAAATGTATCTATTTTTTATTTTTATTTTTTATTGTATATTTATTTTATTATAAAAAGCATATTTTTATTTATGCATATATTCTTTCCTGGAAGAATATAATGGCAAACTGTTATTGGGAGGGATCTTTAATCTCAACATAATTCCATATTTAAATTAATTAAACTATTAATTTTCAAGGCCTGGGAAATGACCAGGTGGCAGGAAAACCCTGGGCTGACGCCCAGTGACCAGAGATACTCTCACAGGCTTGGCTGTGTCCAGAGAGATTTCAACATGCAGCTTTCTCCTTCCTGGACCACCAACAGCCATGCCTTGACCTGTTGCCTTCTACAGTCATTGAAGACTGTCAATAACTCACAGGGTTTTGAACTCAGGACCTAATCTTGGCCAGGTCTGATGCTGCATATTCCAGGGGTTTCTAAGAACTTCAAGAGCAATTGGACTTAATATATTTATTGAGCACGTTTGGTACCTGAGTCAGTTAGTGAGGTAGTGCCTGGGTCTCCTAACTTGATTAAGCCAGCAGAAGTCTGAGCAAAGACCCCAGAACCAGGTATAATAAGTGAGAGAGGGCACTGGTCATTGAAGGTTAAGCAGCAAGTGGAACGACACTATCGATGATACAAGATCATCTAAATATGGGTGGTGGGAACTCAGCAGAATCGAGGCCCTGGAAGGGTTTGGGGGAGAAGGGAACATGGGTACCAGCAAAGAGCTTGTGGCGGGGATCTGTGTAGGAGAACAGAAAGGAGATGTATGAAAACAAGGCCAAAGACAAGGACTGGGTGAGACAAGAGAACACGATCAGGGCTTAGATACTGAAATCGTAACTCACCTTTCCATCCTGTTTGTGGCACAGATGCAAAGAGAAGAAAACATTTGTGTATTGCTTTGCTGAGGCATTGACAGCTAGGACCCCTTCACCCAGCACCGATACAGACCGTAGGACTCTCGCAGTCCTAGGAGATCAGTTCATCTGCTCAGTGACAAGTAGACTGGGTGGACCTCCCCACTCTGACCTTACTCTGAAACACTAGAGAATGATGGATCCTGGTTGCAGAGAAGCATAGGAGCAACACAGTTTTATAATACAGAATTCCACCCCCCAAAACTCAGGAAACTGGCGATGACAAGTACCTCTAAAAGTGGGGGTAGAGGTGAAACACACTGGAATGGATTGGCTAAAAGTCAATTTAAGAGTTAGATTTTTAAGCCCTGGCTGGTGTAGTTCCGTGGACTGAGCATAGGCCTTCAAAGCAAAGAGTTGCTGGTTCAGTTCCCAGTCAGGGCACATGCCAGGGTTGTGGGCCAGGTGCCCGGTGGGGGGTGCGCAAGAGGCAACCACACATTGATGTTTCTCTCCCTCTCTTTCTCATCCCCTTCTCCTCTCTTTAACAATAAATAAATAAAATCTTTTAAAAAATTAAAAATAATAATTTTTTTAAAAATTTCAGGTTATAGGAAACAGAGATATTTGAGTGAAGGAAATTACCACTGACAATAGTTTCAGAAAATCCCCTAACACCAGAAGACACGAGTTTCCAGACTGAAAGGACCCAGAGTACCCGGGAAAATGGGTAATGGTGCTAAGTAAAAACAGGGCAACAATAAGACACATCACTGTGAAATTTCAGAACGCTGAAGGAACTCCTATGAGCATCTAGACAAAACTGCTAGTACAATGAAAACCTGCAGAGTCGCGCCAGGCATCTCCACAGACAGCATACGGAAGGCTGAAGGCACTGCCATCGCATCCCTGCCTCCCAGCGACCACGAGGAGCAGACAGACAGCAGGGCAGCGGCCCTGGAGAGAGATCTGCAGGGTGAAGTGTGGGGAATGCTGGGAGACAGACAAATGGCCGCGGTTTGAACCAGTGACGGTTACACAGAAAACCACGCAAACAAACAAAACAAGGTTGTCCATTCCGTGGAAAGCTACAAGTAGTGCCAGAAGTGAGAAGTCAGTCATGGTCTGTGTCTGGCTTAGCTGCCTAAATAGGGTTTGCATAAATTCTTAGTATTGCCAACATTTACTACTGACACAATTAAAGTGACACAATTCTATGGAGAAAATGGGGGGGGGGCTGCCAGTATGTGAGTAACGGGGTGGGGGGCTGCGGGTGAGGGACCTAGGCACCTAGAACTTGTCACCTAGGAAACCTTAATCCCCAACTCTCAATGCCCAGCCTGGGGGTGCCCAGACCACAGCACCTCATTACCAGCTTGGGGCCAGTCCAAGTTCCTCCACCTCCCACCAGCCCTGTCTCAGCCAGACCCTTCCACGGCCTGCTAATCCTCCATTCCTCTCCAATCCACTCAGGAGAGCAACATTTTTCTAAGTTACTCATTTATTAATATTACTTATTATATTTGTTTAGCGAGTTCAGTATGGATCTTTCTCAAGTAAATTATGAACTTCTGGGGCAAGTGGATGATTCCTGTTTTATACCTAGCAAAGTGCTATGTCTAGAGTACGTGCCCAAAAAGTGTTTCATGGATGAACTTGAAAGTAGAATTCAAGGTGAATTACCAGACAAATTAAGATCAAGGTCTAAACATAAGACCAAGGTTAGATGAAAGCTGTGACTGATAACAGTTAGGAAATGTGGAGGACCTAATTGTATCAAGATAGAGCTGCTTTCAAAGCTCTGTGGTCTACCTTTTTGGTTAATGTTTAAGTTGGCTTGTTTTAATAAAGAGATAGTTTGCCCCCAAAGTGCTCTCTAGTATCAAGTTTCGGTGCCCTGGGCCTTTGTAAGTAAATGTGGGTCCCCACTGCCAACACCCTATGTGACTTTATAGTCTTTGTGCCTGCTTTATTTTCTTAGATTGCAAAACCCTAATCTCTGTCCTTTGATAAATGAACTCCTTTTATTGCCAATGGATGAGATAAGACCAAAGGAGAGGGAAAACTCCCTGGTCCCTCGCTGGAGGTGGGATGCAAACACCTGGGAGCGAAATACAATAGATGTCCTTCTAGCCAGTGTTCAGAAGGAGCAGGAGTCCTTGATCTTGGGCTGGCATCTGTCCACGGCTCCTCTGGTCTCACTGTGGTTTCATTCACCCTTATATGGGGAAAACACTTGGCATTTTTGGACATCCTCAAGAAGGGGAAACTTGAACTCTCAGCAAGTCCTTTGTCAGTAGGTCTTAAAATGTTCAGATCACAGCTCCAGGGACAGGATCCTGTGGCTCTGTCCAGAGAGACTGGACTTACCCCAGCTCGTCACGGCCACTCCTCTCACCTGGTGCAAGTCATTTTCTCAACTCTGCCAGGCCACACACCCTCCTAAGCTGTGTTGGTGATTCTGTTGCTGTCATCTTTTCAGTTGTAGGGGGATATTGGCCATGTGGGTGGTGGTCTCAGTGTCAGCTCTGCAGGTATTAATCCCTCTTGAAGGATTAGCACCTTGGCCAAGAAACTTGATCCTTCAGACTAGGGTATTTTCTAGCTGGCTCTTCTAAAGTTAGTGAGATGAATGAGCAAAGGGAGGCAGCAGAGAGTCAGACAGGGAGGGAAGGCAGCACCTCCAGTGTGCGAGCTAAACTCCTGAGCTACCGGGCCTGCCTCCCACAGAAACCAAGAGAAAAGATACCTGCCATTCCCTGGGTCATAAATGATACATTGTTCCCTTCCCCTGGCCTTCAGAGCACCGACGTGTGCTTCCAGCCTGGCCATGGGCCTTCCCCGCCAGTGTGGCCTCTGTTTTGACTTCTCACTGCTCACAAAGAAGATCTTCATAAAGCTCCCTGAATTGTTTCCTTGCCATTTCTGTGACACTTCTTCAAGCTCCTGAGAGTTACTGTTTTAGTTGGAGAGTACAGGAGGATGGAGGAGGGGCTACACCTTCCTGGGACCTGGGCACCTTCCACCCCTGGCCACTGGGATTGCCAGGAGGTCCAGTCTCAAAGTGAGGAAATGGACTAGGAGGTGCAGGGTGCCTCTCGGACATTGACATGCAATGGATCACTCTCCAGATGTTTTGTTCACATGCAGGTTCTGACCGAGCAGAGCTGGGGTAGGCCCAAGATTCTGCGTTTCCAAGGAGTTCCCCAGTGATGCTGATGCTGCTGGTCCACAGACCACACTTTGAAAAGCAAGGAGACAAGACTGAGGAGAGGAAGTACAGAAAAATGTAAAAAATGGGCACCATGGGGAGAACAGAGAGGGAAGAACAAGGTCCAGGGAGAGCTGGTCTCATGGAGCTCCAGCTGCATCACCTCATCTTCACGGCCTCGCCTGCAGGGTCTCCTGGGGCAGGAGCCTCTGTGGCCCACGTGTTGGCTACAGTAGAGTGCTTTCCTTCTCCTTGATCCCCTCTTGTTCCAGAGAAGGACTGGAGCGCCCAGGTACCAGGCCCAGTTGCACAGCAGAGGAGGAAGTCCAGGGGCTGGTGAGCTCCTCACACCTTCTAGCAGGTGGTTCTGTCAAGGACGGAGCCCTGCCTCGGCTGGGGCTAACTGCCATGATGATTCAGGAATAACTGATAGGCTCTCCCCTCCTCCTAAGCTTCACTCCAAGCACTACTCCTTGCGGTCAAAATGTGACCTTCACTTTCTCAAAGGGCTGCTTACCATGTCAGTAAAGCACCCTCCCGAGTTGTTTTGATCCTCACACTTACCCTGTGAAGTGTATCCCACTCTACAGGCAATTTGCTTCCTACCTTATAGCTAATACAAAGTAGTCGGCCTTTCCCCCACGGCACTAAACCCTGATTGAACCGCATACCTGTGGGGTCAGGAATCTGTGGGACTGAATCTGGGAGAGAAGCCCCGGGATAGGAATTTAGATGACAGAGCAAGGTAACTGGGGCAGCTTGATTTGGTTTGAGTCTTTGAAGGCTAGCAGAAAGTCAAGGCTATGATTGTCCCTCTACCAGCTTCCCTCGGCACACCGGTAACAGGTCCTTCTGTGCCAGCTAGCAGGGACATCGCAGGACCTCAGAGGAGGGGACTGCCAGGTGGTTGTGAACCGGGTCCACTGGACTTGACTCACTGGGTAGCACCAACTCTAAAGAGTAGCTGGACTGCCAGGCAGGTGCGAGAGAGCCATTCAGGCAAGTCTGAGTCAAACGGCACCAGCCCATCGGTTCACATCCCAAAGGAAGTGTCCTGGGGTGGAAACGCACCGCACTTTGGTTCTTCATTCAGTAGTGACCTAAGTGATCACCAGCACTGTGCTGGGCTCTGTGGGCCCACCAGACACTCTTTGTCCTTGTGTAAGAAAAAAATTAGCAGGTTGGGTATAAAAGTAAATGAGCAGTGGTGGCGACTGCAGTGAACTAGAGAATTCTGTCCAGCTAAAGCTGCTTTGCCGCCTTGCTCCAGTTGGTTGTAGCCCCTTGGTAATGAAGAAAAGCCAAAAATTGAGATCACGTGAACCTTCCTATTTTTTAAAAACAAAATGCAGGCCAACGTCTGTGGCCACTAGTTTGCAAAGTCTGCTCCTCCCTAACCAATCCCTATCTTTTCCTGTTTCCATGTGGCACCTGATGATTCCTGGTAGACAGGAAGCAGTCAATATGCTTCTGGCACATCAACCTGGTGAAGTTCATCCAGAGGCAACAGGTGTGGACTTGCCATCACACGTGGAACAGCTGATGTAATTGGGGAGGACTTTTGGACTTGAGTGGCATAATAGTTGTTGTAAATAAGAAAACCCTCACAAGGCTAGAGCATGTGATTTGACCAACACTATAAAAGCCAGGGGTACAGGGCAGGGGAGGAAGCCACTTTTAGGTAAAACATACACTCATCCCTCCAACTACAGTCCATGTCCCCGTCCCTCTTCTTTCTCTACTCAGCCCTGAAGGCATTTGGCTTTCATACCTGATAAGAGTCAATTCAGGCTTTTCCTAAATTTCAATTGCAAATATCCAACCTGTTACCTGAGAATCTTACCCAACTTGGGGTTTTCACAAGGAATAAAATGAAATAGAATGATGAAAGTGCTTGGCATAAAATTGGGCAAAGGGTTAAGGAACATCCACTATTCTTAGGAAGGTCTAGATATTTTCTATAAGGCACCAGAATATGCAATTGCTGTCAATGCCTAGTTACAGGGATTCTGATTTTGACTTAATAAACAATACTCCAGTAACAATCCCGAATGCAATGAGACTATGAGCCTGAATGTTCAAATAGAACAGCAAGGGCGGTTCCTCAGGGGACATCCAAGAGAGAATTCCTGCCCTAGGCACCTGACTTTTATGGTCTCTGCTCTTAGGACCCAGTGATCACGTGCTTGTAAACTGTACTTGTAATTTACATGTAGAACATGTGGCTGATCTCTGTGAGTATGGAAAGTTATACAAAACAGAATAGGGAGAAAAAGAAATTTTAAAACTATACAATGGGAGCCCAAGTTGTTTTTTTTTAAGGATACACACACACACACTTAGAACATTTCTGGAAGGGTGGAAGGGTATATGAGAAACTTAATTATAGAGCCTTGGAAAATGGGGTGGGGGAGCAAATGTTTACTCACACCAACCAAATGCCTACTTCTCACCGTGCACCCTTGTGTTCACTGCTCCCACCCGCTCACCACTGGCAAGATTATCTTTATAAAAAGGACCAAGTAATCTGGTTCGGCCAAAACCTTCTGGCCTGAGCTTTGCTTTGCAAACACTGCCTAGAATAAAGTTTTATATATTTCCTCACATCTTCACTGCCAAAGCCTGAGGACTTTCATTAATCTGCCGGACTCCCCAGCCTATCCTCCCATTAACAAACATTCCTAACCTTGGAGGCTGCTTCAGGTCCCCTTTTTGGTCCCTCATTTCCTGAGCCCTAGTGTCTTTTACCCGTGTGCACTCACTTTGTGGGAGATCACATCCAGCGTCATGGTTCTTAGATATCCCAACACTGACTTCCAAATTTCTACCTCCAGCTTAGACTCCCTTCCCGAACTCCAAACTTGCACATTGCAATTGCCTAGTCAACAGCTCCACCTGAATTTTGAGCAGACATTTAAAACTTAACACATCCTTGCCCTGGCTGGCATAGCTCAGTGGACTGAGCATTGGCCTGTGAACCAAAGGGTCACTGGTTTGATCCCCCTTCAGGGTACATGCCTGGGTTGTGGGCCAGGTCCCCAAAAGAGGGCGCCCAAGAGGTAACCACACATTGATGTTTCTCTCTCTCTCTCTCCTCTTCTCTAAAAATAAATACAATCTAGAAAAAAAAAAACTTAACACATCCAAAGCTGAACTCATCTTCCCCAGTAAACTTGCTCTACCCACAGCCCTCTAAACAGCAGCTAATGGCACTTCCAGGCTTCTGGTTGAGCAATCTACCACCCCAGAGTAGAAGCATGACTGAAAGCAGCCTGACCTGCAATGTCAGTTATCTAAAAATGAAAGTAGTCCTGGGTATTGGCATCTGTGATATTATATAATCATTTAAACCTTTTCTGAAATATGTTTCAAGTTAATTCATTTAAGTGTAGGATTTGGATTTTGACATTTTAATTTCTTTTGAATTAAGTCATTTTTTGCAAGCTAGGTAACAGAATCAAACTAAGGCAATATAGTCCCCTAAGGATCCAGGCCAAATCTTCCAATCTTCAGCAGAATGACATCATAATACAAGGTACTAACAATGGGGTTATAAACTCTAAATAACAACCACTTATCTACCCTTTCCCTTGGAAAACAGCCATAAGTCCAGTCCTTAAAGGCATGATATACAGAACATCTTAATCTATAAAGGATAGAATTACCCGGTTTATATGGTGCCTAATGAATTGGTGAACCGGACCAGAGCTGGCCAAGGAGTGCTGAACAGGGGACGTCTTTACATTTTGAAAACTTGCTCAGAGGTTTAAGAAAATTCCTGATTGCTCCTAATATTACAGATGCATCCACACTAAGATTTGATTTTGCCAGGGTCTTTCATTAGAACATGAAGTTAGAGCATAGGGGATGAGATACTTGGATATTTAAAATAAACTACTTAGTAGTGAGAAGTTTGACATACTGCTTTCTTCCATGTGCCACAAGAACAAACTGACAAAAAAGGCTATTTAAAAGAAATGCTGAACTCCAAGAAGGGTGGTGGCAGCAACACTCTACTACAGAATAATCTCCTGTTTTCCCATACAATTAACATTGCTATTCTCCCATGATACAGACAGGATCCTGTGGAAAAACCCGTCAGCTTTTTGTCAGGGCCAGGAGATGAAAAACAGAGCATGCCCTAATTAGCTAACTGTAAGCTCAGTTAAGTCTTTAGGATGGACCCATAAAACCTGGCTATGGTTTTGTTAAACATCTGCAAACTGCAGATTCCTTATCCTTTTAGCCATAGTTTCTGCTCAGTATCTTAAAGCCGAGTTCAGTCATCAAAATCCGGAATGTCATCGTAGGAGTAACCCCGGTAGCCTTTGGATGCATAGTAGGCGATGCGCAGGTGGTAAAACCCTGGCAGGAACACTAGGATGCCAATGATCAGGACAGGAACAGCTCGGTCTGCCCCCTGGTGGAAGAAAGAGGCAAATGCATTAGTATCACACAAATTATAAATTTTAAAATAAAATAACACATGGGTTCCATCCATAGATTAGTAAGTTAGACTTTTCAGAGTATTTTTCTTGGGGTAGCACACTACCTAGTGCAAAGGTTTACATCTTTTTCTTCTCTTGATTATCAGTTGTAGAAAAACTGCGAAGGGCTGCCCTGGCAGGGTAGCTCAGTTGGTTAGAGCGTCATCCTGATACGCAAGGGTTGCAGGTTTGATACCCAGGTCAGGGCACTTACAAGAAGCAACAATAAATGCATAAATAAGTGGAACGACAAATCAGTGCTTCTCTCCCTCTCTTTCCAATCAATCACTAATTTTTTTTTTAAAACCTGCAAAGTGTCCTAGCTGGTGTAGCTCAGTGGATTGAGCACTGGCCTGCGAGCCAAAGGGTCACTGGTTCGATTCCCAGTCAGGGCACATGCCTGGGTTGTGGGCCAAGTCCCCAGTAGGAGGCACAGAAGAGGCAACCACACATTGATGTTTCTCTCCCTTTCTTTCTCCCTCCATTCCCCTCTGTCTAAAAAATAAAATCTTAAAAAATAAAACCTGCAAAGTACCTAAAATTATAACAAAAATATATTATCCATGTTCAACCACAGAGATTTTGGGTATTTGCTTCTATTCTTTATTTAACATTTTTAGCTGTGAACACACTCTGTGCCTTATTTTTTGTCTCTTACAATAAGACATTGCCAAAATATTACTAAAAGCTTTTCACTGTGGGGTATGGAGGTAGAGGGAATGGGTGAAGTGGTCAAAAGCAACTGGTTATAAAGTAAACAAACCTTGGACATGTAGTGTAGACTATGGTGACGACAGTTATGAATGTGGTACTGTATGTTCAAAAGTTGATGGGAGAGTTGGTCTTAAAAAATCTCATCACACAAAAAAGTGTGTAATTATGTGTGGCGGTGGATGTTAATTGGACTTATGGTGGTGATATTTTGCAGTAAGTACAAATTTTGAATCATGCTGTATACCTGGAACTAATATAATGGGTTTTTACATTTTTTATTTGTTGATTTTATTTATTTGTTGATTTTAGAGAGGGAGGGAAGAGAGAAACATTGATTTGTTGCCCCACTTATTATATGCATCCTTTAGTTGATTCTTATATGTGCCCTGACTGGGGATCAAACCTATAACCTTGATGTGTTAGGACAATGCTCCGACAAAATGGGCCACCTGAGCAGGATCACAATGCTTTTTGTTGTGTTGTTTAACCATTGAGTTAAACAGAAAATATCACACTGTAAACAAGTCCACTGATCTATTAGCTTAACATGGACTGAACACAACCACATATAAAAGCTAAAGGCAGCCCTGGCTGGTTTCACTGGTTCAATTCCCAGTCTGGGCACAAGCCTGGGTTGCAGGCCAAGTCCCCCGTAGTGGAGCACATGAGAGGCAACCACACATTGCTGTCTCTTTCCCTCTTGTTCTCCTTCCCTTCCCCTCTCTCTAAAAATAAATAAAAATCTTTAAAAGAAAAAAAGAGGTAAAGACAACATGCTGGTAGCAAATTCAGTGCTTGGAGGCCTCAGCCAGACTCTGAAAAATCTTCACCAGAAACGGAGGCAGCTGCCACTTGAACCAGAAGGAGGAGCCTTAAGAAAGTAAAAGAAGGCAGAGAAATAGACTCGTTTTGTGAACAGGAATGAAGGATAAAGGGACGAGAGGGTTGTATTTCCTGATGTTCTGGAATGCTGAACCCTCTGGTGAGAGGGATAGAAGGGAGGGGTATTTTATTCAGGGAAAGGCAACTTTACAAGCATTTGCATGTTGTCTTGACACTCATCTCCTAGGGAAGCAGAACACGTCACTCACGTGTTGTGACTAAACTCCTAAGTGAGCTGCTGGCCCCAGCCCTCATCACCCTGGCTGAATACTGCACTGAAATTGTGCCAGTAACCACTGCCCCCATGGACTGTCTACTTTTAATGAGTGTGTAAAAGGGGAGCCATAGTGAGACCTTGGAACAAAAACACAGGGCTCCGGTGGGAAGAGGGTTTCCTCCTTCCTCCCGGTGTTGGAGGGTCCCTGAGGGAGAGGGGTTTGATATTGCTGGGTCCCTAGAGGTTCTGAGTTCATCAGCAAAGCCTTCTCTTTAGCCCTACCCTCCCAAATCCTCCCCCAAGGAGTCCTCAGAGTTCATGGGAAGGCCAACTGAGAAAAAAAAAGAAATGGGGCAGTTTTCTTTCCATGGCACTTGTTACTGACCAGAGAGACTGCCTCCTCACACTCGTTTTAGACATCCAGAGCTTGTTCTTTAACCTGCAGCAGTCATTCTCCAATAAGAGGCAGACCTGCAGAAAAGGGGCTCTTAAGCTTCTCTAAAGATGCTTTGTCAAGTACAACAAGCCCCTATCCCCTCCATCTGAGAATCTGCACATAATGACAGGAATTCCCGACAGGGGTGGGTTGTACATGTGAACAGCATCAGAGGCTGAACTAAGCTAAAAACCCCCAAATTACTTTTTCTGATTAAGAGTTAGTTACAAGCAAGTCATTTCTCCTGTAGCTAAACTCCACGACTAGGCTCCACGCTGCATATTCGTCCACCTGTTTGTCTGCAGTAATCCGAGTGGATCGGAGAAACACAACTCTGTCCTCCTTACGACAATTTCCAGAAGGACCAGCCTGTCCCAGTGAGGTACCTGACACAAGGATTAGCACAGGCCAGTCACTGCATGGTTTCTTAGAACTGGCTTTTCTCTGTTCCTTCCTCTTTGATACTACACACAGGGTCTAACAACTTGTTATGAACAAGCATTAAACCTCTGAAATACTTGATGGGTCTTCACTTTCAGCGGCAGGGTGGCATCCTCATCACACACAGTCATGCTGTGGGGATGCTGCTGGAAAGCAGACGTGACACGGTCCATACATGGTTCACTCTCCCTCCTCGATGACTTTGTACAAATGCCCTGTGAGCTCCTGTGACGGGGATCATCACCTCTCTAGCATCCACGACAGCGCCCACACCTGCTGTCTGGGCCACGGTGGGCACTTTGGTGAGATCTCCATTGAAGAACCCAGCCCTGGCCAGAATGGTGTTTATGTCCAGCATAGGCACATGGGTCCTGGACACCAGGCTGGAGACCAGCTCATTGAAGGCAATGTGTCCATCAGGGCTGATGCCTCCAACAAACAGTTCAATCCCATCTACAGCCTTGATCTTCTCTTCAAAGGTGTCACTCTCAGTCTGCTGGTGGGCTACATTACCATTCAGAATGTTGATGTTTTCTGGGTGAATATCAGTGTGCTTGAAGAAGTTTTTCCATGTAGAGAAGTGGTAACTCTCTGGATGGTCTCAAGGAAGATCCACATACTTGCCCATGTTGGCGATCCTCACATATTTGAAGCACAAGTCTCCATTCTTACAGTATTCAATCAGCTTCTTGTAGCAGCCGGGTGGGGTGCTCCCAGTAGGGAGCCACAGGGTGAAGTACTTGTCTAGGTTAAACTCGATGATGTGGTTCCTGATGTATTTGGCAGCCCACTCACCAGCCTGAGAATAGTGGTCCAGGATGATGAGCTTCATCTTATTGCAGACACCTCCACAGTGGCTGCAGCAATGGTGCGGGTCACGTGGCCACGGGTCAGGCTGTGCCTGGCCAAAACTAATAGATGTTAACAAATGGTGTGCAGCATTCCACTGTAAAGGACGTACCACAGTTTTACTTAACCTCACCCCCACCCCCACCCCAGACTGCTGGATATTTTAGTTGTCTCTCACTTTTTGTGGCTGCACAGAACACCACACTAACTTCACTGCTTTCCTTGGCCTTTCAGGTTATTTCCTTATCCCATGAGCATGACACATAGGCCAAAGACAGAGGAATGGTGTTTGGTCTTTTTTATCAGGAGGGATTCCACTTTTGGGAGAATTCCATTAGGACAGGGACTTTGTTCATTCCCGTATCCCCAGCTGTGCCCAACATGTAGTAGAGGCTCCGTAAATGTGCTGAATGACTTCACCTTTACAAAACTGCTATGTCTGTCTAGGGTTTTTACATACAGTTTTAAATGTTTTATAGTTTAATTTATCCTCCTTTTTCTTTGTAACTTTTCCCATTGTTTGTAAATTTAGGAAGATTTCCTTCACCCAAAGAATTAAACTCAATCTATAAATCTCCTTTAAACACAAGGAAAGAGAAATTGAAGGGGGCTCCCTCAGGCCAAAGATGAACTATTTGAAAATAAAAAAGATAAAGTCTACAACTCTCACAATTGAATATGATTGGTGTAATGTCTGTTATCTTATTTTACATTTTCTACTTTTCTCCTTCTTTTATCTTTCAAAGGATTTTGACTACATCCCTAATGACATATATCCTAAGGATTCAAAGACTCATGAAGAAAACTTACTGTGCATTCAGCTTTCCTATATTTAGCATTTAATACTGCTATTGTTGTTTTGAAGTAATTATATAGAGAATAAGGCAAGTAATTATACAAATATCACTAGGATAGACATACACATATAAAAATTCTAATCTTAAATTTGCATTAGAACCCTGGCTGGTGTGGCTCAGTGGTTGAGCGCCAGCCTGTGAATCAAGGGGTCACTGGTTTGATTCCCAGTGTAGGGCACATGCCTGGGTCTCGGGCCAGGTCCCCGATGGGGGATATGTGAGGGGCAACCACACACTGATGTTTTTCTCCCTCTCTTTCTCTCTCCCTTCCCCTCCCTAAAAAATAAAATAAAATCTTTAAAAAAATTTGCATTAGAAATATTTGTAATTTTATATCTATATGGTATTTCTCTCCTTATATCTATATATTATTTTCCCTTGTTTTCTAAAAGATACCTATTTCCTGATTCTGTCATGGAAAAGACCTAGAAACAATGAAAACAGACCCAGGAGGCTGATCCAGGGAGCCAGGGCAAACGTGGCACCAACTTCCCCACGGGGGCACCTCAGGATCTTTGAGGTCAAATTTCAGTAGCACGATGGAGATGGCTCATGCTGGATGAACTTGGATTCAGGATGACCAAAGAAAGTTGCACCTTTGCCCCCTCTGAGCCGAAAGCCAAAAGCTATATCATGAATAGACTCCTTACTATACGATTGGGACTTATGCGGCATAATGCAATCAGAGTTAACTGAAGGCACGGTCCTGAAGTCAGGTGTTCAAACTTAGACTGTACACCAAGTAAACATCTGGTGGCCATATAATTGTTTTAAACAGCTAAGGACTAAGGCAAATTAGATATATTTCTTAAAACTCATAAAGAGCCATTTATTATGACATTGCTACTATTTCAGAGTCCAAAAATCATGCCCACAGATCCCCTCACCTGGTGGGTGTTGAAGAATAAGCATGAATTATGATCAAGACTAGTTCAAAACAACCTAGACGCTGTTTAAGTGTCTATATGCAGCCCAAGAACCACCAAACACTACTTCAGGTTTCTAAAGTATCACAATGAAGCCCAACAGGAACTGTGATCAAACCCAAAATAAGAAGGCTCTGATTAATGGGACAAAAGTCCTGGCTTGGTCAGTGGTCCCAGATGTTCATAAGCCTCGCCATTTCCCCCCAAACAGACCAGTACGTCTGTAGCACTACAAAGCCACGATAGCATTCTACTCCATTCAGAGTCTCTACCATTCAGGAGTCCTCCATGCCGGGCGTAGCTTTGCTCTTCCAAACTCTGAGAGTAAGGAAAAGGCCCAACATCTCAGAGGGAAAATTTGCTGACCTCCCACCACCTACCTCAGAGGAACTGTGGGAGAAGTTTGTTGTTGTTCAAAGGAAGAAACATGTGTTTTGTTAGCACTGAATAAAGTCTTAAAAAAAAACACAAAACAAACCCAAACCCTTTTCTTCTTCCTGCTGGAATCTGCTGTACTAGACACAAATATAAAACAATAGATCCCTCGTTCACATTTTAAAGATCTCATGGCAAATTCCCACAAACCCTTCAGCTTACCCCTTTGCTGATGTAGCCTGCCAGCAGCAGGGAGCCTATGATAATGAGGAAGGTGCCAATCAAAAACAGCACTGTAGCAAGCGCAATGGCCTTATATGGGATCTTAGGAGGGCTTTTCTTAAACTGGAAGAGAAACAAAGACAAGGAAGAGCATTATGACAATACCAGCGCTCAGACACTTTAAAGCTGGGGTGAAAATAAGAACTAATCTGAATGCTTCATGCGTCTTGAAGTAACTCCTACCACCCATTGCAGCTCCGGGAGAGAGAGGAAAGGAACAGGCAGGGGATGAAGCTCTAGTTATTTCTCTACCAAGGAGTCCTTGCAGAATGTTATTCTTTCTAGTTCTAGTTTCCTTCCACAGACCATGAAAAACTATTTTCCTACAAATAAAAAGACACTGTATGGTTATTCATTGATTGGACATGTATTTGTTAAGTGCCTGGCCCATGGATGACTGTCCTAATCTACAGGGATTCAAGGCTGATCATCACACTCTGGAGAAGTAAAGAAAATAAATGATTTCTGACTTTCACAGTTAAGTCAGCATACAGTCAAAAGTTATAGAAACAGCTTTTTTTTAAAGCATTAGTTGCCTGCCCCATGGAGCAAGTAGCCTGCCTTATTAACAAGTTCAATTCAAGGTTAAGATTCAAAAACAAAATTTCTAAGGCTTGGGTCATGGTTGTATCTGACCTAACTGGCTAGAAGTTTTCCAGGTGTGTTTAAAAAAAAAATCTCTGTCCTTCAAGTATGGGTCCAAAGAGCACAAAGAATAATCGATTTGTTTATATTTAAAAGGATGGCTCCTGCAATTTCCTCCTTGGCCCTGGTTCCACCTAAAGTACTCTGCTCTAAGGAGAAATGGGCAAAAGGAGATGCTACGTCATTAAGTATTTTATAAAAAATGATTAGGGTAGAACACAAATTTAATAAATACTCTACTTTATTTACTGTTTGTCACAAAGAATGCCTTTAATAAATCGGGTCTCATGACATCAGGAAAGAAGGAAGATTTCCCCAATGTGCTGGTTTTAGCAGTTAGTTTCTCCCTTAAGAGATGAACTGGCTTTGACTAAATTCTAAACAAACCAATGACACAATCCTTAAAAAAGCTCTACCTAACACAACACAGTCTGATTATTTTTCAGGTAAACTAAATAAAATTTGCGATTGCTGGGCTCTGATGTGACAACTAAAAATTCTTAGAAAGGAGCAGTATTTACATTGTTTGAAACAGCTCCACCAAAGTCCCTCCTCCTGCAGCTATGGCTGAAAGGATCTGGGTTTCTTTCCTGCTGCTCCCTCTAATCCCTAGGGACAGTTAGCAAAACCTCCACCTAGAAGGCCTTCCTGCTAATTCATCAGAAACAGAGCCAGCCACTCTCATCAGCATCTTTCTGCCCTTACCTGAAGGTCAATGTAGCCATCATCTGTGCTAGAGAGCCTTGAGTATTTCACTTTACTACTGGGTATTCCAGTAGCCAGGTTAGTACGAGATGGCATCATACACGCAGACACAGCTACAGGCTGAAAACAAAGAAAACTGTTACTGTCTGCAAGCAACAATGATGTTTTCTAGCCAATGAATTCAAGCCCCTCAGATGCAGTGTATTGGAGCTCTGGGATGTGAGGACACACTAGCAATCAGCAGTTTAGGCTCCACTGCTCTTAGAACCTAAATTCTTTTAACAAAGTGAACGTGTTCTCGTTATATATCCACTCTAGTTTGTCCTGGCAGAATGAGAGTCAAGACATTGGCCAAGAACCAGAAATCATGTTTATCTTGCCTCCAATGTTACCCTGCCTTCTAATTTTTCCAAAGTCACAGAGGGTGGAAAGTGTTGATTTAAATCCAGGTTCATCTGACACCAAAGTCCATAGTATTGTTTGTCTCTTTTCCTTGTTTCAGAAAAAAAGGAAAAGGAGCATATACTCAAGTGATTCTCTTATTTGCCAGGGAGGAAGGATAGAGAGGGTGGGGAATAACATTTGTGTCAACATTTTGCCTGTTTCCCCAATGGATTCACAGGACTTGGTTCACAGCTTGCCCCATGTCGGCACCTCCAAGCCCAGCACAAGTAGCAGCCATCTGCAGATCTCTTTGTAGCTCATGCTGAGTGGCCCCAGGCAGAACACAGGTGGTAGCTGACTTTGGCTTGCACCTCCCAGGAGGCCCCAGAGCCAGTGCACTCAGTGGACAGCTTCTGACCATGTTGAAGCACCACCACCCAACCATCTCCACAAGTGACACACTCAAGGGGTAGACTCAGTGAGTACCAGAGACCTGCTAAAGTAAGTCCTGCTCTGTGGAGGGGGCCCCTGCACAGCTGCTTTCGGTGTATGGGTAGTCACAGCCAGTCATTGCAACTGATCAGCCTGAAGGTAAATCCCTCCCACTGACATGTCAGCAGCAATCAAGGCTCAACTACAAGAGGAGGGTGTACATAGCCCACATGAGGGTCACACTTGGAGTGCCCAGTTTGGGTGAAAGGGGAGGCTGTGCCATTGGACCCTACAGGACACCTACTACATTAGGCAACCCTACCAAGCCTGGGAGACACAGCAGCTCTACCTAATACTTAGACACAAACACAGGTAGTCTGCCCAAATTAGGAGATGAAGAAACATGGTAAATGAAAGAACAGAACAAAACGCCAGAAAAAAAACAAAACAAAAAACAAAAACAAACTAGCTCCGACTGGTGTGGCTCAGTGGATTGAGTGCCAGCCTGTAAACCAAAGGGTTACTGGTTCTATTCCCAGCCAGGGTACATGACTGGGTTGCAGGCCAGGTCTCCAGTAGGATGCATACAAGAGGCAATCACACATTGATGTTTCTCTCCCTTTCTCCCTCCCTTCCCCTCTGTCTAAAAATAAATAAATAAAATATTTTTTTTAAAAGAGAGCTTCCCAGACAAGAGAAAGCTAAAGGAGTTCACCACCAAACCAGTATTATATGAAATGTAAAAGGGTCTTCTTTAAGAAGAAAAAAAGATAAAAAATATGAAAAATATGGGAAATAAAATGGCAATAAATACATATTAACAATTGAATCTTAAAAACAAAATAAACAAGCAGAACAGAAAGAGTCATAGTCATAGGGACAGAGAACATTTTGACAGTTGCCAGATGGGAGCAGGGCTGGCGGATGAGTGAAAAAGGTGAAGGGATTAAGTAGTATTAATACCACTTGTTACAGAACAACATGGGATGTAAAGTACAGCATAGGGAACACAGTCAATAATATTTCAATAACTATGTATAATGTCAGATGGGTGCAACATTTATTGGGATGATTACTTAGTAAATTGTGTAATGTCTAATTACTGGGGTATACAACTGGAACTATATAATAATGTATGTCAAATGTAATTGAAACATTAAAAATGATTTAAAATTAAAAATATTTTGTGTGCTTTTCCTCCATAAAACCAGTTGTATAAATGAAAAGTAGTAAATTTATTTTGATCATGAAGCTGTTTGATTTCTAAAAGTGAAACATATCTTTTAAAAGAGAAAATTAAACCCTGGCTGATGTGGCTCAGTGGATTGAGCACCAGCCTGCGAACCAAGGAGTTGCTGGTTCGATTCCTGGTCAGGGCACATGCCTGAGTTATGGACCAGATCCCCAGTGCGGGGGCGGGTAGGGGGGAGCATGCAAGAGGCAACCATGCATTGGTCTTTCTCTCTCCCTTTCCTTCTCTCTAAAAATAAATAAAATGTTTTTTGTGTGTTTAAAAAAGTAAATAAAAAAATAAAGAAAATTAAGTATTTCAATAAGGGGAACAAAAATTAAAAAAAGGCTTTCCTCTGGTATAACATTTTACAAATAATCATCAATATAACAACTGCAGTTAGTGCTGGTTAGGTGGACTTAATCCCATATATTAATGAGTTGTTTTGAATGGCCTGCATTCAACCTAAAATAACTAGCATTATATAGGAATTGGTGATAAATGCTCATGTCCCTTTTTAGTAATTAGTGGTTTAGATATCAAGTATTGAAAAAAGAGAATGCTAATTTATATGCCATCCTAAAAGGTGTTAAAGAACAAAACTCAACTAAGTAAATTTGAAAATCTAATTGGCTTTATTATTCTATTGATGAATCAGGCAGCATCCCATCTAGTAACCGAAAGGGAGCTGAGGCGTTGTAGAAATTGGAAGGTTTTTATAGGCAGAAACAGGGGATGAAACTGCAATTAGGTTAGTTATTAAGTTTTGGGTTCGTGACATGGCTTAGCAAAAGTGACTCCACTTGGCCTATTTTTTTTTTAAAACAAAGGGTTAGATTAAACTGAGTCAAATACTAGGGTTTATTTTATTTTATTTTAATTTAAGTATTTTTAGAGAGGGGAAGCAGGGAGGGGGCGGGGAGAAACATCGGTTGCCATTCTCACGCCCCCAACCGAGGACCTGGCTCATAGCCCAGGGAAGTGCTCTCTCTGATCAGGAATCAAACCCAAGGACCTTTCGGTTTGCCGGAAGATCGCCAACCTACTGAGCCACACCAGTCAGTGCAAATACTAGGTTTTCAAATGTTGTGATCTGATTAATTGGCAATAAATTTAATTCTATAAAACTTAAAGTCCAAACTACCCATATGAGAGGATTTACAATGGCACTTAATCACCTCTGATTTGTATTAGTCTTTTTAAGAACAAGTTTTGGACTTTGCCGTTAACTATTCACATACCCGCATCAAAACAAAAAAGCGCAGGGCATGAGGGAGAGTGGAGGGGAAGAAGGCTTATTGGTGGCAAGGCATGAGAATTCTAAAAGAGGAGAAAGCAAGTATGGGAATCGATATTTTTGCAGTTCCAACAGGCTTTTTTCCCAGCTCCACTGCAACTCCAAAGTCCCCCTGCACCTAAATGTTGCAAGAATTTCAAAAGAATCAGCATCACTTAGCACAGTGCCTGGCACTACACATCTGCACACACACTACTTTCCTGCCTGACTCCAGACCTCGCCAGGAAGAGAAGGAAGAACCGACGCAAATTGAGACAGAAAACAAACAAAACTGGTTTCTGGAAAGAGGCTAGCCTTGGCGAGGCGGGCAAACACTCCACATGGAGGGCTCGGGGCTTGACTTGGGTTGGGAGCGTAGTCCCCGCCAGGCCGTGAGTCTGAAGGGCCACTTCTGCGCCCGCACCAGCATTGGCACCACTTACCCGAGCGCTGCACCAAGTCGTCCGCGCGCCGCCGACAGCTCGTTCGCCGTTGGAAGCTGAGACGCTCTAGACATGCCTCACCTAACTGTCACCCTCCCCACCCCGCCCAGACCAGCTCAGAGCCGGAAATTGCGTAAGGGAAGGGGACATAAGGAAAGCAGCGTCACGAGAGCGACGCCTTTCATCCCGCTTATAGGAAACGTCCTTTTTCAGCCCTGCTCCAGTGCTAGCAACTCCGGGGAGACAGCGTTCCGGGTGGCGTGCCGCGGCCTGGGCTGGCTGGGGGCCCTGGCCATCTCCACAGAAGAGGTCGGGTCTCTAGGGTGCCCACCCCCCTGGGTCACACTAAGGCCCTGGGTAAGCCGTTTCTTTTCCTGACCCCTTAGGCAATGCAGGGAGCGTAGTAGTGCCCCTCAGAAAGTGGAAGCCGAACCCCTTGGACGCTCCGTAGTCTTGGAGGTGCCAGGTCTATTGCTCGGAGCAGCTAGCCTTTCACCGGGGCATGCCGCCGTCTTCCCCAGCCATTACCCCTGCAATTACGCCTTTGAGTGGCCACACACTCTTGTGCTTTCCCTCTTTTCAGTCCTTTCCCAGTTTAGAGGCTCGCCCACTTGGGATGTTACACGTGAGGCTTTTAAAAATCACTTTGAAAGGGCAACTACGACCCACCGCCCCACCCACCTATGCAGTCATCGGTTCCCTCCCGAATGGTACCCCTCTGAACCCACACCTTGGCATGCGTCTGTACACGGTCCACCCGAGCTCCCTGACCAGGGCACGTGAAGCTTTTTCAAATGTAAGATTTATTAAGGTATAACTTACATACAATAAAGTACAATTGGACAAGGTTTAACAAATGCAGTCTTGAAACCATCACCAGTCTAGATAAAATATTTTCATTACCCCCAAAATTCCATCAGGCCCCTTTGCTGCAAACCTCCTTCCTCCCAGGCACACAGGTTAAATTACCCACTGGATACAGTGACTTCTAATACAGTAACTAGAACTCAGTCCAGGTACAACAAAGAAATTAGTTGTTTAATCCACCAAACAGAATAGGAAAACGAACTGTAATAAAGCAGTTCTCAGTGTGTAAAATGCCAATTTGGGACCTTGTAGCACAACTGCTGGGAATGTTTAAACAGCCTTTATTTCACAACTGCTGGGCCTTTTCACTTTCCTGGTTGATTCCACCATTCATGAGATTTAAATCTTCACCTTTGAAAGGATTAAGTCCCAAATAAGGCTATTTATACCACATAAATTTATTTTTTGCACAAACATATTCCTTGAACTCTATCACAGATCTAGTAAAACTTCAAAGATTCTTGTAAAAGGATCCCTAGGGCAAAGAAACTCTGCCCTGTAACAATGCTAGTCTCATAAAATCTTTGAGGTGGTTTTTCGTAACAGCAAGATAAAAAAATGAAATATATAGAATTTGCTGTATTCCCATTCATTTCTTAACCTAAAGAATACAAAAATAAGTTTGGCAAATGAACCCTCCAAAATATCTTATCACCCACTGCATTTGAAGTACTTTCTATGGCTCTAATGTATTAATACCTGGCTGCTCTAGACTGAAAAACAAAACAAAACCCAAACATTTATACAAGATAGCATTAGCTGTGAATTTGCTAGAATACTTGTGACTTGGTTCAAATGAAGGCACTATCCTCTGATGTTTGAAATTCAAATAACTTTTATTTAAATTGAAAATACAATTCTTAAAATTGTGCTAATAGTTAAAACCCTTTCTTATAAAAATCCTAAAGAGTTTTTCTAGATACAGCAGTAGTTCTAGGTTGTTAAGATCAGGTCTGACTTGAGACTATCCTTTAAATTGTAGAGAATGAAGAAAACAATAGGTTATTTACAGAGAACATTATCTACATATGTACTCAGGTACAAATTTGGTGATAGAAGAAACTTGAAGGGCATGTTGGAATCTCAGAAGCAGTTCTTGAAGGGCTTAGTTTTCTTTTCTTAGACTTTGGAAACACCTAAGATCCTTCTTCGTCCTCAATCTTGGGAGCCAGGTAGTACTTTAAATGTCCCATATCAGCAATTTTATACTCTACAACTGGAAGACAAGAACATAGTTAATTATTGAGACATACTACACACATTTACCTACAAAAAATAACTCACAAATGTATTATCTTACCAAGGGGCACATCTGCAGACATACTGAGTGTTACTGTAGGAGACAGTGGAGTGGCTTTTGTAAAGAAGTTCAGGTACCTCAGTGCAAAAGTTAGCTGAACTGGCTCATTCATCTCTATGCTAACCTAAGGGAGAAAACAGAAGACTCATCATATTGAAAAAACATCAAGTTACAACCTGTCAGTTTACAACATACATTAAAAAAAACCCCTTTATTGATTACTTTGGAGGGTGCTATGAGACTAATTTTGAAAACAGGTTAATAGAGCAAAAGAACCAAGTATTCAGCCTGCCTTTCTGTATATGAATGAAATCTCAGGTAACGAAATTATGTGATAAGAGCTTCTCTTTATGAAAATGTTTCTAATATGTAAACCAACTAATAAATGATGAAATATATATATATAAATATTTTACAACTATGCAAAACCCAATGACTTAATGAATCTAGACATGACTATTATGGGTGCTTAAATGACAATAAGGTATTCAGATACCTCATAACTCCTACTAGGAGTACACACTACCATGTATTATGTATTCTTGCTCTCCCACCACCAACACAAAGGACCTGATTATCACCAAGACTCAGAGCTATAGCTATTAGTATATAGGAAATACAAGGCACAGGAACAAACTGATATAAGCAATACCACTGGCAAAGCCCAGACTGTGGGAAACTCAATGATAAATGACCTAGTTTCTTCAAAAAGTGAAATTGTAATGGAGAGGCAAAAACAAACTGAAGAGAACCAATTAATTGACAGAAATTTAAGGGTTATATCAACCAACTGCAAAGCATGTATGAACATTCTTAAAATTCTGATTCAAGCAGTTCTGACATGACCAAGGAAATAGAACACTAAAAAATTCCTTAACATTGAATAGTTTTCTTAGATGTGGTAAATTTTAATGCTTATACTTTGACTTATTAAAATATTTATGGATGACCCTGGTCAGGAAGTTCACTTAAAACAGGGGTTTCAAACCCACTTTCACCGGGGGCTACATCAGCTTCATGGTTGCCTTCAAAGGGCCGATGTAATTTCAACTCCTTAACAGTTAAGGAGTAGTTGCATTTATACAGTCCTAAAATTATTTTAGCCCTTTGAAGGCAACCTCAAGGCTTATGTGGCCCCCAGTGAAAATGAGTTTGACATCCCTGACTTAAGAGTGTTGTATTGAGAGTGATCAGGGCACACTCAATAGTCAACCAATGAATAAGTGAAACAACAAATCAGTTTCCCTCTGTCCCCCACCTCCCCCTGCCAAAGTCAATTTTACACACACAAATATGTATATATTGAACTAATATGAAGAGGTTTTTAAAAAATTGAAGTTGCATGGGGAATGAAATGTAATTTAGGAGGCAGATAAAAGTTGTAATTAGCCCCTCGGCTTTTGTTATTAGTATCATTTTTAAAAAGTCTTTATTTGAAACATCCACAGAATCTTTCTGCTAATATCGAAGAATCCATAACATATTAAATTCACACTGCAGAGAGAATATATGAATGTACATTATCATGCTGTGCATTAGAATTACGGTTATGAGCCTATCTAGGTCGTGTATAGAACATGTTCATTTAGTGTGGCAGTATTTTACAGAGAATAAATGAAATAAATTAGTAGTAAAAATTAAACCTTTTCTTACGTATTGTCAGCTGTACTGTTGGGCACTGAATATAAAAAAAAAATTGAGTTTACCTCCATTTAAACTGTGGGTTGATTACTCAAGCAAGGGACAAGAAAATAATATCTAATTACTATAAACTTAAATATGTCAGATACTGTATTAAGCACTTTGAATGTTATCATATTTAATCCTAATAATCCTATAAGGTTATTAGGTGCTTTAGTTGTTCTAGTTTTTATAGTCAACTGACTGTTCATAGGCTAGGAAGTAAAGTTTTCTTTTAGTACAATTACCAAATAGTAGTTTAAAAATATTCTAAGAATCTAAACAAAACAACAACAAAAAACAACCTGCCTGATTACCAGAAAACCTTAATTTAATGATATTTAGGAATTAAGGGTATTATTTTTTGGTTAAATGTAGATTATACCAGAGCTCATGACAGATTTTTACCCCTAACTAGATCCTTCTGTTGAGGTGTCCTATGCTCAACAGTTATTTGTTACAAGCAGAGTAAACACCTCCAGAAAGCTAAAGGTAGACACCTAGCTTCCCAATCCAATCCTTAGAGTATGTGTGGGTTTGATACAAACACACTATTCTGTAATTTATAAAGGAAGCACTGAACTTGAACCCTCTGCTCACAAATTTTAACAATGCAATTTTGTCTATTTTTTCCTTAGTTTCCTGTAATTTTTAGCGATTATCTTGCTACAGACTGAATGTTTTGTGTTTTCCTTCCCATTCATATTAAAATGGAATCCCCAATATGATGGTATTCAGAGGTGGGGCCTTCATGAACAGTATTATGCCCTTATGAAGCAAAGAAATTTCCATTGCTTATAAGCCACCAGTTTATGGTATTTTGTTATAACAGCCCAAACAGACTAACACACAACCCATTATTAAGCAGGATTACAATTCTCTTCAAAGTAGTTCGTTTACTTTAAAATTACTTACAGCTTCCTCTTCTTTATCAACATTACTTGTTTGTGACAACTTGATATTGCCATTTCCAAGTTCCCCACTTGCAGAAAATTTCACTCCGTCTTTCGCACAGGAAATTACAACAGCATCTCCAATATGACTGAGATCTCGGCATATGCGCGCAAATTCGCCAGAAGGCATCTTTACCACACAGCTATACTCTTGTTCCTAGGAAACAAAAAACTTAAAAAGATCAGTTGCTGAAAATGAAAGATTTGGTAGGTACCCTCACCTTTTTGTAAGATGAATAATCACACCAAGGAAACAAACCTTGAACAGTAATATTTAGGGAACTAGAGCCTCTCCAAATCAACCTCCAGGGTTAAATACAGAGGACATTAGAGTATGGAATAGGAACTCTAATGGGCACAAAGGCCTACCTGCTTTCCAAAATAAAATATATTAGGCATTTTAAACATCACAACAATACCTCTCCTTTAATGCTGATAAACTTAATCTAATAAATTTCTGCCACCATAGCTCTGCAATCTACTCAATAAAAATAAACAGGAATTCTAGAAATAATAAAAAGATGCCCAAATGTAAACATGCACTTCACAACAATAAAGTCAACCAATGAATGATCCAATTTTTAGAGTACTGAAGTCTAACATATTTTAGATAACCATCATGTACAGTACACTCAGTCAGGAGCTGATACTCACTGGTATTCCAAGTTGTTCAACATCTAAATCCATTAACTTCATTTCATAGTCTGAAACCTTTTCTTGATCTACCAAAAGAAAGCAAATGTTGTTGAATTAAAGCATGTAAACTTATAACTATGAAGTAAATTTTATAAGCATCACAAACATTACTGATGCTGAATTTTAATTTTCTGCAGCATAACTCAGTAGATTATAACCTACTTGGGGCTTCGAATACTAGTGCCAATGTGTCCGCGTTATCTTCAGCCCTTAGGGTAATGATGTCTTCATTGCCAGCACATTTTAGTATTTTGGACATGCTAGAAAATAAGACACAGAGTTTAAAAATCGACACTATCTTCTGAAGACGGTTAGATTTCTAAGCAATTAAAACAAGGAGTTACCACTTTTAAGCCATTAGGCTGCCTGATGAATTGGCAAGTAGGTAAACCTGCTACAGGGGGATGTGTAAACCGGTCTAGCCATTTTGGAAAGCGATCTGGCATTTAGTACTTAAACCAAAAATCTCATACCCTACCACCACCAATTCCACTCCTGAAGATAAATAAAAGAGCAGCATTTCCTTTTAAATGTTTAAAATTGATTTGTGAGAGAGATCAATTTGTCGTTCCACTCATTTATGCATTCATTGGTTGTTCCTCGTATGTGCCCTGACTGGAGATAGAACCTGCAACCTTGGCTATCAGGACAACAAAGAGCAGTATTTTCTGAACTGCAAATCCCTTTAGTGATTAAGGAAATTATGAGGCCGCGACGACCATTAAAAATTATTACAAGCTGTTAAAAGACAATGCATGTAATATGGGTAAATATTTCCCGTAAGTTTTTAAAAATTTAAACACGTATATGTACTAGACAGTGGTCAAAAAGTTGAAAGCCACTGCCCCGGAGAAATATTCCCTCAAGTCCAAAAAAGTGCTCACTGCAACTTTGCAATAAAAGGCCGGAAGCCGACTGGCATTTCAGCAGACAAAGCCACCGCGTGGCCGTCCACCCACAACCGCCACGGCCACGGCAAAGCTGGGCGGGCGAGGCGGCCCCAGGGCTCCGCCGGGTGCTAACCTCTGGGTGCTGGCCGGGCGTGCGCCCAGGGCCCCGGAGCCTTCTGTCCCTGTCCCTTCCCGGGACGGTCGGAGGCAGCCACCCCAGGTGTGAGAAGCGCGCAGGCGACCACTGAGCTGTCATCTCCCCGCGTAGCTGGTCCCCTCTCTGCACTGTGCAACTACGCATCGTCGTCAAGACGGTCTGTGCTAGGTAGACGCCTTCGGCTTTTCCCGGAGGACGGGGGTGCAAGTGAAGGGGCTTTTTACCAGACCTTTTTACTCTCGGTTGATGGGGGCGGGGTTGGTTCTAGGGTCATACAAGCCCTATCCCAAAGCAAAATCCAAATGTTAATAAATAACGTTAGTCTGATGCAAATACCAAAGATGATTTCTGTCCTGCAGAACCTTAGACTCGCGTGTTAAGTACGATTACCCAGCACTCGCATTAGTCTAGCTTCGGTGATTTCAAAGCTTAGATGTATATTTTGGTATGTTTCTGGGATATTAAAAAAAATGTTTAACTTGTCATTTGCTTAGTGTTAAGTCATAGCATGAAGGTAACGGAACTGTCCTATTTTTAGTAGTTTGAAATAATAGTATTTTTGTATGTTCGGGGTGTGTCTATGTATGTATTAACATAACAGTTTTCACTGCCTGGGTGTTCACAGTAACAAAAACAATTAAAGCCTCTGAGTGTACTTACTGTCCAGTAATAAACTTCCACTGTTTAAAAAAAAAAAAAAAGGCCGGAAGCAACCTATTGCTCCTAAGATAGTAAGGAACACCGTAAAGTGGTTAAAGTCATCCATGACCAAGGTTTCTCATCCAAGGCTGACGGCATCTAACGACCAAAAGAGTTCTGTGTTTTCCTAGTAGCCAGGCGAAGCCAGTCATTTTCCCGCCCCCCACTTTGTGACTTTGGCGCGGAAAACGTAGTTTCGCGCCACAGCTAGCGCGGGCTTTCGGAAGCGCGCGCTCCGCTAAGTCCCGCCCCCCGGCACAGCAGGCCAACGAAAAGGCGCGGTGACCCACACCAGCCAATGAGGTCCCGCCTCAGAAGAGCACCCGCCACGAGCCGGGAAAGAGTGAGCGGACCAGGGCCTGGTTTCCCACCGCCCCCCGGGCTAACCTGGTGAGATTCACACCCATGGCCAGGTTGCGGTCGCAGCGGTACGTGTCGAATCCCTCGGAGCGCAGGGTGAGCTGCACCAAAGACACGTGGGACGAGTCCATGCTCTGCAGATTGACGCCGCTCGAGCTGATATCCCAGCAGGCCTCATTGATGAGATCTTTAAGCGCCTCCAGCACCTTTTTCAGGATGGAGCCCTGGACCAGGCGCGCTTCGAACATGGTGGCGGAGTGGCAACGACGCAGCTACAGATGAAGGGAAGGAGGTGTAGCGGGCTTGCGCTTCACAGAGTGAGAGCGAGCAGGCAGCGCCTGAGCTAAAGAGAGATCACCACAGCGTCCAGCTGGCAACCGCGTAATACCGCCGAGTCTGCGAGCCCAAGCTCTCCGTCCCTACGCCCCGTGACCACACGTCACCACGCTGCCCCGCCTACACCTGGGTAGAGAGCCAGGACCCAATCCTATGCTTTATACGTGCTAGGCCCGCCCCCCGCTAACACCCATTGGATTATGAGGGACCCGAGCGAGGCAGGAAACGCTGAGCTTTCCGGGGGCGGGAGGAACGGCCTCTGACGGAACTCCTACCCTTTTCGTCACTTACCGGAGTCTGGACGCCGAACGTGTTGGAGCGTTAGTGAGCCCTAGGCCTGGCGTCTCTGAGCTCCAGGTTCGTGGTACCTCCTCAGCCTCCCGTTTCAAGGAAAGAAAGTTGCCAGCCCCGAGAGTAAAAGTGAAACACAAATCAAGACTATCGGGAGGGAAAGCCACCTTGTAGCCTGAAGAGAACTGCTTTAAGTGCACACTTTATTTTTGTTGTGGAAGTGACACGTTCCTAAAAGTCAAAAGATAAAGAGGTGTACAGTTATACAACAAAATTAGCTCCCACCATTGTCTCTTAACACGCGCCCCCCACATGCCAAGCTCCTATCAATCGTTTCTGTGTACGGCATTATAAGCTTTTTTCCTATGCAAATACATTTTTTGAAGAGAAATATGGGTTCATATCGCAAACACTTCTGCAGTGTACTTAATAAAAATATTTTTATGCCATGTACGCATTTCCTATGTGAGTACTTTTTTTTTTAATGAGGAAACTCTTTTTTTTTAAAGATTTTATTTATTTATTTTTAGAGAGGGAAGGGAGGAAGATAGAGAGAGAGAGAGAAACATCAATGTGCGGTTGCTGGGGCTTATGGCTTGCAACCCAGGAATGTACCCTGGCTGGGAATCGAACCTGGGACACTTTGGTTCCCAGCCCGCGCTCAATCCACTGAACTATGCCAGCCAGGGCTTATGTAAGTACTTTTTTAAAAACTTTTAATAAGAAGGCATAACAGGCATACTTCGAAGATAGTGCGGTTCTTTCCAGACCACCGCAATAAAGGTAGAGAGGTGGTAAAGAGAGTCGTGGTCTTTTTGCTGGCGGACAGAGGGTCTTGCCTTCAATTTGTAAAAATCACCACACCTTTGGAGCCCAGTAAATCGAAGGGCAATAAATGAGGTACCCCCCCGTATCTTTCATTTGTAACACAATTTACCAATTTCATGTAATTGCAAACACCTTTGGGTACTTAAGTGATTTTTGTGAGATCAACTCCTTGAACTAGCTTTGCTGGGTGGAAGAGCATACACATTAAATATTTGATTAACGTTACTCAATTGAGCCCTAAAAGATTACAATTTACATTCCAGCTAAGACTATGAGCATGATCATTTCCTCTGATTTTTCTAACTATTGATATTAGCAATCTCAGTTTTAAATCAGTGCTTTTAAATTTGTGTGAAAATCAATTTGCATATTGAAAGTGTTACAGGTTGTACATTTTTCACATTTCTTGACCATTGCATGTTTGTATTTTTCCATTAAACTTCTTTTTCTTATTGTTTAAAAGGAGCACTTTACATAGTAATCATTTTCATAGTATATATTCTTCCCCTGGCTTTGTTATTTCTCTTTTGTATTCATCACAGCATTTCCATTTAGTTGCATTTGATATCCTATCTTGGACTGTAGAATTCTTTAGTTTTTCTATGTATCCAGGTATGGATTTAGCTTTATTTATCATGTTCAGGGAATTTTGTGTTCCTGAATCAGAAGATTCATGCATTTCATCAAGTCTAGAATATTCTCAACCCTTACGGTTTCAAATATTGCCTTTTCCCTACTCTATTCTTTCCCTCTCACATTTCTATTAGATACATATATTTCACTGAACTAAAGAGTGATACTTTCGGTTGTAAAATGTGCTATTATTTTATATAGCACATTAAAGAAAAAAATGTCAAATTAAAAAAAATATACAGCCCTGGCTGGTGTGGCTCAGTGGGTTGAGTGCCGGCCTGTGAAGCAAAGGGTCACAGGTTCCATTCCCAGTCAAGGGCACATGCCTGGATTGTGGGCCAGGTCCCCAGTAGGGGACTGCGTGAAAGACAACCATACAGTGATGTTATATCATATAACATCTCACTCTCTTCTCCTTTCTCTATAAATAAATAAATAAATAAAATCTTAAAAAATATATCATATACTACTCCTGTACATACATTGAAATGCATAAACAGTGGTGTGGCATAGTTAATTGAACTGTTATGCCATAAACTGAAAGGCTGCCATTTTGATTCCCTGCTTGGTGCATGTGCCTGGATTGTGGGTTTGGTCCCTGGTCAGGGCACATATGAGAGGCAACCATGTTTCTCTCTCATGTCAATGTTTCCCTCTCTTTCTCCCTTCCTTCTTCTCTCTCTAAAATCAATAAGTATGTCCTCGGGTGAGGATAAAAAGATTAAAAATGTAAGAATAAAGACAATCTATATTTAAAACTATATACATATAAACAAAATTAACTAGCAAAGGCATTCCTAATATTTCTCTATATTTAATTTTCCACTCAGTTGATGATACTGTTGTTTTTCTGTATCATTTCATTCTCTCTTGTCAAGGATACTGATAATGCAACATTCTACTCATGCAACAGTGCTACTCTATTGTCTCAGATTTCTTCCAAGTCTCTGTCACCCATTTGTAATTGTTTTTTATTTAAAAAATTTAATTCAATTTATTTAAATAAAAAACAATGAAATAGTACACACCAATTTCCATCCCCCACCTCTCTTCCCCACTGCCTCTGGCAACCATCAATCTGTTCTCTTGTATCTATGACCTTGTTTTTTTTGTGTGTTTGATTCCACATATAAGAGATATCATGCAGTGTTTGTCCTTCTGTGTTTGAGGTCCATCCATGTTGTCACAAATTTTTTTGAAGATTTGATTTATTTATTTTTAGAGAGAAGGGAAGGGAGGGAGAAAGAGAGGAAGAGGAACATTGATGTGCAAGGAAAACATCAGTCAGTCGTCTCTCACATGCCCCCAGCCGAGATCTGCCCCGCAACCCGGGCATGTGCCCTGATTGGAATCAAACTGATGACCTTTCAGTTCACAGGCCCAGCACTCAAACCACTGAGCCACACCAGCAAGGGTTGTCACAAATTTTTAGGGCTGAATAATATTCCATTGTACTTGTGTACTACATCTTTATCCAATCATCTGTTAATGGACACAGGTTGTTCCTATATCTTGGCTGTTGTAAATAATGCTGCAGTGAAAAGAGGGGTTCATATACCATTTTGAGTTAATGTTTTTGTTTTCTTTGGGTAAATACCCAGAAGTAGAATTGCTGAATCATTTGATAGTTCTATTTTTAACTTTTTTCAGGAACTTTCATACTGTTTCTCATAGTGGCCACACTAATTTACATTCTCACCAACAGTGCACAAGGGTTCCCTTATCTCCACATCCTCCCTGACACTTATTTCTTGTCTTTTTGATAACAGCTATTCTAACAGGTGTGAAGTAATATCACATTTTGGCTTTGATTTGTATTTCTCTGCTGAATAATGACATTGAGCATCTTTTCATGTGCCTGTTGGCCAATTGTATTTCTTTGGAAAAATGTCTATTTTGATCTTATGCCCATTTTTTTATTGGATTTTTTTTTGGCTATTGAGTTGTATGAGTTCTTCATACCAGGGTTTGGTATAAAGTTGGTTAGAGTGTCGTCCCATATGTCAAGGTTGTAAGTTCGATCCCTGGTCAGGGCACATACAAGAATCAATGAATCAATGCATAAACAGCATCATACTGTGTATCCTGAAACTCTGATCTGCATGAACTGGTTCTCCAACTTCCTTTGTATTAGGCTGGGTTTGAAAGGACTGATGTGATACTCAGGTATGACCTTGCACCATTATGTACTCTAACAGTGAGGATGATCTTCTGTTGCTCTCTGTGTTCATGTCCTTCTAGGTTTTTAATCCTCTCCCTGGGATTTAAAAAAAATTATTGGTTTAAGAGAGAGAGGAAGGGAAGGAGGGAGGAAAGAAGGGGGTAGAGAGAGAGAGAGAGAAACATTGATTGGTGGCCTCCAGTATGCACCCTGACTGGGAATCAAACCTGCAACCTGGTATGTGCCCTGACCAGGAATTGAACCTGCAAACTTTTGGTGTTTGGGACAGTGCTCCAACCAATTGAACCACTTCACTAGGGCCTTTTAAAAAAGTTATTATTGGTAGAATTTCATTTATTGATTTTAGAGAGAGAGAAGAGAGGAAAGAGAGAGAAACATCAATTTATTGTTTCACTTTTTATGCATTCATTGGTTGATTCTTGTATGAGCCCTGACTGGGGATTGAATCTGCAACCTTGCTCTAACCAATTGACTTACTTGGAGCTACCTAGTCAGAGCTAGGTTCTGTAGACAGTAAACCTTGTTTAATTTACCCGAATGTCTGGTGTTTATACCAAGAAGTGACCATGGAACAGTTGAAATGGTAATCACCTAGTCATCAACAGATTAAAAGTTTCAAAATTAACATCGGCATGGTATTTACGTTTACAAATAACATTAAAGCAAAAAGTAAAGTAAACCACACAAATCAAAGCTTTCTGTAAATAAATTTTGGCCTGCAGGGAGTGATCTGTTTCTCCAAAAACTGCAAACAAGTATTTGTGCAATTTTGTTAACACAATACAAAGCATACTCTAAGTTCAGTGTTCCTCTACACCTATTTTATTCTTACTGTGGAAAAACACTGTTACAGGAACTTGGAAATATACTCTTATAGAAATGAAGAAAATAAAATGCCCTTCTCAGAATTCTCACTATTTCCTCCCCAAACCCACAGTTCAGGTAAAATTGCCTATATGAAACTGCAGCTTGTATGTGTGCAAGTTTCTTCCCTTGTTAAGTTTCAGTGCGCTTAAGGGAAGGAATCTCATTTTATACTTGCTTTACATTACTTACAAGACAGCGAATAAGAACAGCTGACAGTGATGCTTGAGAAACATAAGTTAGTGTGGGCTTCGGTAAGAAACAGATGTGTTCCAATTCTTAGTGGGCACTTTCTGGTTACGAGAACTTGGTGAAATCATTTCCCTTAGGAGAAAATTTAAATCCATTCAACAACTACTTATGCTGTGTCAGGTACAAAGGTCCCAGGGTGTCGGTCCTTGTAGGCCACCGGCGCTATAGTCAGAGCTCTCATTGGCTAGTTTGTCTCAGAAACGCACGCCTTTTCCCGCCCCCTTACGTTGCTGTCCCTTGCTTGCCTGTTTACTCCGCCCCTCCCTCCCTGCCCCGCCTTCCTTGCGCATTCGTGCCATTGGTGGGTCTCCTGGGGGCGGTGCGCGTGCGCGCTCGCTCCCAGGACCTGCCGAGAGAGGGAGCGAGCGGGCCGGGCCGTAGGAAGCCCACCGAACTCCGCCCCGGTGAAAGGGCGGTGGTGGCGCTGGGCGGGGCCAAGGTCCGGGGCTGGCGGCGGGGTCGCTGTGGGGCCTGCGAGCAGCCGCGGAGCTGTGCTCTGCTCTGGCTGGGCGGGGCTGGCCGAGCGGAGTCCGCGCGCACCCGCGCTGAGCTGCCTGCTCCGGCGGCTCCGCTGTTCGCCCGTGGCAACGTTGCCCGGGAGTCTCCAGCATGAACGAACTGAGGCTTAGGGCGGTCCGCGAGCCGGACGCACCACCGGAGGACAAGGTAGAGGCGGTGTGCGGGTGGGCGCAGAGAGGGCAGCGGCGCCTCCCAGAGGTCTGCGTGGGGCACGCGCGAAGGGGTCGTCTAGCTCTTTGACCCTTTGTAGCAGCCGACGGCGGCACCGGGCCTGGACAGCGCGAGGGTCCTTGCCTGCGGGACCTCCGCGGAGTGCTTGTCAGGGGTCAGCAAGTTGGGGTTCCCTGGGACGCGGCTCTGAGGTCCGATTGGGGAGTGGTATCTCGGCGGCTCAGGAAGGAGCGCGCGGGGATGCCCACCGCTGCCTGTCTCACAGGGCTGGTTAAGGGTCACCCTCCAGTCCCCTACCTCCCCAGGCTTTTCTAGGTGTGAATACGTCGCGACCCCGCAGAGTCTTCTCAGGCAGGGGATTCGACTCTTCTGTGCCCGACTTAGGGCCTTCGCACCCCTCTAAATTTTTTGGCGGGGTGTATCAAGACAGGGCCTTGGGGTTTGTCTCGTAGATGTTAATCCCTTCATGAAAATGAAATCCGTTGGCTCTAAGCAGAAAGGTCTCTTGACTCACGTAGTCAGCGGGTATTGGAAAGTATACTCTAAAGTAGATGGGCTTGTTTTCTGCTTTAAGTGTGGGCATTGAAGGGGTAGAAGAGGAGGATAAAAAAGAGGCCATCTTGGAGGGGATGCTGGTTAGGGGGGTCAATGATAACGGGAGTAGACTTCGTTGAAGTGTAAGGTTTGTGTAGGGGAGTTGAGAAGGGTAGAGGGAGAGTGGTTATGATACTGTGGTTGTTGAATGACAGCATGAGGGTGGGAACTTCATGGTAGTATTTCGAGCCTCGAGTTAGCAGTGTTTAGGGGGGCTGTAAGTTGGTAAATTGATTTGGAGTGTTGTGTAGAATGGACTGAGGGAGCCTGCGTCAGAATGAAAGACACTGGTTAACTTGGGGGTTGCTAATGGGTGACCTGCTGATGTTTTCTTTGGTCCCTGTGTTTTAAAAACAAGATTTCTCCTAACAGTCTGAATTTCTTGCTTATATTGTATAATTGGAAGATCTGCCATTATGTTCCCACCTGATTAACATTTGGCCGGAGCTGAGGAACAGCTGTTCCCATCAATCTCTGTTGCTCATACATAGGCCAAGAGCACCCACCTATGTAGCTTGTATGATTTGATAGCTGGAGGAAAGCGATACTAGAGAAACATCAGGAAGGAAGGAAGTCCGATTTGGTGAAGGGCTGTAAACACAGCAGGAGGGATGTTTTAGGTGAAAGAATGTTTTGGGTTTTAAACAACTCTATTGCTGTTGCTTTTGACAGTGGATCATCCAAGGAGAACTCTTTATATTGATTTTTATAATATATTTTGGAGAAAATTTAGGCCTTCTGTGCAAGCTTAAGAGTTGCTTGCAAAGACAAGTTACTTAGCAGTCTCTAATCTTCCTATTAAATACGCTGGTTGGGCCTAGAAGAACTCTGTCCTCACCCTGTTGATGAGTATTCAGATGTCTGAAGGCTACAAAGCCCTGTTTGAGGGTGTCAGGTCAGACTTATCATTAATGGGACTTTGTATGAGAAGAGGGAGAAAAAAGAAGGGATGAGAGCTAGTGTGCTGTGTTTTTAAAAAGCTAACTACTTGTAATAATTAGATATACTTACTGGTAAAAATAGAACAAAACCATGCGCACAGAAAATCCCCACTAGATTACAAAGTGAGACAAAGCTTTTATCCTCTCCATCCAAAACTTCTTGGACCCATCTCAGAGAAACAGTTCCGGCCAGGGTCACCCCAGTAAATTCAATAAAGTAAAAAACAAAACAGACCCTTCCCCAAATCCTACAAAGATCTCTTAAGGAAAAAAAAAAGAAAAATGAAAAAGTGCCTGTTGATTCTTAAATACTATCTCATCCCATGTTTTAGGTAGGGAGGACATGAGGAGCTGTCCAGCTAAGGTGCCTTAATTTTTTACAGCTTCACTTAAACCACTTATACAATGACAGAATGCCTGGGGGTTGTGAGGTCTGCTAAGTGCTTGTTGCTTCCTGAAACACAGCAGCTACTGTATTCTGTTAAAAGCCTGATGTAGTAGTCTATTAGCCCTGAACAAGCCCCTCACCTCATCACTGTATTTCTGAATTATGCATGGGATTTTAAAATAAAGATACATTTTAAGAACTGTGAAATACTTTACTTACCTTTGGTGAATGTATATTGTAGAGTTTTAAAAAATATTGATTTGTTTTATAGGTTGAAAACCCTACTTTCATGATTTTGGCTTTGTCAATATTCTTGTTAGAACCTAAGAAAATTAGGAATAACTAAAAAAGTGTCTCTTTAGGGAAATAAATTGTGAAATGGAAACGTGCTTATCTCGTGGAAGAATTCAGAAAACAATATCAGGTCAATTTATTAAAAGAACTGGAACAAATTTGAAAGATTCTTTAAAATATTACAGTTGCTTAACTGCTGTGGCACAATTGTCTTGTAAATAAGCAGACAATTAGTTTCAAAGTAATCTGGAGAATGTGTTTATTATGAAAGTCAGAAGTATTTTGTTATATTTAGAATCATAGAATGGAATTTTCATAGCCAGTTAGTTGCTAATAAAGGAAATGTTTTCCTCTGGGAACCATGCTAATAATTTTAAGTCCTGAAGCACAGTATTGTTGCCAAACTAAGAAACTGGAAATTTAAACTTGGAGAATGATCCTCTTCCTTCCCAACCATGTTTTACAATGTAACTTAGGAATGGAGATGAAGCAGGGGCTAAAAGAGTGACATCTCAAAATTTATGATTGGGTTGGCATTTCAGGAGACTTTTGTTTTAGAGGTTAGAGTGAAGGTTTGGAGTTTTCTGCTGTGCTTAGATGCTGGAAAGTTATTTAAATTAGAGCTTTACTCCTTTCAAGGCCTCCCTTCTAGATTGATGAAAGCAGTATTAGGAGGGAATAGTGACATCACTTAGAAAGGGGAGTTTAAACTTTAACTGAAGATAGTGGGTTAAAGCAGGGGCTTAAGAGTCAGTTAGGTGGTCCCTCTTGAGCCCAGGTTCTGCATTCTAAGAGCTGTATAACTTTGAGCAAATCACTACACTTGTATAAAAGCCTGTTTTTCCATTTCTAAAATGGGGTAATAAAACAGCATGTGCATCAGAGGATATTTGTGTGGATTAAATGAGAATGCATGTTACATAGGTAGGACATGAATAGTTACATTGTAATTACGTTCGTTGCTTCTGGTTGAAACATAGTTTTATAGAAAAAAAACTTTAATATTCACCTTTTACTTTTGGAAGATGATTAAATCTTTAAGTTATCAATGTTTGGAGTAGTCTTTTCCTATTTATTACCTTTTAAGGAAAGTGTTATGGACAGAGCTTGGCCTTCTGTGACCTATCTTTTCAGTTCATTTTCTTGCTGAGTTTTTTAGTGCTCAGAATGCCAGTCAAGCTTAAGCTATAGAAGAAACATTGCTGTATTCAATCATCTTCCCTTTGTAGCGTTAGCTATAATATATTGTTAGGACAGTGATGAATAATTAGAAATGGTTTTCTGATACACTTTTAAGAGTGAACTACTAAAATAATTAAATCTTATTTTAAGAGCTATAACTGCTTCAGATGTAAGAGAAATGATTTGTTTCAAACATATTTTTCTTCATTGACAAATACTGTGGTATTGAAAAATCAGTGAATCTTAACTATGGTTCTCAGACTTAAACATAGAAAGAAACAGTGAAAAA
Organism: Phyllostomus discolor; assembly: GCF_004126475.2. Lineage (NCBI taxonomy): Eukaryota > Metazoa > Chordata > Mammalia > Chiroptera > Phyllostomidae > Phyllostomus > Phyllostomus discolor. The sequence goes on along the minus strand of NC_040911.2, from coordinate 79,990,239 downwards.
TTGATTTATCATATAACCCACCATTTTAAGTTTCATTGGGAGGGGGGAGAAAGATCTGCTTGTTGTTGTACTTATTTACGCATTCATTGGCTGATTCTTAGGTGCCCTGACCAGGGATTGAACCTGCAACCTTGGCATGTCAAGTCAATAACCTAACCAACTGAACTACTTGGCTGGGGCTTAAGTTTCTTAATTTATATTGATCAAACAGTGTTAATTTTATTCAAAAAACTCAATTATTCCCCAATTTATGAGTAGTTAAAATTAGTCTTTTTAGAAAGCTAATTTTGTTTAAAATGTTTTGTGTTTGCACAAATTTGTGATTTTTTTCTTAGAACAGTTTGTCTTTTAAAAATGTTAAGTTACTCTCATCAGATGTTAAAATTAGAAGGGATCCTAGAGGTCATTATTATTGAAGTAGCCCATAGCCCAGAGAGTTTACTTACTCAGTGTCACACAGTTGGTTAGATGCAGAATGATTAATAGTATGAAGCTTTTCTAATTCTTGTATTTTTTTTTCTCGTTATGTTGCATAATGCTGCTTTCAAGAGTACAGAATTAGTTTGCAGACTTTTAAAGCTTCTGTATGGATTCATAGGGAAAAAAAAAGCCCAAATAGCATTTGTTTTCCTTATGTGGCTATGAAGATTAAAAAACAGCTAAATAGATCTTTCTAATGTCAAATATATAAAAATAAATTCTTATATACTAAATGTGGAGATTCTTAGATACTTTTTTTCCTTTTGTAGAAACAGTTGATTAGGCCCAGTTTTCCGGGTAATTGGATGCCTGGTGACTATATATTTTGAAGCCCATTCCTGAGAGCAGCCACTTGAGTATTATGAGGAAAATGTCCATAATTTTATGCCAATTTTGACTTCAAATAATCATTCTTTCTCTATTGATTTGAAGAAATCCTTCAACTTGAATGTATCTGGGAAATCTTCGAAATGAAACTTGTCACTAATTTCATAGTGCAAGTAATCATCCTTTAAACCATTTTAAAAAGTGTGAGTATCAATATTTCTGATTTGCTCATTCTTCCATCTCTCCTAGGATTCACATAGGTGGAGTGTATTGAACTTGCTAGTGTCCCAGTGGGCATGCAGAGTGGCTCTCCTGCATGTAGCTTCTTAACCTGTTCATGGGCTGTGACAGCCCTGGCCTTTCTGACTGGCGCTGGAGGCTGCTGGGGGTGAGAAAGCACAGCCTTTCCTGTATCGTACTGCCTCTAGTTTGGAAAGGAGACAGAGAGACCCTGACACTTCATTATTAATTTTGCCAGGGTCTGTTGGAGGAATACTAATTTGTTCCTGGTATTGGGCAGAGTTCTTGCCTTCCAAGCCTTGCCACATGAGGGTTGCCAGGTTGGGGTGGTGGTACAATGCCAGTGAGGGCAGATCTGGTCCCGGTTAGGCAGCTCACCCTGCCAATCCCTGATCTTTGTTCTTCTGCTATTTGCTGCAACACTGGGGATGGCATAGCGCCCACTAACTTGAGTGACCTTTTAAGGAAAGTTAAACTTTATTATGTTGTTTTGGCTAGGCAATATGTGGTTCAGAATTTGATAGACACAAAGGGTGCACTGTGAACGACTCCTTCCCTCCTACTTAGTTCTCCCCAGAGGCAGCCAGCCCCTTGTTGTTGCAGGATGTGGTGCTTATGAGCAGCTGCTGTCCCTGCAGAAGAACCTGACCTGTCCTTCCAAAATCAGATGTTCTTTTGATTTGTTGACCTTTTTGCCAGATTTCTCCATGAAGACTGCTGTTTTTGAAAGAGTCCTTGAGACCTGGGATTTGCTGGTAACACTCTCTGTTCCTGGGTTTCTGATGTGAGGATATCTGTCATTGACCCTGATCCCTCAGTGGGTGACTCTCAGAGCCTCATCTCCACATCTGTGCCTTTTAAATTAAAAAAAAATATATTTATAGACTAGAGAGAGCAAGGGCAAGAGAGATCTGTTGTTCCACCTATCTATGCATTCAGTGGTTGATTCTTATATGTGCCCTGACTGGCGATTGAACCCACAATCTTCATGCATCCTGATGATGCTCCAGCCAGTTGAGCTCTCCATCCAGGGCCCTACATCTGTGTCTGGCTAGTCCTGTGGTTTTGGTGGTTTGCAGGACATTCTTAGGTGCATGCCCTCAGTCAGTGTAAAACTTACTCTGTCTCAAGTCTGATTTCTCTCATTCCAGACATTGACCCTCCTCCTGTCTCCTTTGCAAGTAGAATCAGGTATCAGAGTTGCTGTGTCTTGAAATCCATTAGTCCCTGTGTCTCTGCTTCCTCTCCCAGTCCAGGTCACAGGTTTTAATGAGGTGTTATCTGAAAGCCTTATCTGTTGCTCTTGCATATTTCCCATAGCTCAGGAGTTGATGCCTCCAATGTTGTAAACCTTTCTAATTGAACTCCCTCCCTTTATGATTTGTTTTAGCCCCTTCTAGTCCATCTGTGCTTTATATTTTCTAGCAGCTCTGAAACACCCTATGAATTACAGAAGAAAGAAAAAGAATTGTGGCCCCTTTTTCAGATCTCTTCAACTTGGTCCTTTATAACCTCCTCTCCTAACCAGCCCCTTCCTCTTGCTTTGGTGCCCCTGTGACAAGGATCTTGGCCGCTGCTGTTTCCAATGTCCCAAATGTGCTCTTTCTTTGTCACCCCTCTCCCTACCTCTACCTATTTAAATCTTACTTTCTCAAAATTCATTTTAGATCTTCCCTGCCTCAATACTTTATCAGGCTAGTATTTATTGTAGAAATCACAGAAATGTGTATATATGAGTGTGAAATCCAGTCCCATCATTCAGAGAAACAACTGTTATTTCGGATATCTCTCCCGTGCACATTGCTGCATGTGGCAGCAATAGTGGCTACCATGCATGATCTGATAAGTTTGTCTTTTCATGCTGTCAGAAGAATTTTCCCAGACTGTTAATGTTCATTAAGTTCTTTGTAAACACTTTTAGATTTTTTTTTAAATTAGAAAAGATAGTCATTGTAGAAGCACCGAAAAGAAATCACCTTAATCCTGCCACTCAGAGATCACTACTGTTAATGTTTTGGCATGTATGCTTTCTTTTTAAATACACTGCACATTCCTGTACTGTATGTACTACTGTTTCATGACCCATTTTTTTTTTAAGAATATGCCCTAAACATTGTGTTAAGGTCTTTCAAAATTCTAATCCAGCATCATTTTTAATGGCTATATGTCATTTCACTGCTTGGCTGTACCTTACCTTATTGAACCAGTCAGGTATTTAAGTTATTTTTGCCATTGTAAGTAGGCTGCAGAAAATATCCTTGTTAAGAAAAAACAAACAGACAAAAAACAACTGAAAAACTTCCTGCACATGCATGATATCCTTCGATTAAGTTCTGTGTTTAGAATTGTGGACTCAAAAAAAGATATACATTGTTTCAGCTTTTGATACAGATTATGCATTTCCTTTCCTCAGTAAATTTGTAGCCACCATAGCCACCAGAGGGTCTGTTTTTGCATGTGTGTGGTTTATCCTTCCTCACAAAGGAATACTGAGTATTGACTTGTGGCCTAGTGGTTACCAGCACAGACTTGGAGTTGGACTGCTTGGTTTATAACCTGGCTCCACCACTACATTGCCTCAGTTTTCTCATTTGAACAATTGGACTTAGAATGGGGTTGTTCTGAGGCAGTATCATGCCTTTTTTATAGAAATTTTACTTAGAACAGCAGTTTGTAACTGGTGTGCCACAGGAATTTTTAAAACATGCAGTACCTGACTATTTAGTCAGAGGTACTAACCTCTTTTCTCTTAGATTATCAGATTAAAAAAATGACAACAGCCAACACAATAATAGCTGTCTAGTGTGAATGAATCAAAATTATAACTTTTTTTGTCAGATCAGCAAAAAAGTACATCTTTTTTGGTGTTCCATAGAATTTTAGTAATTAGTTTATATGTGTCATGAGATGAAGTTTGAAAATTGCTGCCTTAAATAACCAAATAGTTTATTAGGAAAAGTTTCTCTCTTTAACAATTTTAAGATCACACTTTATTTAAATAGCTTACAGAAGAGTGTAGGACTAATGTTTCCAGCAGTATAGTGGAATGACTACCCTAATTAACTCTCCCACTAAAAATAACTAAACAGTGTTTGCTGAATAAAACTCTACTACCTTTTTCAATATGTTGATAAGCTGGCAAAAAAAAAAGAACTTATAAAAGTCAAAAGCTATATGAGCCCTGGCTGGTGTGGCTCAGTGGATTGAGCACAGGCCTGCAAACCAAAGGGTCACTGGTTCGATTCCCAGTCAGGGCACATGGCTGGGTTTCGGGCCAGGTCCCCAGTGGGGGGTGCGAGAGGCAACCACACATCGATGTTTTATTCTCTCTCTTTCTCCCTCCCTTCCTCTCTTTCTAAAAATAAATAAATAAAATCTTTAAAAGTATATGAAAACACCCTGGCTGGCGCAGCTCAGTGGATTGAGCATGGGCTGTGAACCAGAGCATCACAGGTTCGATTCCCAGTTAGGGCACATGCCTGGGTTGCAGTCCATGGCTCCCAGCAACTGCACATTGATGTTTCTCTCCCTCTCTTTCTTCTTCTCTTCCCCTCTCTGAAAATAAACAAATAAAATCTTTAAAAATTATGTAAGATGTAAAAAAAATTAAAAATACATAAGACATAAGATATAAATGGTTTCTGACCTCATTTGGATCCATTCAGTCAGATTGCTATAAAGAGGAAAATTTTAAATATTGGACAAATTTAGGTACTTCATATAAAGGATTTGATGTTTTTTAGGTATAATAATGGTATAGTGATGTTTAAAAGCCCCTATTTAAAAAACACTAACTATAAAGGAAGTAATTGATAAATTGAGCTACATTAAAATTAAGAGCTTTTGCTTCTTTAGCTATTAAGAGAGTGAAAAGGAAGGCCACAGTGAGAAAATATTTATAAAAAATATGTCTGACAACAGGACTCATGTCCAGCATCTATAAAGAATTCCTACAAAATAAATATATAAAAAGATAGCTCAGTAGAATAATGGGTACTTCACAATGGTCAGTAAATGTATGAAAATGTTCCCAACACGATTAGTCATCAGGGAAATGTGAGTTAAAACCCACAATAAGATACCACTACCCACCCACCTGAATAGCTAAAATTAAGAAGACTGAAAATACTAAGGATTGGCCAGTATGTGGAGCAAATGGAACTTTCATATGCTGTTTGTATGAGTATAAATTGATACAAACATTTTAGAAAACTGGCAATATTTACTAAAGCTAAATGTATACAAACTTTATGATCTAAAAGTTCCATTCCTAGGTGATTACCCAGGATAAATCTGTACATATGTTCAGGCAGCTACTAGGATATTGAAAGCGGTGTTCTTTGTAGTAGCTCCAAACTGCAAACAACCCAAATTGTGAATGATTCTGCTATGGACATGGGTGTACAAATATCTGTTGGAGTATCTGCTTTCAGTTGTTTTGGATTTATATCTGTGAGTGGAATTGCTGGATCATGTGGTAATTCTATGTTGAATTTTTTGAGGAACCGCCACACTTACATAATCTTGTATTTTAGAAATTTCCCAAGTTTTAGTTTCTAGTAATGGCAAATATTAATAGATAGAACTTACATAAATAACTATTGAGGTACTCAGTAATAAGAGGTCCTGAGATAAAAGAATTCAAGAACTGTTGATTTAAGGAACTGCATTACTCACCAAGGGAGAGAAGGGTTGAAGAAATGAATGGTAATGGGTGTGGACTAGGTGGGTGAAGAGTAGGGTGACACTCTTTTACTCTTTAGTGGCCCAGTTTGGAGGATACATTGTGTGGTCACCCTAACGATGGGGTCTGCATTAGGAATACAGGTGTCTAGTTTCATCAAAATCTAACATCCAGTGGTGGATTGTCAGACTCACTCAGTCACCTTCAATTTGGTGGTGGTAGAGAGCTTCCTGAACTGGTAAGCTTTCATGGCTTACCAGTAGTCTCTTCATTGGGTCTGGTGATAATGCACTAAAAGTGTTATATAACCGTCATTCATCTCCCCGCCAAGTACAGTTGTGGAAGAGGGACAGCGTGAGAGGCTGGGGCAGGATGCCTCAAATACACCTTCCAGTGTAGACAAGGAAGAATTGGGGAGACACTCAGTGTTGTCTTGGCTCACCTCGCTCCTGACTGCTGTCGACTGTAAACAGAAAGTTGACTAGGTATTCATCAGCAAAAAGGATTTAGTCAGGCGAATTAAAGGATTGCAGTCTGGTACCTGCAGCCATGCTGAGCCATTTGCCAAGTGGTCCAGACAGACCAAGAAGGAAGTTCTTTTAAGGAGGGGGAAGGGTTGTTATAACCATAGGACTTTTCATATAGGGCTTTCTTCACCGACACATGGTATGGGAGCTCCTCTTACAGGTCCTCCTGATTCCTGTCTTGGTTAAGGTCTTTGTCACAAATTTTGACACTGGGAATTTGACAGGCCTCTGTGTGCTTACATGGGAACTGTTGTCTGACAGATTTCATTTTAGGTTGAGTTGGTGGGGGGCAGAACCTCCTAAACCTCATCCCCCATCCTGTGTGTCGGATCTCAGCAGAGAGCTTCTTCCTCCAGGGTGCCAGAGAGTGGAGGGCTCCCGCTTCCCCTGGAGCCTTCCTCAAGCATATGCCCTTGGCTGCATTTTCTGTTTTATTTCATTCATCTTACCTCTTCAGTCCACTTTGTCACCCAGAAATTTGCCGAAATCTCATGTCCACGGATGCTCCCTGTCCCCTACTGTTTCTGTGTAAGGCCATGATTTTAATCCTTACTGTCCTCACTGACATTCGTTTCAGTAAGATATTAAGATCAAAAGGCACGGGCTCTGCCTGCCCTCTTCAACAGGAAGTTTTGAGTTTTGAGAGACTGCACTGATCTTACAACATTAGAAGCAGGGGGTTGCTACACTTTGGTTGTTTTGTGTGTGTAGGGGAATGGATAAAAATGGTTCCTCTTGGCTGATGACACATGTGAATTCTGGACTTCTGCTGTTGACATTAAGAAGAGCGAAAGTTGAGACTGACCCTGGGAAGTTACTGTGTTTGATTTGAGTGCTCGGTGGCGGAGAGGAGACTGGGAAGGAGAGCAGTGAAAGTCAGGAGAGGGTGGTGTGCTGCCATACCAAAGCCTGAATGCATTAAGTTTCTGAGAAAAAAAGAAAAGGTCAGTGTCAAGTACCAGAGAGATGTCACGTAGAATGAGTAGATATGGTTTTATCCTCCCCACATTATTTCCACAGTGGCCCAAAAATCATTCCATGGAAGGTGATGAGACCTTTTATTTTTTTGAACAGTAAACCTTTATATATACATTTGCCATTCTATGGATTTAGCTAAGTTCTTACTTATATTTTTTAGCCTCTATTACCTTACAAAATAACTAGTACTGTGTATTTTATAACCTGTTTCTTGAAACATTATAGCAAAATCTCAAATACCAAAACGTAGCTACACCCCTGTTTAACTGGAAGTGACTGAAAACCAAAAAAAAAAAATGATAGTGATTTAAACAGAGAGGAGTATCTCCCCTATGTAACAACAGTCTGGAGGTCGGCAGTCCAACAGCTTCGCAGTGTCAAGGACTTAGGTCTCTTCCACCTCGCTGTTCTGCCATCCTGAGTGTGTGACTTCCATCTCTAGGACAGGATGGCTGCTGGAATTCTACCCATCGCATTTGTATTTCAGGAAGCAGGGAGAAGGAGAAGAGAAAAAAAAAAAACCAGGCCTGCTCCTTTCCTGTAAGGACAATTTCTAGAAGATGCAGTCACTATTTCTGCTTACATCCCATTGGCCAGAACGCTGTCAAATGTCCTCTCCTGGCTGCAGGGGAAGCTAGGAAATGTGCCTTCTAGGTGGCCATGTGCTTGGCAAAGCGCTGGGGCTCCTGTTACAGTGGAGGAAAAGGAGAATGGGTGTTGGGACAACCAGCTACCTCTAAGCACTCCCATTGTCCTGAAGGTGCCTGTTAACAATTGGCAGAGATCTATAAAGCAATGAAAAAGAAAAGCTGGAGGAAGGTGAGGGTGGCGAGTAGAGAAGGCCAGTCATGGTGGGTGAGGGTCTCCTCCGGTGCTGGCAGGTAGCTGACTCACTGACAGTGAGGCAGAAGGTAAAAGGGGATGGTTTTGCATGTGTGAGTGGGGGGAAGGAAGGGGTTTGGGGTTCAGCACCGGCAGCTGCCTGTTCCGTAGTCAGAGAACCCTAAAGATACAGGCTTGAGAATCTTTAGGTGTGAAGATCTTTTGACAAACAACTAGTGTGTACGGAATTCCCTGCATCCCATCCCATAGCTCGCAAGTACATGCAGCACCACTTTTATAAAAGAGGAAAAACCAGGCCCTCAGGAGAGGGGCTGGCCAGCCAGAGTTCTGATTGCCTTCGGCCGTTTTTTTTCATAGGCTAGACTCTGATGGCGTAAATCATAAATCTCCTGTATTCCCCTTCATTGTAGGTTTATAGTGTGCCATCTTGTTTTGAGCGTGAGGGGTGCTAATGGATGTCCAGGGACCCCCTTCATTGCTGATCTTTGGCTACTTTTAATAGAATCTGCCACTAAAATCCAGTCTGTGCTGTGTTTGGGCCCTCCTCTAATTTGGGGGCAGCAAGGTCCACATGAGCTTTGTTTTTTCACAAGGGTGTCAGCCAAACATCCAATTTTCTCTTGAACAGCTGGCATTTCGGTCCCCTATCTGTTCCACAGAGTTCTCTGTACAGAGATTTTTCAATTTGCACATAGTGAGCCGTTGAAAAGGTGCCACTGGGGAGTAGCTATTTTGAGAACTTTTGACAAAGAGCTATTTCTTCCAGAGATGTCATTCTCCTAGGGATTTTTCTCTAGACAAGTCCCATCTCATTGTTCCAGAGGGCTCCACTGGAGTTCTGGTAGCTGTGGTGAATTATCATATTTCCTAGATCTTAGGAAGAATTATCTCAATTATTGGGTTTGGTGTTTTAACACATGACTCTTAACATTTTCCATTGGTCATAAAATATCTGAAACACCAAAATGAGCCCCCATTTGAAGTTGAGGAAACAAACACTTTTAGTGTCAAGGTTGGTCAAAAAGGGGCTGGAAAACTAGGATGGCGTGAGATTTTTCAGGACCCTTTCTTTCCTTTCAGGAAATGTGGCACAGAATTTCCAGCCTCCATTGACCACTGATCCCTTAGCTTTGTTGAGTTCAGTATAGATGTACTTCGGAGTTACTATAGATTGTTCCAGAACACCGCAATAAAGCAAGTACTGCAGTAAAGCGAGTCTGATCTTTTTGCTGGTAGAAAGTCTTGCCTTCAATTTGTAAAAAATGCCATGTCTGTGAAGCGCAATTAAGTGAAATGCGGTCAAACGAGGTATGCCGGTATAAGGAATGTTGTGGTGGACCCTGACCTTGGGATGGTTCTTCTGGTTGGTTTGAAGAATGTCATGTTGCCCTTTGTATTCATCTGTGTGACTTGACCTGGGCCTCACTTGTTACTTAAACTGCCTGGGCAGGGGCGGATGGAGGGGCTTGCTGCGGTTGGACACTTGAACTGGAGGAGCAGAAATGTGCCTGGTAGGATAGAGGGAGAATGAGCCAGGGATCTCCAGGTGTGTGGGAAGGCTTTAAGGGCTATGTCAGAAAATTTAGGGCACAGGTGGCAAACACAAGGCCCTCGGGCCAAAATTGGCCCTCTACCTTATTTTACCCATCGGGCACCTTGTTTCTACCCTGAGGCAATGCCGAGCTCTCGCTTAACAGTTAAGGAGTAGTTGCTTTTGTACAGTCTTAAAATTACATTCGGTCCTTTGAAGGCAACTGCGAGGCTGATGTGGCCCCCAGTGAAAATAAGTTTGACACCTCTGATTTAGGGGGAAGCCAGTAAAGGTGCCTGTTTTGTTTTATTTTTATATATTTTGGGAGGCAGCCGAAGATATGCTCGGAGACTGAGCTGTCTTTGCCAGCAATTTATTTAGCACAGGTTTGCTGTGGGAATTGTAATTTCACAAGCCAGTAGTATATAGGGTAATATGTCTTAATAAGTGAAATAAAGAAATAATATACTCTGAACAAATGAAAGATTAATCACACTATTGTTCCAGGTAAGGCGAGGTGAGAGAATTAAATTCCAAATTTAATATGAAGTGTATCTTTTTATACGAGTTAAAATACACAGGAGCGGTGGGGTCCAGCCTAGAGCTGATTCGGAGCACGCTACCAGGGAGCGGAAATAGATTCTAACGTTGCTGGACGTGCTGATCTCTTCCACAGGACCAGCTGTGGGGTGTATCACCATGTTCTTCCTGCAGTGCCTCCCCGAGAAAGCAGGGAGCGTGCCCCAAGGCTCTTCAGAGAATTGTTAGGTTAGGAAGAGTCACCTTGCCCAAACCCAAACTCTCAAATGATGCTCACAAACTCAGTATTTTTTAAATATCCCCCTGCCATAGTTGCTTCTCTGTATGTTCTTATAGATAAGCCCTCAGAGGGGCTGCTGACTGCTTATCAGTGACAGCAGATATAGAATGATGACATCTGCATTCTTCTTTTTTTAAAGATTTTATTTATTTTTAGAGAGGGAAGGTGGGGGGGGGAGAGAGAGAGAGAGAGAGAGAGAGAGAGAGAGAGAGAGAGAGAGAGAGAGAGAGAGAGAAAGAAAGAGAGAAAGAGAGAGAAACATTCAATGTGCTGTTGCTGGGGGCTGTGGCCTGCAACCCAGGCATGTGCCCTGACTGGGAGTTGAACCTGCGATGCTTTGGTTCGCAGCCCGCACTCAATCCACTGAGCTATGCCAGCCGGGGCGACATCTGTGCATTCTTATATCGAAACAGTTTTACTTCTAAAACCAACTATTCTTTTTGCCTTTGTCATTGTGATAAACAGGTGGATTAAAACAACTTCACTTAAATCATAACCAAATGGATCTGAAATCTCATCTAACCTATATACAACAGTGTCGGCACAGAGGAGGGCAGGGCTTAGATATACTCATTTTGTACTTTTTTATTTTTTAAGATTTTATTTTTAGAGAGAGGAAAAGAGAAGGAGAAAGACAGGGAGAGAGACATCAACGTGTGGTTGCCTCCTGCATGTCCCCCACTGGGGACCTGGCCCTCAACCCAGGCATGTGCCCTGACTGGGAATTGAACCAGAGACACTTTGGCTCACAGCCTGCACTCAATCCACTGAGCTACACCAGCCAGGGCTCCTTTTGTATTTTTTTAAATTAGGGAAGCAATATCTTTTTAATGAAAAATGTAGAGGAGACATGATGGTATCCCTGAGTTTACTGTGAGAATATAATTGCTTAGAACATTTTCATCATGTCCCACTATTGTTAATTCTTAAAGGTTTAAAATGGACGCTTGGTATTCCTTTCTGTCTGTGTTAATAGATCAGGGCAGAATCTTCTATTGTTGGACATACAGGCTGTTTCTTTTTATAAATAATGCTGTAATGAACACCCTCATATAAATTATTTGTTTTTCAAGATATTCACTTAGGGTATTTTCTAGACATGGAATGACTAGACCAAAGGAGATGTGAATTATTTAAAGGTTCTTCCAAATGACCTTTCAGAAAGGTGGTATTTATCTTCTGTGTGTACCAAATGAATGTACTAGTTTTTTCTAACCTTGGTCCACAGTGAATATTCTTTTCATCTACTCATTCAATTTGATGTGAGAAAAATAGTTTCTCATAGCCATTGTATTTTTTATGTCATTGAATGCTACAAAATATAGGTTACTTGTATCTGGCAAATTCTCTTTCTTTTTTGCTAATATTTCTGTTGACATGTTCACATCTTCCTTACTGATTATTAATGGTTAATGAAGTTGAGAGATCTAAACTTTGGTATTCTTAAAGGATTTAAAAAAATTATTCACCCCAGCTGGTGTGGCTCAGTGGATTGAGTGTGACCTGTGAACCAAAGGGTCACCAGTTCAACTCCCAGTTGGGGCACAGGCCTGCTTTGCAGGTCAGGTCCCTGGTGGGGGTTGCACAAGAAGCAACCACACATACATTGATGTTTCTCTCCCTCTCCCTCTCTCTAAAAATAAATAAAATCTTTAAAAAATAATTATCCATTTTTCACAGATATGCTGCTGTGATAGCCTCTATAGAGGATAGCCTTGGGGCAGGGCTGTGATGTAATTATCATGCCCATCCCTGCAGTGACCAGCTGGCTACTTGTATACATTTCTAGATGAGGGTTTGCTCGATGGTTAGAAATATTGGCTCCTATTTATAGGTATGTGCAACAAGGCCTAAAATTCAAGTTAGAATTGGAACCTAGGTGAGCTGAATCTGACATCCATGTTTTTTGCCTGAGCTATTCCAGCTCCCTGTCTTCCTGGTCTCTCAGTCATATTTCTTGTATGGTTTGGCCAAAGAGCCCCTAACACAGGAGGCCCTGTGAGCCTCTCAGGATTAGCCAGCAGGGACATGCCCCCCCCCCCCCCCCCCCCCCCCCCCCCCGGCAGCCCTTATCTCATTCAGCATCAGTTTTGGAGAGAGGAGGTGTTGACAGTGGCCACTGAGTTCCTTCAGGCCTGCAAGCTGGAGGCAGGAGCATCAAGGGGCAGGCCCTGCAGGCTGTAGCAAGCAGTGTGAGACCTGCATTGCACGGAGCCCTTATACCCTGAGGTCCAGCTTAGCCCCCAGCACCTGTGTGGGACCCTCTCTATTCCTGCCCCCCATTTCTTCATCTCCTTCCCTTCTCCAGGCTTCTGTGGAAATTGGCAGTCCAAATCCTTGATAAGTGCTGTCTCTTGCTCTCTCCCCAGCATGTGCATTCTCTGGAGTTGGGCTCCTTGTCCTGGATTTCAGTAGCTTCCACGCAATTTAGTAAAGGCACATTGATCTGTCATGGGGGTTCCTGGCAGGGTGGCAAACCTGACTGTCCCAGGGGAACAAAGGAGGCAGAGCTGGAAGACACAGCTCTCCTGCTGATGTGGTCATTAATTCCTGGTCACTGTCGGTCTTGGCTGGGAACTTGGCTGTTCCCAGCTTGTGAGGTTGTCAGAAGGTTGAGTGGTGTTAAGGCAGCTGTGAAGATTAGCAACCGGCTGGGCAGTGAGAAACAGGCCTCTGGTTGCAGGAGGAATTTGTTGAGCTTACCAACTAGAGTTGAGGAGCAAAAAGAAAATTATCGGCATGTCAGTATTTTCAGTATTGAAATACCATGTTCCATTAACATGATGTGCTTAGTATCAATCCCAGTATTTTGTTAGAAAGTGTTTATGTTAAAAAGACTTTATGAAATTAAAAAGATAGTAATTAAAACTAAGTGGTTCAGATGCAAAAAATTTGGACATACTACAGAATGTCATATAAAAACTTAATTCATATGCCCTGGCCGGGTGCCTCAGTTGGTTGGAGCATCGCCCTGTGTACCTAAAACGTGGTTCAATCCCTGGTGGGGGTGTGTATGGGAGGCACTGTTTCTCCCCCCCACTCCCTCCGTCCCTCCCTCCTCCCTGTCTCTCCCCCTTCCTTTCTCTCTAAAATCAATAAACATATCCTTGGGTGAGGGTTAAGAAAAAACTTAAATTCATAAAAATTTAAATACTAAACATAATAATGACTATTCCTATGTAGGTTAGTAGCTAAAATAACTAAATGAAAAGTTTTACTCAAAATTAAAACACAAAAATTATTAAATGAACTATACTTACTAAATTCAAAATTGAACTTACTAAAACTTAAAATGCAATGAACGTTATTTTAAAATACATATCAATAGTGACTTGATTTCAGCGTATTTCTGTTTAACTTCCTTTTTTCTGCCCTGAAACCTAACTCTGAGACCGTTGACTGCAACTCTTTCCTCTTAATCTTTCATCTCCAAGTCCCACCTATTGTTTGATAATGAGGAACTTTTTTTTTTTAACAGATTGTAGCCATTTAATTGCTAATGTGCTGTGGTTTTTGCCTCAGATAGCATTTCCTGTTTGCCTTTAGTTTCATCACTAGTCTGGAAATTAGTCTCATTACTAGTTTCTTCAGGAGGATGCTTTGTTTACTCCTTGGTTTACTTTCTCTTCCTGAGGGTTGTGAAGAGAGAACGACCCTTCTAAAGGAGGAAACCTAGGTATGGGTAAGTCTCAGATGAAAATAGCGTAATGGAGAAGCATGACATTTTGAATGCTTTTGTATCACACAGGGGCTATGTTTTCAGGTTTTAGTTTTTCATCTGTGAAAGGTTAACATTGCCACATCTTCTCCTTATTCCTGCCTCCACCCCCACAACGACCAACATTTGTTTGGTGGCTGAGTTTACAACGTATTTCTCTGCACTGTTTCATGCCTTTCAGGCTCTTTTGGACCTTGATCCACAGGAATAAATACATTTTACATTGTGTCTCAATACAAGGTTGTGTATATAAACCACTTTGAAGCAAAAGTTTCATGAAGCAGCAATTTTACTATCTATGATACATTCATTTCTGTTCTGTTTGATTCTTACTCTACTTATGTAAACTTTTACTGAAGTGTAATATACATACGGAAATGTGTCCATATCGTAACTATAAAGCGGGATGACTGTTCATAACATAAGCGCATCTCTGCAGCCTGCCCCGCCCCATCAGACAAAACATTACCAGTCCTGGAAGGCTCCCTAGTGATTTCTTCTAATTAGTTCCTTTCTCAGGGGTAGCCACCACTAGCCTGACTTCTGGCATCATATTTTATTCTCTTTCTTACCAGTTGTGATTTACTGAGTTGATTTCAAGAACCAGTAGGTCTCAACCCACATCTTGAAAAACACAGACTTATTTTATCTCTCCAATACCCTTGAGATGGGATGTGTTTCTGTTTACAGATGAAAACCCAAGGCCCAGATGTGACATGATTTCTTCCAAGATCACACAGCTAGTACACTTCCCCCTTTCCTCACGCCTGAGATGCTCTTCTCCCTGCGATAGAGTGTCTTGCTTCTTTGGAAAGTCAGCTGTAGCCTTTTGTGTGTGTGTGTGTGTGTGTGTGTGTGTGTGTAGTTTTCACTCCATCTTGTGTTTATAGGATTGATATTCATTATTAATGTAGCTTTAGTGAATGTAGTGAATTCTAATATTACAGTTAAGTACTGAGAGTGTTTTTGTGACTATGAGCTGTGTACATTTGTTCGTTACT
Source organism: Phyllostomus discolor (assembly GCF_004126475.2). Lineage (NCBI taxonomy): Eukaryota > Metazoa > Chordata > Mammalia > Chiroptera > Phyllostomidae > Phyllostomus > Phyllostomus discolor. The sequence continues at coordinate 79,975,090 of NC_040911.2, read as the reverse complement.
CTGAGGGTTGCGTGTTTTGGAGGCTTTTAATGGCATTCATCCTCCCCCCGACCCCCTCCCATGAAACCCTACAGGGGCATGGATGGCCTGCAAGTGTGACAAATGGCTTGGACTGCATGTTCCCAGCTCTCCCACTTCCCCCCACTGTGCAGTATAGCACTTTGCTGACTTCCTTGCCTCTAGAAACCTGTGGATAGGTTTCTTCCCATAGTATGTCTCCTTCTCAAGCTCCAGAACACCTGCCCGCAGGGCAGATGTGCTGAGCTGTCCTGCCATTCTCCAGCCTTTCTGGTTGTGAGGCCATTGCTTCTAGCCAGGACCTCTCCGAGCAAATGCCCTGGAACAGTTGAGGCCATCGTGCCAGTCTACCCCAAGACGTCCTTGATTGGGCACTGGGCCTGAGGAACCTCTCAGCTGTGAACTTGTGAACTGTTCTGGCTCTGTCCATTTTTAGCATAGGCCTAATTCTGAGAGCCGTGACCATCTCAGTTCTCCTCCCTTGCTAGTCCTCTGAGTGAGACACAGCTTGGGAAGGCAGGTATGCTGATGGCCAGTCGCCTGATAGTAAGGGAGGATAAACTCGAGAATTCAAACCTGAACACCAAAGCACGGGGCCTGTGTTATTGGGACAGACGGCTTCATTCATTAGCTCCACAGGCCTGCGCGGGTGGAAGAGCAACAGAGATTCAAGATGGTAAAAGCAAGACAACCGGTCCCAAATGCATCACTTAGGTCAAGCCCCACGTCACCAAACTGAGACTTGACTTAACAGTGTTTGCTCTCCGGGAAGCAGAATCTTAAACTAGCCAGCCAGGAGTCGCTTCCTCGGCACTAGTTAGGTAATTTGCCTGATAGGCCCTGCCATCCCCTCAAGGAAAGTGCCCTTGAAATAATCCGCCTGCTTTTTTTTTTTTTTCCCCCCAGCCTGACTTCCGTGCTCCCTTCCCTTCTACCGTAGAAGTGTCATTTTGTACAGCTCCTCAGAGCTCCTTTCCACCTGCTGAATTAGATATTGCCTACTTCATGAGTCATCGAATAAAGCCATTAAGTTCTTTCAGGTTTACTTGCTTGAATTTTGTGTTTTAACAAAGGAAATACAGGACAGTGTCCTGCTGAATTGTCCTTATTGTAGAGGTGTACAATAACCTTTGGGTAGAAGATTTTCTGCCCTAAACATTTAAAAGAAAGCCATTTAAAAAATTTGATGAAGCAGCTGACTTTTGTTTTTTTCAGAACCGTCACTATGGATTAGCAGGGTTTTGGTTTTTTTTTTTTTAACATCAGATTACTGAGGTGTTCAGGTTTATTCTGTTCATTGACCTCAGCCCTCAGCTGAGACAGAGTTGGGTAGAGACAACAGCCAGCGTGTTCACAGTGTGAAGGTCGTGTGCCTGTTACTGTTGCATTTATTACTAAGATGGTGAGTTACTTCTTTTTTAGTTAATGTACCTGGCTGTCTTTGCTTGGAGCAGAAACCACCTTGGCAGGGAACTCAGCTTCTGGGAGCCCAAGCTGCAGGAGGCAGGTACAGGTGCACCTTGCTTCACTGAGACACCCACTTTATTGTGGTCACCTGGAACCAAACCCGTGAGGTTGCTGAGAAATGCCTGTGCATCCTTTTGGCAAGAGTCCTGGAGGGAAAGCAGTCAGCAGCTCTTAAGATTTTTGAAATTTTCTTCTTATTCTACTGCTCACCTTTATTATGTGTGTTTGATGGTTCATGCTTATGACTTTCCTAAGACTTCCACTTTCCTTCCACCTACGGAACCTGCAAATGTATGTAAACATGGTAAGAATGGGATATTCTGTGCAAAGTGGCTGGCTATTGCAGAGTGATATTTATGCCTGTCATTTTTTAAAAGGATATTATTTATTTTTAGAGAGGGGGGAAGAGGGAGAGGAAGGTCTGATGTGAGAGAGGAACATTGATGGGTTGCCTCTCGCACTCCACCAGCGGGGGACCTGGCCCCCAACCCAGGCACATGCCCTGGCTGGGAGTCGAACTGGAAGCTTTTTCAGATTGACTACACCCAGCCCACTGAGCCACACCAGTCAGGGCTATGACTGCCATTTTAACTTACAGACTCAGAAGAGGAGAATTCCTTCATTATTCCTTAACCCGTTGTCTTCTCTCCCTCTGTTAAGAAACATTTATTGAGACCTTCTGTATGCCAGGCAGCATTGCAGGCAGTGGGAATATAGCAGTGAAAAACAGAAGTACCTTCCACATGGAGTTTATGTTTCAATAGGGGCAGCAGACAAATGTGTCATAATTTCAGGTGATAGTGATGTTAGGAAGAATAATGGAGGTGTTTCTTAGTATGAGAGTAGCATCCTAAAATTTGGAAAATGCTTTCCAATATGCAGTTCAATTGGCTCAAAGAACAGATGTGTGACCCTGCTTGGAGCATTTCCCATTATTTAGGGGAAAAGTGAAAATATGCAGGATTGAGCCATTTAGGGTTCTAAAAGGTTTCCCTTTACCTCCTCGCTCATTATTCCTGGCAACACATTCATCGCTGTCTGGAAATACAGCTCATCGCCACCCTGGGTTTTATGGGTGTCCCTCAGGGACTCCCCGTCCCTCAATAATTTTAACCTTTGGGATGGGCTGAAATCATAGCCCTTTTAGTTATTAGTGGCATTTGTATAACTGTAGCTCTAGAGTTGTCTTTCCCACACTAATAGTGGTGGCACCCATTGTTCTAGGCCTTATAGATAAAGATTGATGCTGTGAATTAAAATTCAATCAGCTTTAAAAAACACTCTGAGCTTTTACCAGATTCAGGGCAAAGATTCAAGGTAAACAAATATGAATAGGGCAGTTCTTACATTTGATGAATTTGAAACCGAACCTAGATTATGGAAAGTGCCCTCTTACTGTCTGGAAGTGAAATGGTTCACAGCGAGAGTTAGGTCTTAGAAGGCTGGATTTCCCACTAGCTCTTTTGTCCTTTTGCATCCTTTCTCTGGGGCTCTTTGGTGGGGAGGGCAGTTACCTGTAGAGGATTTTAAGTGCGGTGGCCCATCTGGAGTAGCTGAATGCATTTTCTGTAAATCTCATTATATGAGGCTTTGGAGTACAGGATGTGGCCGTATTGGGGATGATTCTAACACTTTGCAATAGGGCTCCTCCTATTTGATCCTTTGTTCAGGCAGTTGAACTTGTCAAATGGAGTCAGCATTAGAAAAAGCTAGAAATATTTTCTTTGGTGTTCCTAACCCTGCACACACGCACCTACTTGGCTTTTTTTCAGTGAGAATGATACATAGGTCCCTGACACTCTTATTGGGGAAAAACCAGTAATTTCTCTCCTGGGGATGTGCCTGTAAGTGGAGGAATCAGTTTCCCGTCAGCTGCCACAGGGCTTGATTAAGAAGATGCAAGCGCATATTTAGCAGAAAGGTTAGGCTCAGTCTGATGATTTCCTCCAGGACAAGGGCTGTAATTTGCATCCAAAGCAGTGCAAAACACAGTTTGTGTAAGTTGTGGAGTCACTCAGTAAATGGCACTGGCGAATTTGCATGCGGTGCCAGTATGAAAGGACAGAGCTGTTAGGGGCATAACCAGCCAGGGCACTGAGGACAGCAGGTCCTCGAATAGCATTGTTCTGTGGTTTTTGTTATGACACTGACGAGGTGCTGTAGGAACTTAACTCTTGTTTATATTAATTAGCCTATGGTGAACTTGGTTTCTTGATATATCCTTTCTCCGCAGTTCCAAGAACTTACTGACAATGTAAGTGAGGACTTAACTGCCTTTTAATGAAATTGCCTTGAAGATGAAAAAGAGAAGAAAAAGCCTAGTGGATGGTACCACTCATTTTCTTTTCCTAGTTGTTAGGTCCTTTCAGGCAAACATGAGCAGAATGTTAATGCATTTTCTTTAGCAAGGTGCAAAACTGACTTGGCATCAGATAAAGACATGGGGTGTGGGGTGGGGTGAGTCCCATCTGCTTGAAGCCCAGCTGACACCATGCCCAGGGCTCCTGTCCAGCCTGGCCGCAGCCGCACTTTTTTGGCCAAGCTCTGACCATCACCGCTTGTGGGTGTCACTGGAGTTTTAAGAAATACTGAGGTCGGAGGGTGGGCCCTGATACCAAGAGGAGGCCCAACGGGAGCCTCAAAGGGAGGCTGCCCAGTAAGCTTTTGTGTGCCCAAGGCAGGCCTTCAGGACAGCCTGAGAGCTGAGAAGGAATGGGATGAGGGAGGGTTTTTCACCTTGGGAATACAGCGTGAATGAGTTCTGCAGGTGCTGTTTTAGACCAAGACAGGCCTCTTCCCAGGCTAGAAGGAGCTGGGCCTTGATCACAAGGAGCTGCCTCTCCTGCCCTGCTGCTGCTCTGGTCCCCCCTTGCTGCCTTTTCTTACTTCCGTGCTGCTGTGAGCTCCAGGGCAAAGCTGGGGGTGGCTTCTGGGCAGCTGTGGATGGGAGAGGGGCCCTGGAAGGCTGGTGGGGTGTCCTTCGGAGCAGAAGTTTCTCCAAAAATGACGACAGGCCCTACCTGAGCTCTTGGTATCCAGCAGTCTCCATGTGTCCATCACCTTCTGCCTTTCCCTCTAGGATCTAAGTGAGCCAGCAGGACGGAGGCCTCTGAGGGAGCTTTTTTCTTTTTTTAAGATTTTATTTATTTATTTAGAGAGAGGGGAAGGGAGGTAGAAAGACAGGGAGGGAAACACCAATGTGTGAGAAATACATCCATCAGTTGCCTCTTGCACACCCCCAACTGGGGGCCTGGCCCCGCAACCAGGCATGCACCCTGAAGGGGAATCGAACTTGTGACCTTTTAGTTTGTAGGTGGGCACTCAATCTACTGAGCCACACCAGACAGGGCTTTCTTTTCCTTTTAAAGCAGCACTTTTGTTTCCTGTTTACTCCAGCACCACAAACCCCTTGGGAAATGGATAAGGGAGTGGGGGAGGATGAGTGGTGATTAAGATAGAACCTGAGAGACTTGGTCTAAGCCACTCAGCCTCCTATCTGGGCTCTTGGATTAAAAAGGAGGGAGGGAGAGAGGGAGGGAGGAGAGGAAGGGAGGAAGGGAGGAAGGAGGGCATGTCTGGAGGCTGGGCGGAGACAGCTTGAAGCAGCAAGGCAGCCTCTCCCTGCTGCCCTTTGCTGGTCCCAGAACTACTGAGCTGGGACCTCAGACCCGGCACTCAGGAGGGAGGGGGCAGGAGGGGGCACTGGTCTGGTCCTGCTTCAAGGGCCACCATGAAGGCCATAGTGTGGGTCCTGGCACATGCGCTGGAAATCAGAGTGGGTTCTTTCATACTCTCAGTGCAGGCTGGACACTGGTCCATGGTGGGTCAAGTAGAATTAATTATCTTATTATGTCAGCAAGTCTTTGGGTACCTGTTATGTGCCAGACACTGCTTGGTGCAATGGGAAACGAGACACCCACGGCTGCTGACATGTATGTGGTGTTTTTACCACGTGACCCAGGTTGCACAAACTAAGTTCTGTACATGTCCTGATAGGTCCATTATAAAGCACACACTGGAAAAAATATGTGAACAAGATTAATAGAAATACGTTCTCATTTCTTTTCATACTTCAGTGGATTGCTTTGTGCACAGCCCACTTCAGAGAGCACTAGTATACATTGCTGCATTTGTGTTTCAGACCTCCATCTGCACGGTAGCTTTGGAAAGAGGATCAGTTTTGAGTTGGGGCTGCCTACTGGATGAATTAAAGGTGTGAAAGAGGAAGCGAGGCAGGCAGATGCTGAGCTCACATAATTGGTTAGCATGTGGGGCTCAGCAAGATCTGCTGGCCACCATGCTTTCCCCACTCCACCCTTCCTGAGAAGGGCACCCGGGTTGCCTGGGGTGGCTGTTTAAGGTTCTTGTGCTCCTGCCCTGTGTACTGTGGTAAGGGGACTGAGGGGTGGAGGGTACTGCCATTCAGTCCCTTTATAGTTTTTATAGACATTCAATGATGTTGCATTTGATCATCCCAACAACCATCCGAGACCAGGGATCCTTTCCGTACTGGGAAGACCAGAGAATGGAGACCTGTGCAGAAAGTAAGGAGCAAGAGAGCTGGGCCCTGCGCCTTGCTCTCCCTGGCTGGCTGGCTGCTGCCTCCTTCTGCAGAAAGTCTTCCATCCCATCGGCCTGTCTGCCTTCCCCTGGAGGAGCAAACCCCAGTGCACATGCTGGGCACCCCTGATTCTTGGTTCGGCTTCTATGATTAGGTCTTCAGAGTAGAAGCCTGTTAGGAGGGAAATGCCTGTGAAGGCCAGGCTTCTGACCGACTTTTCTTCTGGGAGAGAGCTCGGCTCCAGGCCCTTGCTTCCTTCTGGGCCCACTGTGGAAGCTGCCCCAGCACTTGGCCTCTTTTTCCCAGGCACTGTGGCAAGGCCTTCGTCTGTGGGGTGCGGAGGAGCTGGATGCTCAAGGCCTCTCCAGGTTCTTTTATTTCTGTTCCCTTGGCCAGCTGTCTTGTGACGCTTGGCTGGGTCAGGGTGGCAGCTAAGGGGAGGGGAGGGAACCTAGGGGGCTGGCTGACTCGCCCTCTCCCCATCCGTGTCTTCCGAGGCTGTGCCCTTTCCCTCTCTCCCACAGGAATTGGCCTTTCTGCTGGTGGGAGAAGAGTTGTCTGTGTAGGTGTTGGCCTCTTGCTCAGCAGGAGCCTGCAGAGAAGGGCTCTTTTTCAGAGGCCTCGGGTGAGGCCTGGGACCCTGGCGTTACTTGCATATGGGCAGGTGAAACCTAGGAAGTGAATCTCCCCTTCAGCCTTGTTTCTTTAGGGCATTTACTTAAATTCCAAGTTGTTTATCACAGGCTTCCTGCCCTCTTGGTCATAGCAGCAGCCACAGTGTCCCTTTAACAGTTCTCCGTCCACTCCTTTCTGCTTCGAGATACCCTGTTCACCTCACCCGTCCTAGCAAGGAAGGGGAGGAGTCACATTTGGTGATAGTGCAGGGAACAGTGCTGGGCTAACGTTTATAAAAGGGCCTGGAAGGCCAGGGAGGTGGGAGGGGAGTTAGTACAGCCAGAGCTCCTGCCCCTCCCCTGGCTCTGCCTGGCTTCTTCCTGCCCTTCCAGCAGCTTTTGTGAGTCTCCTTGACAACAGGATGGATGAGTTAAAAATAGCCTTGTGCTGGGACTTCAGTGTGTGTGCGTGTGTGATGTACACAGCACATGCCTGCTCGCCTGCTGTGCTCAAGCTCAGCTCTTGTGGCTCTGGGATGCATGTAGAGAGCCTCTGTTGGAAGGTCTCCGCGGGCCCGGCGCTCTCGTGTGGAAGGCCCTCGGTTTGGGGTCAGAATCCCCACCTCGTACTACTGATGCAGATGGGGTGTGGGTGGTAATGTTAAGATAAAGAATGGAAAGCTGTTGAATGCCTCATCTTCATTCATTCTAACTGGAAACGAGTAATTCTGGAGGTGCTGCTGCGTTTCAGAACTTCTTGGGGTGGTAGAATGGGACACAGCCCTGGGTGTGGGAGTTTGGTTGAATCCCTTCAGTGAACCCTCACAGGTAAAGAGGGCCCTCTGTGGGCCGCTTTATAAGGTAAGGGCACTGAAGTACAGAGGCCCTTGTGCGACTCGTCCAGAGCCACCAGGTTCAGCTGTGGCAGAGTAAGGAGCAGTGACCGCATCATTGGCAGCTATAGCTCTTTCCCCGAGACTTGATTGATGAGACTCCCTTCTTTAGGTCCTTTACCGAAGCCAGTTGTCTCTTGTATGAGCACTCTTGTACTAAAGACCTTTTGTTTAGTGGTGTTACCACAGTTGTGATGTAATTTAGAAATAGCTGTTTCTGTGAGGGCAGGGCCTGGGCACCTCTTTACCATACCTGGAATTAACTCCTTGCGTCCTCCTTCCATCCATTAGTAAGTATTTTGCTCTGTGCCAGGTGTGGGGATGTCATGAGCACAAGGTGTCTTGGTTCCTATCTTTAGGGAGCAATAGACAGTTACGAAGATCTCCTTCCAAGTCCGTATTGTGGCCAGTGCTGAGAGGGAGAAGGTCTGAGTGATAGAGGGAAGAACTGGCGTGGGGGCAGGGTTAGAGAAGGCCGGGGGAACATACGGATTAATGACACAAAGTACTTAAGTCTGGGTTGTATAAAAAGTTTCTACAGATCAATAAAAAGGAAGTGGCTCAGTTAGAGTGTCATCCTGTAACCGAAAGGTTGCGGGTTCGATTCCCAGTCAGGGCACATACCTTTGTTGTGGGTTCAATTCCTGGTCCGGATGCACACAGTCCCTGGTCTGAGCGCATACAAAAGAACCAATCAGTGTTTCTCTCTCACTTTCAATGTTTCTGTTTCTCCCTTCCTCTCTCTCTAAAAGCAATGGGAAAAAAAAAGTAAAAAAGGAAGGCAGAAAACTCAGTAGAAAACTGGCCGGTGACTTGATAGACACTTCACAAAAGAAGATACTCCAGTGACCATTTACTGGCCATTTGAAACAGTGCTCTGTTTTATATATTTATTAATTAGGGAAATTTAAATTGTTAGTTCAACTTAAATGTGTTTGCCCATGTATATAAGGAAGTCTTTGAAGATGTGGTCAAATATCCTTTTGCCATTTCTAGTTTACTTCATTTTGAGTTTCTTACTGAAAAAATAAAATGGATCCCAGGATGCCCAAATAAAATGAAATCTGGTGGGATGAGCAAATGCAAGTTAGAACCCTGGGTTAACAGGCGATTTGGGGCCGACCACGGAGCTCCTCAGAGCCTGTGTCTCCTTTGTTTTGTCCTGAGGAGCTTCCTGTGCTGCTTTCCTTCTTCCCAGAACTGCCCTGAGGCCCACAGCCGTGGGGGAGACGCTCTGAAAACTGCGAAGGGCTGTGTAAATACTAGCAGCGCTGTTGCCGTCTACTTCTCTGTGATGTGATTTCTCTTCCGCGTCTTCTCACAGCAATTATTTTAAATTCCCTTCAGGAATAAAAGCTCTGAGTGGTAGCATCAGGGATGAGGCCCAGATGAAGTCTGGTCACAGCCCTCTTTCGCATTCTTTGGATACAAAGGGGCCTCTCTCTCGCCCTTCCAGATGTTCTCTCCCGCCGCCCCCTGTCAGGCAGTGGGGATTGAGTCCATTGAGGCTGTCGCTCTCCTCCCGAGGTGCACATGCGTGTCTCCCTCGCTGTAGAGAGCGGGCCGCCTTGGCGCACGTCAGGACGGTGTCAGGATCGCTGTGAGGCCCATCTGTTAGGTCACCTGAAGACGATGCCGGGTCTTCAGGCCCAGTTTGCGTCTTCCTCCACAGACCTCCTATAACAGGCGGGTACTTCTCAGTATCTTGCTCAACATTTTTGACCTTCTCCTCTTCTGTTTTTCTGCTGTGTAGGAGTCGGAGCCAGAAGCAAAGGTTGACGGAGAGACAGCATCGGACAGCGAGAGCCGAGCGGAAGCTACTCCCCTGGTAACCTCTGTAGACGATACCCCAGAGGTCCTCAACAGGGCCCTGTCCAACTTGTCTTCAAGGTAACCTGGCTCAGGGATGCAGTGCTGGCTGGGGGCCGTGTTGGCATGTCCCAGTGCCGTGGAAGACTCAGGCCCCTCAGGGAGCCCGTGGTCTTGTGGTGGGAGTCCACTTCTGTCAAAGTGCGTGGCACAGGCCTGCCCACTGGCATTGACCACAGGCCCCTACCTCTGCCCAGGGCTTCACTGAGCATCGTCTTAACAGCAACTGCAAGCACAGCCTGGCAGCATCTTGCAGTTGAAGGGTGCTCGAGACTGGAAGGGACAGTCCAAGGACGAGGAAAGGGTGGACAGAGGGGTGGTGGCGGGCAAGGTCGTTGACACAGCGTATGGGGGAAACAGTCCCAGGGCTTTGTGACTTAGTTTTCCCCTCTCCCATGCACATCCACTGTGGACATTGAAAAGTTCTCCTGGAAGGACTAAGAAACATCTTAACTTGGGTGAATCCAGGGTTGAAATTCTGGTCCCTTGACACTCTGGTCTCTCCTACGCCAGCTATATGGTAGATTAAAAATACAAAGTGTAAGACCCCAAAACCTTGTCTGAAAGTGTTTCTTCATGTGCCTCCCTCACGTGTCCCTCTGGGAGGCTGTGTTGTGCAGTGGTTAGGGGCATGGGTTCTGGGGCCAGGCTCCCAGGACGGAAATCTCAGCTTAACCACTTCGAAACTGTGTAACCAGCACACCCAGCTCCTCACCTGTAAAAAAGGAGAGTGTTGAGGGCTGAACAAGTTAATATATGTAAAGACCTTATAAAGGTGCTAGGTATATATTTGTGATAGCTGTTACTATCATTGTTTATATTGCTATCGCCATAACAATGCAGGTGTAGAGCAATGCAGGATTCTGCTGAAGTAAATATGTTTGTGGGGTTTGTTCCCTCCCCCCGCAATGGAGACAGCTATAGAGGCCACTGAAATAGACACAGAAGTAGAGGGCGCTACATTTCCCTTGGGGATTTTGCCTGTCAGGCGTGGATGAGGCATGGGCTGCAGTGGCCCTGCTCCTGCCAGCAAGTGGCCAGTCCCTCTGTCCCAGTGAAGAAGGGGCTCCTGGAAAGGACTGCCTCGGGCCCTCTCCCCTGGGGACGAGCTGTCCCCCTTGGGTTTGTGCTTCAGTTCTCTCTGGGCTCCTCACACGTTTTCTCCTTCCCTCCTCTCTAACTTAGATGGAAGAACTGGTGGGTGAGAGGCATCCTGACTTTGGCCATGATCGCGTTTTTCTTCGTCATCATTTACCTGGGACCAATGGTTTTAATGATAATTGTAAGTGCCATTGTGTGTCATTGTAGCTCGGCCTTCAGTTTTTCGTGCAGGATTGGTCACCTGAGGTGCCAGTGCTGGGTTAGTTCTGGGAGTCACCTGGGGTCCAGGCTCCACAGAGCATTTGTTTCTCAGGATATCTGTGACTTCTCACTTTGTAGCAGCCAGGTGGAGGGACATTGGCATGGGCCAGTTGTATGTGTTTAAAGATGCCCCTTCATTTTCTTTTCTTTTTTATTTTTAAAGATTTGATTTATTTACTTTTAGAGAGAGGGGAAGGGAGGGAGAAAGGGAGAGAAACATCAACGTGTGAGAGATACAGTGATCGGTTGCCTCTCACATGGCCCCCACTGGGGCCCTGGCCTACATCCCAGGCATGTTTCCTGACGGGGAATTGAACCAATGACCCTTTGGTTCGCAGGCCGGTGCTCAGTCCACTGAGCCACACCAGCCCGGGCAAGATGTCTCTTCATTTTAAAATTTGATTTTATTATTTCAACTGTTTGATTATACTGTGACCCCTGCTGTGATGTTGATTCTTGGTTTTATTGTTTCCCTGGGGCCTTACTCAATAGACTCAGGCCTTTCATTAAGAAATCCCCATCCACAGTGCTTCCCTCTCCACCTTCCCACTGTCATGGGCAGGGTCAGATGACTGACAGCTGACCGCTGAGCACAGAGTTGGGGCTTTTCAAGTATTTGTATTCATAGTCAGGAGGGGAAGACATTGATTGAGTCCTGGGAAGTTCTAGAATAAAAAAAGTTAATTGACACTCTGAGAGCATGTATTTGTTGTTATTTTAAAAAATATCGTATTGTTTATGCTGTTACAGTTGTCCCAGTTTCCCCACTTTGTTCCCCTCCATCCAACCCTGCCCACCCCCTCCAGGAGCCTGTGTTCATTGTGAGACACTGGGCCTGTCCCGTGTGACGTGAAAGGCCACGTTGACACGTGGGTGGTGTGAGAGAGGAGAGCCGAATCACCGTCGGACTGCTGTTCTTCCTAAATGCAGTGTTTTTCTTGAAGGCCCATGACTCGTTCGGGTTTCTGTTTCCAAAGGTCATAAGAACTGGGGAGCCATCGAGTGTTCTAACTGTTGTGTGCCCTGCAGGTGATGTGTGTTCAGATAAAGTGTTTCCACGAGATCATCACTATTGGCTACAATGTCTACCACTCCTATGACCTGCCCTGGTTCCGGACCCTCAGCTGGTAAGCTCTCCAGCCCCACAAGGACCCTTCACAGATTTGGATGAAAAGTGTTTCATGGTAGATATTTACGGTGGTGATGGGAGGGAGGGGAGTGATGGCCATGAACTTGCATAGTACCTTTGAAACCCAAGTACATTGTAGGCCAGACTACATGCTTGCCTCAGAGGAGTCTTCAGTAGTTATCAAGAGTCTGGAATCTTCCTCAGAATAACACAGGCCGGCTGACGTGCTACAGAAGTAAATGCCTGGGAGGCAGGCATGTGGTTTTATGCGTGGTTACGTCAGGCAGGGTTTTATGAAGAAAATGCTGTTTGAACAGTGAGTGAAGAAAGATAAGTGAAGAGGATGCTGTGGGCAGGGAAGAGATGGGCAAAGCAGACAGGTGGCAAAGCTGGGGCGAACCGTCCTGACAGGCACGAAGGGCTGCTGCTGGGAAGAGTGGAAATGAGACTGGGAGGCAGGATGAGCCGTGTTTCAGAGCATTATCTTATGGTTCGAGTGTTCTTAGGTTAGACGTAGAAATTCTACAAAAGTGGTAAAAGCCAAATCCTGGGTTTGCAATAAATGGAGGGTGAAAGAAAGCTGAGTTTTTAGGTAAACTTCTCACCTACAGTGTCACTGGAGAGCAGGGACCACGGGGGTCTCGAGGGCGGGGGGACGGCTGCTCTGGTCCTTCCCTCGGGGTGTTCCGACAGCCTCGTGGTCAAGGACAGGCCGGTGCAGGTGCGCCCGTGGCAGTGACTTGTCTTCACTTACAGGTACTTTTTACTGTGTGTGAATTACTTCTTCTACGGCGAAACAGTGACGGATTATTTCTTCACTTTGGTCCAGAGAGAGGAGCCTTTGCGGATTCTCAGCAAATACCACCGCTTCATTTCCTTTACTCTCTACCTGATAGGTATGCGTTGAACCAGTTCTTGTGTGTGTCGTGTTTTGTCGTTTGCTGAGTAGGAGCTGGGGAGTTCTCTGGTTAATGTGAAGCTTTGATGGTGTTAACTCTGCCCGTGCAGGGCAGCTGAGCTGAGGGCTCCGCCTTACTTGAGCTGCAGCAAGTGAGGGCAGTGAGACTGCAGGGCTCAGTGGGTGTGGGGACTGTGGTCTGTGGCCCTGTCCCTGTGCTCCAGCCTGCGCTGGAGGGCGGCACAGCGTGGCCCTGTCCTGACTTGGTGTCTGCAGCGATTCTGTGCTGTGACTGAAACAAAAACCACCTGTCTTTATAACTTAGGTTTAAAAACAGGCAGCCGTCTTTAGGAGCGTCTTCTTAGAAGATCGCCTTGCAGGACAGACATCGGAAGGTGGTGGAAATTTTACTGATTTGGATTTGTAAAGGCTCTGGGACCTCACAGGGGCTGGGAGCTTAATCACCCTGCATGTCAGGGAGCTCTTTTGTAACCTAGAGCTAGAACTGTGGACTTACTGTGAGGGTTAAATCATATGCATTAGAACTTGACAGACAGAAAAGTGCGGGTCAATCCAAACTCAGTTCAGACCATGCACTAGTTCTGGTGATGCTAGTGTCTTTTATTGTCGCCTTGAAAGCTAGTTTGGGGCACGTGAGAAAGTCATTCTGACCTAAATTTGTCTGACCTATTTTTGATCAGCTCTGTGAATGACACCTGGGTATTAAAATACAAAATCTACTGCTGAGGTGTTTGCAGACATTGAGGACATCCAGAGGGCATGCCTCAGACCCTGAAAGCAGCCTCCCAGAGGGAGTCGGGTGTCTGGGACGGCGACATGCTCTCTTCTGGGCAGAAGTGCTTTTGAGGGGCCCACTACACTGAGGGGTCAAGGTCATTATCATTCCTGGAGAAGGGGCGGGGGCTGCAGATGTTTTTTTGCCATCATATGTGTCTGTGAACAGGGGTTGGCAAACTTTTTCTTAAAAGTCCAGGTAATAAATATTTTAGGCTTTGGGGGCCCAGGGCCTCTGCTGCAACTACCCAGTCTGCCCTTGGAACACAGAAGCAACCACAGATGGTATGTAACCAAATGGGCATAGTTGGCTTCCAGTAAAATTTTAGTTACAGAATCGGGCAGCGGCCTGACTGTTGTTTGTTGGCCCCTGCTCTGGGGTCAAAATGTTCTTATCTGGTGAACAGCAGCCTAAATTGAGTGCACTCTGCAAGATTTAAAGATAGTGCCTTCCTTTCATTGTCTTGGTGGAGTAATTTTTTCCCTTCTGATTACTATCTGAAGAGCTGTTCTGTGTCTTCCTCCCCGCTCCACTCCCCGGGCTTGGGATTGTGCACTGGTTCACTGCTTCCAGGAAACTGGCCAAAGGATCATAATCACGATCACGTACCCAGCCGTAGGAAGTGACTAGGACACAAGTAAATGCAGAATGTGATTTACTTTGCCCTTTTATCTCCTTCCTCGAACCAGGATTCTGCATGTTTGTATTGAGTCTGGTCAAGAAGCATTACCGCCTGCAGTTCTACATGGTAAGGGAAATAGTGTGTGTGTGTGTGTGTGTGTGTGAGCGCGCGCGCATGTGTGAAGTCTTGGCTTAAATGAAGTTCTGCAGAAACTCAACAGATCTCTCATCTTTTCTGTGAGAAATCAAAACTTGAGTGCACTCAGTTATGTATGTTTGTGGAACCCAGAGCATGAAGGAAGGGAGCCTGTTAACTTAGGCAGCTGTACATCCACTTAGATCCAATTACTGTTACTTAATTTACACCCTCAGCAATCTCTGCACTAGGTCCTGCAGAAAGTGAGCTTCAAGTAAGACTCACAGTGGCGCTGTTACCAGAAAGGGACCAGGACTGAGGCGGGTCTGCCTGGGCCTGGTCTGGAATTCATTCTTGATGTCACGTAGGAAAGAGTTCATGACCTGAGTGCAGGTGATTTTGAGAGTGTATTTATTAAAGCTCTGGACAGTGAAACAAAGGAAGGGCTTAGGATAGAAGAGGCAAGATCATAGCAACAGGAGTGCACCTAGGCTGGGCTGCCTAGGTGGAAGAAAGGAAATCACAGTAACAGAAGTGGCAGAAGTGAGCCACGCTGAGCTGTGTGGACTCAGGAGAGGAAGTCACAGTAACAGAGATGAGTCACGCTGAGCTACGCGGACTCAGGGAACAAGTTGCAGAGACAAATGGAGGGCCCTTGGAGACAGGGTTCGGGGGTTAGCCTGGGACAAGCTGCCGCCGCCTGCTGCTCTCCTGGTTGCGAGTCTCCTGGGGACCTTTAGAGCTTAGAGGAAAGCAAAAGTAAATGCCCGGTGAAAGAAGGGGTGCAGGCATGCTCAGGGGAGGGCACACAGTGCGCTCTTTGTGTTAAGAGTTTTTACCTGTTTTCTGTAGGTGGGAATTTTAGGGGAGGTCTTAGGAGGGCCTCAAAAGAATATTCAACAGCTTTTCCGGTGTGTTCTCTAATATGCTGACATGTCCAAATGGGTGTATAGGGGAGTTTGGGGTCATTTTCTGGTCAACTTCACTGTTTTACTTTTATCTTGGATTGGTCTGGCTCTGATTATTTTTGTGGGTTTTTAAAAAATTATTTGTTCTTCTGACTTCATTCGTTCTTGGGTTTGGCAGGCACTGATAGCACAGTCTGGGTCTCTGTTATCTGTCTCCTTGACTAGGAGATTGAAGAATTCACCTTGACTAGGTGATTTAAGCTACTCACTCTCTTGTTGGGGAGGAGAGGTGTAAACCATTTGCTCCTAAGTGTTCTTGGTTAGGGAAGACAAGATCTTGAGATTTGTTAGCACCTTGTTTAACTGTCTCAGTTTCCCTTATTCCGCTTGCTGAAGAATTTCCTGGTTTCTTACTCTCCTGCCTCAAGGCCTCAGGCATTGTCCTGCCCTCCCTCACGTTCCCAAACTGAACGTGTTTTCTCTCTGAGCCTCGCAAGCACTCAGTAAATACTCAGAAGCACCCAGGCTTTCAGAGCAAGCAGGACTTACTCACTAGTGAGCCGTGCAGTCCTGGCTTTTTATGGGGACTGTAGCTGGGGGGACAGAGTTTCTCCCACAGGCCTGTTCTGTACCTTTCACTTCCAGTGAGAAAGATACCTGCAGAAGCTGACTCTCAGCAATTTTCTACATGGTACCGGCTGTTGCCTTTCAAGGCACACTGATTCTTTTTCTCCTGTTGCAGTTCGGCTGGACCCACGTGACATTACTGATTGTCGTCACCCAGTCACATCTCGTTATCCACAACCTGTTTGAAGGGATGATCTGGTGAGTGATGGCAGTGGGGGAATTTTCCCTTTTACTTTGTGGGTGTTTCTCATGTGCCCTTACCTTCTGAGCCAGTGGTTCTCACCTTGTGCTACATCAGAATCCGTTGTAGGGCTGGTTACCACACAGATTGTTGGGCCTGCCCGAGTTTCTGCTTCAGTAAATCTGGGGTGGGGCATGAGAATTTGAATTACTCGTGCATTCCCGAGTGATGCTGGTGTTGCTGGTCAGTGCCTACTCTTTGAGAACCATGGTTCTAGACGAACAGGTATAGGGATATTTAAAAAAAAATCAAAGGTAGTGCTACTGTATGGCAAGAAAGTTGAAATCCTAGAGGAAATCTTTTATGATTTCCTGGCATAATGTAAACTACTAAATGTCATGAGGAAGAAAACTTAACAGATCAACAACTGTAGAACAATTGACAATTGCATGGGAATCCACACCCAGAAAAAGAAAGGACCAGAGATAATAGCTGAGTTTTATCTAACCCTTAATACAAAAGCTGATAAGCATAGGGAGAGGGAAACAGGAATGATAAAGCGGATTTCTTTTATGGTTATAGATAAACCTTTCTAGATAAACCTTTCTAGATAAACTGTTGGCAAGTGGAACCTGGCACTGTGTCAGGAGAAAGTGTGCGGTCGTGTGCCACTTCAGAACAGTTTTGATCAGTGACAGACCACGTGTATATGGCGGTTCCAATGCAGCTGACAAACTCGTGTCACCTAGTGAAGTCGTGGTGTGATGCATTCCACAAATGCTTGTACTTGTGTTGTAACTGCCTGCGGTAGTCAGTACAGTCGTGTACTGTGCAGATCCGTGGCATAGGAGCTGCAGGGGAACAGGATTTTCACACTCCAAACAAAATACCTCTTGTTGGCATAGCTGTTACTTGAGGCTGATTAATTTTAAGAAGTAACAGACCTGGGAGAAGCTCTGAAAACCAAGTAGCAGTTACCCTGTGTAAATGCATTTACATTTGTAGGGGAAATGTCCATGGAAGTGTCTCCTTGCTGTACCTGGAAGAGGGAGATGACCTTACTTGTACAAACTATTATCAGTGCAGAAGAGAGTGGACTCAAGTCTGCATAGCAACCTTACCCTTGTTTACGTCACTCTCCCTGACAACCTCCTATAATCAGCTCTCTTAGAATTTTTAAACCCTTAGAATTTTCTTTGGTCTTCAGCTGAAGATAATATTCAACTTGGTAGCTTCAGCTATTTTGGCCAGTTAGTCAGTTTTCCTGGTTACATAAAAGTTTTTAAACTCGTATTTGTTTTTCTCCTATTAATGTGTCTTTTATTACAGGGGCTTGTCAGCCCAGAGCCAGAAGGGTACAGGCAAAATTATTTCCCCCTGCTACTGAGCAGCACCCTAGGTGTATAGCAGGCTGTACTGTCTAGGTTTGTGTGAGTGCACTCTGTGTGTGAGTGTACTGTGTGTGAGTGTACTGTGTGTGGGTGTACTGTGTGAGTGTACTCTGTGTGTGAGTGCACTGTATGTGAGTGAGTACTCTGTGAGTGAGTGCACTCTGTGTGTGAGTGCACTCTGTGTGTGAGTGCACTCTGTGTTGTGAGTGCACTCTGTGAGGCTCACCTGACAACACTTGTCTCAGAACGATATCCCCACAATTAGGCTGCACATGACTGTACTGTTACTTAGTAGATTTTATTCCAGAAATGCTGTGTTTCAACAGGAAATCTATCAGCATAGATCAAAATCATGAGGCTTCTTGAAGAAGCTGATGGTCTCAGTGGAGAGGTGAAGCCTAGCCTAGTGTATGTAAGAGAGTACTGAAGTACTCTGGGTAAGACCCCAGACTGTGCTTCTGTTTCCCGATCTCGGAATGAGGGTGTAGTATTCCCCACCTCCTGAGGAATAAATTAGTAAATACATGTAAAGTGCCTAGAACAGAGACTAGCTCATATACGTGTTATAGGCATTATTATGGTTAAAACAGTTATAATGGACTGGGGGGCATATGGCGCCTTTCAGAGTTTCTGTTTGGTGTTTCTTTTTAAATTTTGGCTCTGGGCTTTTTTTTTTTAAGGTTTTTGTTTATTTTTAGAGAGAGGGGAAGTGAGGGAGAAAGAGAGGGAATGAAACGTCAATGTGTAGCTGCCTCTCACAAGGCCCCCACTGGGGACCTGGCCAGAAACCTAGCCATGTGCTCTGACTGGGAATTGAACTGGCGACCCTTTGGTTTGCAGTCCGCGCTCCATCCACTGAGCTATACCAGCCAAGGTTCTATTCAGTGTTTCTTGACAGAGGTA
Source organism: Phyllostomus discolor (assembly GCF_004126475.2). Classification (NCBI taxonomy): domain Eukaryota; kingdom Metazoa; phylum Chordata; class Mammalia; order Chiroptera; family Phyllostomidae; genus Phyllostomus; species Phyllostomus discolor. The sequence goes on along the minus strand of NC_040911.2, from coordinate 79,956,716 downwards.
CATGCTAAGTCTTCATCTTTAAGGGACAGATATACTACTTGCCTCTACAGTGAGTAATACTAAAAACTATAGTTACTAGTTTTCAGACTCAACCTGCAAGACTTAATTATAGTTGCAGAGCACAGAGTCTGTGCTAGACATCTCTACAGAGTAAATATTGTTGGGGGTTGGGTGAATACAGAAGCTCTAAATCCCTCTCTTAACAAACAGCAAGTCAGAAAATTTTGCCTGTAGTTGATGGGCCAGGAAATTGAGATTTATTTAAATGTAAATCTGTTGTAGAGGACATTTTTAAAATGTGACTATCAGAATGGAGAGTGAGAAGAAGAGGGGTTGGTACAGGTGTGGAAACTGCCCCCTTTTTATGGTGGGATGACCACACTGGCAGCGGGAGGGAGGCAGAGAAGAAATCTAGCTGTGTGTCCGGGTGGTGTCTTGCCCACTGCGTAGTCCTGGAGGAGGGCAGGAGGGTGGGACTTCCTAGATACAGCTCATAGTAATACACAAGTTTTAAAAAGTAGGTAAATTATGAAGTAGATTAAATATAGTAGTTATTAGAATTAGGCAGGCAACTACTTAGAAGGAGAAAAACCAGATGTGATTGAAAGCTGCTATTTTGGGGAATGGAGATAGGGGTGGGAGAAACAAGGAAAACCTTTATTTTTTTCACAGTTTAAATTGGTACTATTGTGTAGATAATTACTTTATAATGACAAAAGAGCAAGTGGCGTTTCATAGACCACCACCTCCGTTTGTTAGTAGTCATTCGGTAAACATTTGAACACCTGCCATGTGCCAGGTACTAGGAATGGCTTGTTTGGTATTTTATTTTTTTTTAAGTTCTTTTTTTTAACATTTTTAAAATTTTTATTTATTAATTAGAGTGTGTGTGAGAGAGAAGCATCAGTTTGTTATTCTACTTATATATGCATTCATTTGGTTGATTCTTGTATGTGCCCTGAACCGGGAATCAAACCTGCAGTCTTGGTGTATCAGGATGATGCTCTAACCAACTGAGCTACCTGGTCGGGGCTAAAAGTTATTTTTTAATGGGTAACAAATACTCTGAGTTATTTTGGTACTGGAATGTAAGAATGGTATTATTTTGTGGACTTTTAAGGTATTATCATCTCGGTAGAGTTGGTCCTTTGGTTTGTTTTGTAGGTTCATTGTCCCCATTTCTTGCGTGATCTGTAATGACATCATGGCCTATATGTTCGGCTTCTTCTTTGGTCGGACCCCCCTCATCAAGGTAAATGGATAATCCGCACGTGCAGTATCACCGTGAAGGAGGGGCGATGCTTTTGCTGCAGTAGATCAGCTTGGGAGACAGAGGAGATCGAGCTGGTTTGTATGTTTCATGTCATCCTGGAGAAAGGCTGGTACTAAATTAATTTTAAGAGGAAAAAGAAAAAACAACAAAGGAAACACTGACAGTTTACCCATAGGTGAAAAAGAGCTAATAAAGAAAATACTTTATAAATTGTATAAGCAGATTTTGGGGGCTTTGATCTGAATTTGAGTATTGCTATTTAATCAGTATACTGTTTTATAATATGATTACTAAATGATCACTTGAAACAGGAGAGAAACTGAGGGGGATCAGGCAGGGAAGAGGGAAGCCAAGCGTGGGGTGTTTTGGAAGGTGAGGTGGTTCATTAACAGAGTGAGGTTTTTAGCAAGCACTCACTGTTCCCAAAGCCAGAGATATCAAAACACCCTTTGCCAAGAACTTGTTCTCTGCCCACAGCTGTCACCGAAGAAGACCTGGGAAGGCTTCATTGGGGGCTTCTTTGCCACTGTGCTGTTTGGCCTTCTGGTAAGTGGTGGCTCCTGGCTGGGTGCGGGAGTGACAGTGGCCCCAAACCGGGGAAGTGACAGGCATCTTCGAAGCCTGTCAGTGCCAGAAGGCATGTCCCCCAAGGCCAAGGACTCTGTCCTCCTGGATGGGATGGGACCTTGCCCTGAAGAAGGGCGACAGCACGGCACGCTCCGTAACTGGCACAGGCAGCAGCGGCTGTTCCTCACCTGCCAGTGTTCAAGCAGAGCCTTGGCCCTCGAGGAGCAGAGGCTGTGCACACCTTGTACTTCTCTCATGCCGAGGCATGTAGCACTCTGAGGGTGGCGTTCTTGTCCAGGCATTTGATATTTCAAGGTCAAGGTGACTGGCATCAGAGAGTAAAGGGTGGGGTGAGATATGCTGCTCCAGCCCATATTTTCTCCCTTGTGTGCCCTGACCAGAAGTGGATGGTCTCCCAGCCCTTTGAAGAGCACCATTCCCTGCTCTGACCCTGGGCCAGTCTCCCCTTGGCAGTGTTGTCCATCTGTCCTTCATTGCCCTGCTTCCTTACCTTACTGCTCTTCAGCCTTCTTCCTCCTGGCTGCCTGTCTCTCCCTGTACCATTTCCCCACTTCCTGCCTCTGCTCAGCACCCAGTTAAAGAGATCCTGAGAAAGCAGTCTGTAGCTCCCCCAAGTGGGGAGAAACTTCTGTAGTTCTTTCGCCACATTTCTCAGGTCTTTCCTGGATTCATTCAGGACCTGGGCGTTTGGGCAAGTGAGTGTGCAAGCTCAGTGGGCTGTGAACTGCCCTTGGCCCCCCGCCCCAGTTCAGGCACAATACACATGAGGCGCACCCTAAACCTCTGATTCAGTGCGTGTTTGCAGTCAGAGTGTGCGGGCGCTGTAAGGACGTGGCCAAACCAGGTGCCTGCTGCCCAGCCAGGATGGCAGAACATGTCTCCTTTACCTGTCTCTCTCTCCTTCATCCTCAGCTATCCTATGTGATGTCTGGGTACAGGTGCTTTGTCTGCCCTGTGGAGTACAACAACGACACCAACAGCTTCACTGTGGACTGCGAGCCCTCCGACCTGTTCCGCCTGCATGAGTATAACATTCCTGAGGTGATCCAGTCGGCCATTGGCTGGGTATGTGCCACTGCCACGACGCAAACTGACCTCGGTGGCATAGCGACTACAAGGGAGAGCCCCCCCTCTCCACACTGCCTTCTCTCATAAAGTCACCTTCCTGTCCCCAAAGCTGTAGGCCCCAGGACGAAGGGGTTGTTCACGTCAGTGCATGGTGAGGACAGGAGGAGACTTTTCTTCCCACTTCAAATCTTTAGGACCAGTGATTCTCAAAGTGTCCCCAGAGGATCCCTGGAGGACCCTGAGATCCTTTCAGGGGGTCTGTGAGGTCACAACTATTTTCATAATAACACAGTGACATCATTTGCCTTGTTCACTTTGCTGACAGAAGCAGTGGGGGTCAACCTGCTGGAGACGCAGCGTGAGTTGAAGGTGGTGGCACCTAAGTGTCCTAAGTCACTGGAGTCTTCATGCCACGCCCTTGCAGTGAGAGGAAGCCAGTTCCTCTTAAGAGTGGCTTTGACGAAATAGTAAAATTATTAATTTTATTAAATCTTGGCCCTTGAATACGCACCTTTCTAATAATACTCTTTGTCTCCAAATGAAAAGTATGCATAAATCACTTCTGCTACATACCATAGTACTTGATTATCTAAAGGGCCAGCTTGTGGGCACTTGCTTATGAACTGACCTAGCAGCTTTTTCATAAAAATATAATTTTACTTGAAAAGAACTGGCAAACTATAGTGTTTTAGACTTGAATAATTGACAGACATTTTTCTTGGAAATGAATGAAGTGAGGCTGTCACTTCAAGGCAAACAGCTGACAGTGACTGTTAACAGTGATAAAATGGCTTTTGTGTGAAAGTAGAATTTTAGAAAGTGTGTGCCTTCTGTGAGCTTGATAGCTTCCTGGTATTTAAAGAATTTTCTAATGAGATCTGTGGTATTTTTAATGTACAGTGTTTTGCCATTATATAGCTAAATGTGTCTGCATTTGGAAGGTGACGTAACTCAGTAAACCAGTATTTTGTGAATGGCCAGTGACTGTGGTCAACACAGTCGCACATGGTGAAGCATCCGTGCAAAGTGCCAGATAGACCAGTGGGTTTTAACCAAAGGTACAGAAGGTTCATTGATAGGGTTTCAGATTTCACACTGCCCCAAATTTTTAAGGAACTACCACTTATCAAGTGCTGGTTAGTGTCAAAAAATACCCATAATTATCTGAAAAGACAGTACTATGATACTCTTCCTTTTTCAACTACATATCTGTGTAAGGCTGGGTTTTCTTCATATACTTCAACCAGAACAGAGGTTTCAAAACACCAGTCTTTTTACTAATTATGTTCTTTTTTTAGGAAGGGGTGGGGAGAATATATAGTTAGCTGAATAAAGACTTATTTTTGTTAACCTGTAATAAGGCTGTGCCCGTAGTAGGCATCTTGACTTTTACTTCACTTACTCTTCTCAGAAAATCGTCCGGATGTACCCTTTCCAGATCCACAGCATCGCCCTCTCCACCTTTGCCTCGCTCATCGGCCCCTTCGGAGGGTTCTTTGCAAGTGGATTCAAACGAGCCTTTAAAATCAAAGTAGGAAAACCCTCTTCTCTGTTCCTCTCGTTGTCTCCCAGTCAGGCCCCTCCTCGCCTGTCTTCTGCCTCCCCCGCCCCCGCACTGACCCCCACCTCCTTCAAAATACTGGGCTCTTGTTGTGTGCTCTTCACCCGTGCACGGGATTTAAGTAGGTTAAAAAAAAGGCGATGTTTCCAAGAAAATTTAGTAGTTGGATTTCCTGTTTATTTGTTAATATCTTACATCTTTCTTTAAAAAAAAATTTGTAATTGATTAAGATCGTGTCCTATTATAGCCTCAGTATTTGAACCAATGCTTACTTCTCACTTTGCTTCCCTCAGCTACTCAGGACGGTAGCGGGACATTGAGGTGGGACCGCAGGCCAGGGTTTGACCTTGGCTGAGCCCAGGCTCACCAGTCCTTCTCCTGCCTCTGACAGGACTTTGCCAATACGATTCCTGGCCACGGAGGCATCATGGACCGCTTCGACTGCCAGTACCTGATGGCCACCTTTGTCAACGTGTACATCGCCAGTTTTATCAGGTACGGTGCCTTTCCCTCTGACCCACGTTGGGAGATTTTTAAATGGGTGAAATTCTAGAATTTTAGCTATATCTCAGCTTCAGTGAAAAGCATCCTACATATAAATGCAGTTTTCCGTTGCTACTGTTTGTGGGTTTCCCGAAGCCCCCCTGCACTCGGTTGGTGGGGAATCCCAAGTGGGGAGCAGCCACGTGGGTAACCAGGCCCTAGACGCTGCTGGGCCCCAGCGGTGCCACTTTGTCCCATTGTCTTCCAGGGGCCCGAACCCGAGCAAGCTGATCCAGCAGTTCATGACCTTGCGGCCAGATCAGCAGCTTCACATCTTCAACACGCTCAGGTCTCACCTGACCGAGAAGGGGATGCTGGCAGATGCCACGGAGAACTAGCAGGGGCCGCGCAGGACCGGGAGAGTCCGAGCAGGGCTGAGCGCGGGGCCAGGGCTCCCAGGCGAGCCCCGCTGGGGTGACCTAGACAACGGCAAGGCTTCAACTCACTGTCTTTTCCTTTTTTAATTTTTTGGTAGAGTGATTTTTTATCTGTGGGTTGTAAGAAGATTCTGTACATACAGTCTATGTGCTTATGATTTGGGTTGTGAGTAAACTACAGCTTTGAGTGGGGAAGAAGTCATGAGGATAAAACCATTTGGGTTTTTTTAACTAAAGGTTTAAAAACCTGGAGGACAGCGCTGCCCGGCTCAGCAGCGGCTGCCTGCCGCTTTTCCGTCTCATCGGCCGAACTGGGCTCGCTGAGAGAGTGGCTGTTCACTGGGTCAGACGGGCTTAGGGCGCCCCATACTTGTCTTTGTACTGCCGCTTCCCCCCTACCCCCCGCCCCCCGCAGGGAAGAGGTGCGCAGCTTGGATGTCTGTGCTGTTGGAGAGCTTCCACCTGAGCTGCTCTGTAATCCCTGCCTTGGAGCTCCGGGGGGTGTGCCTTCCGTAGGCCGGAGGGACTCAGGCGTATGTATCAGATAAGCGTTCCGTCCACTTCAAATCCTGTGGAACACGAGCTCTGCTTTATGTTATGGGTTCACCTTGTTTCATCACAGACTGAGAAAGCTCAAAAAATAATTTACGATAGTCTGGTAAAAACAAAACAAAAGAAAACCAACCACACTGTAACATTTCAAGTGTATGCAGTAGAATGTAGCATAACGGAGCCCCTCCCCACGTGCTCAGGCTCTGGCGGCTCCTGGAGGGCGGCCCAGCCAGCTGCGTCTTTTCAGGGACGATGGCGTTCATGTTGTGCTGTAGACTGGTTGCTGCTGAACCCTCTCCGGGGGCTTTCCCGCTGGGCAGCGAGCAGAGGGCTTCTCGTCTGTGCTCCGTTGCCTGACCGCCCACCCACGTAGCTGCTGTGTTGTATATATTTCACTCCCAAGGCAAACGTGTATTGTGTGTGTGTTTTAAATATCACTTACTTCTTAATAAGTGATTTCAATTGTACCACGACTTCTTCACTGAAACCATAGAGTCCTGCTTAAAACTCTGGGAAGCTCAACCCAGTTAGAGGTTTGACTATTCTGAAGATTAAATGCACACTTTTTATATAATGTGACCAGTTAAATGTAGTTTGTATTTTACTGGGGGACCTTTTTTTTTTTAAAACAAAACAAAACAAAACTGTGATTTATTTTGTTTCCCTTCTTAATGACAAGAGAGAGGTTGACTTTGGGAAGAGGGTGCAGGAGAGAGAGCTCGGTGCCCAAGGTGTTGGTAATTCTGTGCCACGGTTGTTCTCATTGCCAAATGTCAGGGTAGTGGCTTCCAGAGCCCCTGGCCTGGTGGGAGTTTGTTTGGTTTCTGTTTTAATCAGCCTCTCTGCCTCCCTGAAAGCTCGCACTCAGCCCGGATCCCTGGAGCACCTGGCGCAGGGCTGACCCCCGCCGGCGTGTCAGCCCGAGGACACTGCACGGCCTTGCCTGAGCATGCAGCACTGTGTTTTCCCACGGGGTTTCAGTCCCGGCTGTGGACCCCGGGCAGGACAGGCATGCCGCTCTCTGGGTCCTTGCTTTTGAGTTGTCCCCTAATTCCAGTATTTCGTGATCTGGCTGGGCAAGTCCGTGCCACCAGAGGCAGCTGTGAGTGATGCGTCATGTCCTGGGTGCCCAAAAAGCAAGTGTCAGGCCCTTCCTGAGTGTTTATCCTGAAGATGAGCCAGTATCTCAGCGATGAATTAAACAGTGGAGCTGATTAGTCATGAATCTAGTTTTCTTATTGAAGAATGAACTTGTTTTCCTGAACCAGAGACCGAAAGTCTCATTTGTCTTGTGTTGCCTCGTCGTGGACATGTGGTGGGGTCCTTGGGAGCAGGGAGTGCCAGCCGGAGCCCGGCAGCAGAGAGCCACTCCCCAGGAGGGCTGCGTGTGCGTCAGGGTGCCTGGCACATTCCCCTGTGGATGTGGTTGTGGTAGGGGCGTCTGAGGATCCGGGCGGGGGGTCCCGGGACGCTGAAGGTGGTTGCTCACCAGAGCTACCAGCAAGAAGGGCAGAGCCAGCTTGGGTTTTGTTTTTTGGGGGGTTTCTCCACACTCTTTCTGGTGAATAAGAGGCATTTCCTAGGGGGGTGGTCTGGAGAGCAGTGCTATCTGGTGTCTTTGTGGCACAGTGCTTTTCTTCCTCCCATTTACTGATGTTATTTCACCCTCAGATCAGATTCAGGAGACTGTTTTCACGTGTATCTGTGCTGGTCTTAATGGCGTCACTCACTTCACATCCGTTTTGTGCGTGTGTGAGAAATAAACATGACTGAACTGTGTGCCCTCCCTTGTCGTGAATTCAGTGTCTCACCTCCATGCTTGACTTTCTTGTTTGGTACTCGTAACTGTTGTGCTGTCCTGATTTAGAGACTTCTGTTTGGTTTTCCAGTTTGAATCCCATACATTCTCATGACAGCCTGCCAAGGCACCGTGGGCGAGAGTCATGGAGCTCTGCCAGGGAGGGAGCTGGGGCCGGAGACGGGAGGGAGCGGCCCCAGGGTCCCGCGGTGGAGTCGAGTGTCCATCTTATCGTCCGTCCCCCAGGACAAGGACTAGACTGTGCCCAGCCCCACTTGCCTTTGTAGAAGTGGTGTAAGTGCATCTGAAGTTTTGCACCATTCCTTCCCACAAGCATAGGAGGCCTGACCTGTCCACCAGGTTGGAGCTTCAGTTGCCGTTAGCTCCTGAGCAGTGAGATACAGGAGCTCGTGGACAGGGGTGTCACAGAAGCCAGGGCTCCTCTACCGTGAGCTGAGCCCGGTGTCCTCCCGGGTGAGTTCTGCTGTCACCTCTCACAGGACACCCGTATCCTTCCCTTTCGCAGGTGCATGCCACCTCAGCATGATAAGAGTATACACGGTTTCCTCCTGAGTGTAGAATCCTCTGAGGCAGCCTGGACCTTATTTGTATTTATTGTTTTTGGTCTGTTTCTATTCTGAACATTTTAGTAGCTTTAATATAACTATATTTAAAACATATTTACTCTTAGTGTTGTACAGTTCTGTAATGTATATTTGAAACTAGTGTCTCAGAAGGGGTGAACTATAACTTTTAACCTTATACAAGTGGACTTTTGAAATCCCTTTTATAGTATTTATCTTTTTCCTCTGGGCTTCTTAGCCTGTTAGTTGACTTATATTATGCAAGGAGGTTCTAAAAGTAAGCTTTGACGGAGACTGAGCCAACCCTGGGATTGGAGTCTAAGCTAGTTGCTGAGTTGGCTGGAGGCTGCGTTGACCGGATCCTCGAGTTTGGCTCTTCAGGGTGTCAGTGAGTCCTGGGCAGGCCCAGGAGTGTCCCTGATATGGGGGGGAGGGGGCAGGGGGAGGATGTGAATGACTCAAGGCAAAGAACGTCACTGCTTGGAAAGCTACGCAGTGGCCTTGTTCCCTAAGTGTCCCATCCAGGGTCAGTTTTGTAAGGAAGTGTATTTTCGTTACTCTGCCAATGTGATCTGTCATTGCTGAAACTTGTTCCTGCATCACCATTGCCCTTTGTTTTCTGGAGTGACTCACATCTGTGCCCACCTTGTACCGATGTGCGGAGAAAAGGGCGGAGTCTGCAGAGGCGATGTCACTTGTATCCAGGGTTCCTGTTCTTCCAAAGTCAGGGTGGGAAGGAGGGCTAAGGGGAGGGTGTCCAGGCGAGTGCCATGGTCACATCACAAGAGGGTAAACCATGTGCAGGCGCTCACTGTACTGTCTGCAGCAGGGGCTCGAAGGAGCTGCCGGAACAACCTATCACTGAGGTAATGGGGCCGGCTGAGCACGGTAGTTAAGAAGCTGGACTTTGGGTTCAAACAGCCCGTAGGGATGTATTCAAACAGCCCTAGGCCTGGGCAGGTTCCTAAGTGCAACTGTGGCCCAGTTGGGTCTGACAACAGCACCTTCCTCGTGGGATTGAGAGGATTCTATGAGATTATTATGCACATTAGGCATTCAGCACAGCGCCTGACATGTAGTAAGTGATCAGTAAATGGTGGCTGTGTTTGTTGCACTGAGCTGGTCTTTGCACCGAAGCTGCTGTGATGCCAGAGACCGGGTTCCCAGCCACGACGTTGCCAAGAAAGGGGCGGGTTCTTGGGCAGGGCCTCATTGTTCTGCCCTTGTCTCAGCAAAACAAACTTCCGTTACTCTTGTCACCCTCCACACGGTTGCCCAGCATCCAGTCTTTATAGAGGTGAGCAGTTGCCACTTCCTGACTTGGTTTCCTTTGTTGGGTGGGGCCTTGCATCACGACCCGCAGAGGGTGCTGGCATTCGGATGGAGCGCTGAGGAAAGAGCCTAGTTGAAAGTCTTCTAGGCTCACCTCTGGGTCTCAGACCCTGCTCGCCCACATGCCCTACAGAAGGTGGGCCCATTCTCAGTGGGCAGCAGAGCCCCAGCTGCCCACTGCCTGCATCCCTCTAAAGTGACCCCACCTCCCCGTTGCTCCCAGCACTGCTCCAACACCCCCTCCTCCAGAAGCGACCTCGCTTACCTGGGCTCTCAGGGGTGGAGGCTACTGCTCTTGTCTGCGGCTGCCTCTCAATTAAGTTGTTTACCTGTTTGTGTGTGGGCCATGTTTTCACAGGCAGTTTGGGAGGTAACTTTGGATGCCAGAGTGCCAGGATTTTTAGAACACGTGGATGATTTCTGTGAACAGAGGGCAGAACATGTGATATCCAGGGTTCTGTGGCCAGTGGGTTTTGAGTCCACTTGGCTATTTGAAAACCCTGTCCCCTCTCCTCCCATCTCCACCAAATGCCTAGCTGCTGAGGCTCCTTTTCTTTTTCTTCTCCAGCCAGTAAGTTACCAGCAGCATGTTCATTAATAATAATTGTAACACTAGTAATAGTGCTTAATATGTGCTAGGCACATACTAAGTTGCTGTAATGCTGAGACTGGGTTCTCAGCCACTACACTGCCACTTGCCCTGCACGCAGCCTGGGGGTCCGAGGTCTGGAGAGCAACCTCATGGACCTTCTGAGAGAGGGGTCCAGTTTGCACATGCACCTGCGGCGCCTTGTGCTTTATTTGCAAGGCCAGCCTGGCAAAGAGAAGGAGACATGGGGTGTTTGAAACTCCCTACACTGGGTGGCAGTGGTTTGCCTGAGGCCTTCCTCGCTTCCTGCTGCCCCCAGGGTAGATTTTCCATGGGAAAGAGGCTCGTCCTTCTTGTCCTCTTGCTCGTGGTGCCTCCACTCCATGGGTGAGGGTCTCTGTGACTGGCTCAGAACCCCATTTCCCCCTCTGGCCAAGGGCGCACACAGCTCAGGAGCCTGCAGCAGGGCCCCGTACGAGTGGCCACCACTAGCCAGGAAGAGGGAAGGAGAGAGAGAGTACATCTGTAGCAGATTGTAACCCAGAGGGGAAGCCTAGAAGCTCTGCCCACGCCCGTGCGGCGTCAAGTCTCGGGTTTCAGCTTTCTTTGTGGCACATTGACAGGGCAGGAGCAGGGGACCCCTGAGGACAGATGGCTTTCGCTGGATTGTGGGTTAGCAAAGGGTCATGTGGGTGATTCATGAATGAGGGGAGAAAGGCACCCGATTGAGTGAAAAACGTGTAATTTAGTTTTCTGAAAGGAGCTGGGGAGCTGGGGAGGGGGTGTGTGTGTGTGAGGTGGAGGATTCTCCACGCTGAAGGAACGGTGTTGACAAAGACGACCCATGAAATCCAAGCCAGTGGAACAGTAGCTGGGAGTTACCGGCTTGACTGCGAACGGTTCCTGGGTGTGAGCAGGAATGGAGGCCAGACCCAGAGGCCCACGGTGCGGTGTGCACTGGTCTCCCCCCTTCACTTAATGAAGTCATGATTGTGGCAGGAATGAGGAGAACGTGGTTGTGGAGGTGTTCAGTAAGCAGCTGCCGCGACAGACTGGTCCTGGGCTCGTCCTCTCGTCCTTCTGACTCGAGTTTGTCAGGCCTGGCACTTGCAGGGGCCGCCCAGGCATTGGGCAGGGCCGAGCCCTCTGTGGCCTCTGGAGGGCTCCCCTGTGTGTGGTGCCCAGAGGGTTCAGCCGGGTTGAGCCATCCGGTGGTTCTGTGCCGGGTGAACGTGTGTTTGCTGATGGGCTGGCACACTATGTCTCACTTCCATGAGGTTCGTGTCCTGGGTTTGCTGGCTTTGTGCCGAGGAACACCAGCCCAGAAGGGGCGTTCAGAGTATTTTCCGGCTGTTGTGCCCTTCCCCCAACTTGCTTTGCTAGACCCGGTGTCTGCCCCGCAGCGGGCTTCTCCGTGCGCCGTCCGACCGGTGTCGGACATGCAGGTTCTTCTCTGCCGCAGTGTCAGAACGTGGTGGACTGTGCACTGGAAAGTACTTACCTTATTTATATACCTGAATGTTGCCGTTGCACAAATAAACATCTATTAAATTCTGGATCCGTGTGCTTCCTGTGGGGGGTGCTGACTCGGCATGAGGTGGGGGCTTGGTTGGGTGGAACCAGTGTCACCTCCCAGGATGCTGCCCGGCCCCCGCCACCTGCTCTCCGGGCTTTCCTCCTGCTTCCTTGGCTGCTACTCCAAAGCCACCTGTCTGGGCCTCTCTTCTCCGGCCTGGCCCTCCGATGGTGGCCTTCTGCCCGAGGCCGTCCCCGCACTGAACCCTCTCCTGGGTGCCCTCGCCCACTCTTGGGGCTCCAGTGACCACACTCACTGCCATGATTTCAGGGCCATGTCTCCAACCCATACGTACCTGCAAGGCCTCTTCATGTGGGCTTTGCGTGGGCAAACCCACACCTGGCCCTGCCCACACCTGCCCCAGTCAGTGTTCTGTGCCCCCACCGCCCGCGCCTGTTCTGCTCCCCAAGCCCGTCACTGGGAGCGAGCTCATCTGTACCCAGGGCCAGCCTCTTCCACCTTCGTTCTGGCCGCTCTGCTAAACCACTTCCTACACTATAGCTGGGGTGAGCTTTCCCACAGAGTATCTCTGCTAGATACTTCCTGTGGCCTGAGGTTGAAGTTCAGCCTTGTTACTGAGGTTCCTACACTGTCCCCTCCGACTCCCACACTAGGTGTTTGCCCTCTCACAGCCACACTGGGTGTGCGACCCTTCTTTGTTCCGGGTGCTGTGGTCTCCTGGCCTTCACACGTGCTGCTTCCTCTGCCAGATTTTGTCACCACCTCCCTTCCGGCTCCCCTCTGCTGCCCAACTCCCATCCCTGTAGGGTCCCGTGGTCAGCGGCACCTGCTCCGGGAGGCCCCTGTGCTCCCCGCCTCAGGGCTCTGCTGAGACTGGGCTCTGGTGGGCGGCTGGAGGAGCCCTGAGCCTGAAGTCCTGGGAGTGGCCAGCCAGCCCGCCCCGCCCAGGCCAGTGCTTGGGCCAGCAGGACCTCCAGGTTGTTCGCCTTGTGCACAGCGGCTTCTCCCTCTCTGGTCCCCAGGAACCCTACAATGGAGGGACTTGTGGAATGAATTGCTTCCTAACACAAAGTGCAAATACCACAGCATTTACTTCCCTTCCTAAATCCAACAAAATCTGACTCCAAGCTACAGGTTTCGTGGCTGATGAGTGACCATCAGTCGTTTTCCCTGGCTGCCTTGTTCTCTTTGGTCACACCAGGAGCCAGGGGCCCCGTCTGTGAAGGTTCTCGCCCAGGCCTGTGAGGTGCACGTGCTCCCTGCGAGGAGGCCCTGGCGATGGTGTGAGGCCCCACCTCCCTAGGCACCTGCACAGCCTTCTGCAGTGGCCACCTTCCACCTCCGACCCTTGGCCATCTCCATGCATTCAACAGATGCTGTGGAGTTCTTGCTCTGTGCGTGTCCCCATCTGGACACTGGAAATGCAGCAGCGAGGGAAGCCAACACAGCCCTTGCCCTCAGGGGGCTTTTGGGGCTTTTGTGTTTTGGGAGAAGGTGGCAAACCTGTGAGAAGCACATCAGGTGGAGACAATGTGACCAGGAGGGGGAACCGAGTGCTGCTGGGGAGAGTTGGATTTTAAAGGGGGCGATGGGGAATGGCCTTGCCACCGCGCCCTTGGGCAGAGGTTGGGCAAATGGACACACCCTGCAGGACGTGGGGTGGGAGTTCCAGGCAGGCTCACAGCAAGGGTGAAGACACCTGTATTTTCAAGGAACTGCGGTGGTGGGTGAAGCAGGTGAATGGGCAGGGGCAGTGGTGGGAAGTGAGGTACAGGAGAGAGCGGGTAATGACGCAGGGCCAAGGCCATTGGCTGTTACTCTCAGCAAGATGAGAAGCTGCTGGAGAGTTTAGAGCCCAGGAGTGACTTGATCTAATGTGTGTTTGCAGAGTCACTTCGTGGCCGTGCTAAGAACAGATTTCAGAGGGGCAAGGGTGGACGCAGGGAGACGGGTGGGGGCAGCAAGAATCCAGGCAAGGGAGGATGGGGGCTCCATGCGGGTGGTGCAGTGAGCAACGGTCAGATCGTCCGAATCTGCTGGAGGATTCTGTGCAGCGAGGGAGGGACAACAAGGAGTTGAGGACGACTGTGACGCTGCTGCCCTGGGCCATGGGAGGAATGGCAGTGCTGTTTTTCTGAGCTGAAGGAGGCTGTGGAGGACAAGTTGAGGGTGTGAGGGGGAAGAGAGAGGGAAGGTCAGGAGTTGGTTTTGGACCCAGTAGGTCTCACATACCTGTGTAATACTCGAGGATGTCCAGTGTAGGGGCGTGGTCAGGGTGTGGATACTATTCTGAGCCAGGAGACAGGATAAGATCATTGATGGAGAAGAGTTAGGTCCACATCATTATGGACTTTGAGGGCCACTTTTTTGATGCCTGCTCACCAGCCTGTAGTGATCGCAGAATGCTGTGGATGGCTTGTTGAAACACGAGAAAAACACACAGAGACAACCAGGTCCTGTGGGGAAGTAGGGATGGAACGGCCACTCTCTCTAGTGGGGAGCACCCTGATTCCATTCCCAAGCAGGTTTTTATTAAAAATACAGACTTAGTTTGTGGATTCACAGTCTGGCAGAAAAGATCAAAAGAAATAGGTGACTTTCAAAGATGCTGACAGAACCCTTGCTGTGATTCTGGGCAGAGTTTGGAGTTTTATCATTTGAAAGGACTACAGGGCTCAAGGGACTAGTTTTGGTTTCCTGTCTGTGCCTTCAAATTCTAATCTAATAACATCCTCCAGCAATCAGATCTCACAGGATCTTGCATATTCTATGCCCCAGGCCTGATTACCCCGGGGGTCCGCTGTCTCTGGTCTGGGCTGCACTGCCCCTGCTATTTCCACAGGCCTGAGTTGGGCAGAGGAGACAAGGGCAGCCAGGAGACTTGGATTTCTCACAGCCAGAACAAGGACTCAGGCTTTGACAAAGCCAAGGGGGCAGGGGTTGATGTCAATCATCCCTCCATTTCCACAGCTCCGAGTCTCTTCCATGAGGCCTTCTTGTGATCATGCCTGTCTTAGGCGATTCCCCCTCCGTGGGAAATCTTACCCATCACTGGCTAACTGATCAAGCATTGGAGGCCAGGCACACAACATGCAGCATTCATGCCAGGGGAATAAGTTTTGTCTCCTTAGTGGCTCCTGGTCCGGAGGTCTTTCACTCAGCCTAAGTCATGGGGGGTTACAGCTTCCTGAGACCAGGCAGGGTGGTCCCCAACACTTTTTTTCAGCTGGGGCCACTCCCTTCTTCCCTTCAATGAGACCATCTTTTTTTCCTCAGGACCCTTGGACAATACAACTCTTGGGCCAGGACAGCGGCTTGGATGGAGTTTGTCTCCAGGTGGCCCCTCTCCCACCTGACAGCGGCTTGCTTCCTCCTGGCGGGGAGCAGAATCCTAGGGGCCTGCGTGTTATTTCCTGCAGGAGGAAGGGCTTGGGCTTCATTACCTTTTTGGTCTCTGGGGGGAAGGTGGGGTTGGGAAACAAAGCAAGACGTGGAGAGCCCCAGAGAATGGACCAATGGCCTGGCCACAACACACTAAATAAAAACATCACCTCCCCATTATTTACCAAAGGTTACAGTGGGTTCCAAGATCAACAAAAATCCAGGGAGCTCTCAAATGGAGTGAGTAAAGCTGTGGAGCCTCTTTTGATGTCTTTTCTCAATTTTAGTAAGAAACCTTAGCACGTTTCTAGGGCCAAAACTCATTCATCAGATGGAGACTATGTTCAGGGTAAATCCACTTGACCGAGGCACCTGAAGTTCTTCTTGCAGCAGAGATGGGCCCTCTGGCGCTGTCCACGTGGTCCCAACTTCTCCAGATCAAAGATCCTTAAAGGGAGTGCATTCCATGTCGTGATTCTAAACCTTGCCTGAACATTAGAGTCACCTGAGGAACTTAAAAAAATCGCCATGCCCTGGCAGCAGCCCAGACCAACCAGATCAGCATGTGTGGGGGTGGGACTCCCTGCGGGGAGAGTCTGTCTCCTCTCAGACACCCCCACCCCCACAAGCGGGTGACACCCTCTGCAGGAGGGCCCCTAGGGAGAGCCTCAGGTGGTCCTGACTGAGCCTCCTGGTGCAACAGTGGAATGATGCTCCACAGTAGGAGCCACAGTGCGGAGCGTGTGCCTCCTAGCACCTCCACCCAGGGCCCACCTGGCTTCTTGCACCCCACAGACTGAGCCTGCTCCTCTCTGCCTGACAAACGTACTGTTTCTCACGTGCCCCCAACCAGTTGCTCCCTGGGCCATCCAGCCTTCTCCCAAACTCCCCGTCTTACTCTTCACTCTTCCTCACAAGAAAGGCCTGCCAGCCCCTTCACAATGCTGGCCAGTGTCTGGACACAGGAAGCGTATCCTCTTGGGGTCCCCTATCATTCATCGCCTGTGGTTGTGAATAGCTGTGTGCCCTGGGGTGGGGGGAGGTGCCCACAGGGCCCTTCAGGGCACTGAAAACCCCTACTAGCTACTGCTTCAAGAGGTAGCTGCTTCTTTCCACCGTCTCAAGGGTCCCTGTTCTCCCTTCCGACCATGGCTGTCATGACTTGTCATGAAGAGGAACAAATAATAAATCTGCAGCCTCCTATGAACTCCATCACTTCCCAGGGAAAATCCCAGACCATGGGCAGGGGGCTTCCTGAAGGTGCAATTACTTACCTTTTTTTAAAAAAGATTTTATTTATTTTTTAGAGAGGGAAGGGAGGGAGAAAGAGAGACATCAATGTGTGGTTGCTGGGGGTCATGGCCTGCAACCCAGGCATGTACCCTGACTGGGAATTGAACCTGCAACACTGGTTCGCAGCCTGCACTCAATCCACTGAGCTACACCAGCCAGGGCCAATTACTTACCTTTTTATTTGAAATAATTTCAGACTTACAGATATGAGATGGTATAAAAAATTCCCTACATACTACACTCAAATTCCCTAAATGTTAACATTTTCTACATTTGCTTAACTATTATCTCTCTTCACACACACACACACACACACACACACCTCTTTCTTCTGAATTGTTTAAAAGTTGTAGGCCTGAAGCCCCCTTACCGTTAAGTAACCTTATTCAAATTTCATCAGTTTTCCCAATAGTGTTCTTTACAGAAAAATAATACACCTTGTTTTTACTGGTGTGATTTGAGGGTCTCTGCAGTGTCTTTGGGACCAGTACTCCCTCCACCTGCCCCTCACCGCATAGATGCTATCACTTAGCAGGCATGAGCTGGAGGCCTAGGTAAAAAAAAGTGGTGCCCAGCACAGCGTGGCAGTGCTGCCATATGCCCAGCAGAGGGCAGCAGTGGCTCACAAGTGCGGGGCTTGGGAGTGAGACACATCTGGGTGGAATTCTGACTCACTAGCTTTCTGACCTTGAACAAAACAGCTGCTCCGCCTCCTCTTCCATAAAATGGAGATAATTGAGAAAATGTGCAAAGCACATGTCCAGCACCTAGCACCTACTAATGACTCACTAGAGATTTTCATTTGTAATATTACCACCTTGGTCAGGGAGGTGAATTCCTGGGGGATACACAGAAGGAGCTGGCACCAACACTCCAGTGAGGGCAGGGCCAGGGCTGGACACTGAATCTGGGGACAGAGAAGGAAGGGCCTTCGGGGAGGGAGTGAGGGAGGGAGAGGAACGAAGTTATAGCTTACCTGGGGCACCCCAAGGCCAGCAGGGGCTAAAAGTCACACTGAAATGCTTCTGAGCATGTCATGGCATTGTCCATTCTGGAACCCCCTCCCCGCCAAAGTCATCCTTAACCAATCCAAGGAGGAGGCATGGTTTGTCTTCTCTCCCGTTTTGATTGGCAGCGCACCTGAGCTCCACTGTGGACTCCATCGTTCAGCGGCTGTGTGATCTCGTGGCTCTGAGCAGAGCTCTGCATTTCAGTTTCCTTCTCTGTAAAGCAAGGGCAATAATAGTGATATTAAAGATCAAAGCTTAGACCAGCTTCTGGCACAAAGCACAATTTCATAAATACTTTCTGTATTATTTCAGGTGCCCCCTGCCCCCTTTTCTTCCTGATCTGCGTGCTTTGCCTTTTCATCACCCCCAGATGGTCCCATTGCGGGTGGGGAGTTACTCTCGGTTTTGGTTTTCTCTGCCCTGGATGTATCTGTTATGCATAAGCGGCCACCCACAGGGAATTCTCATAGTTACGAGTTGATCTTGTGGAATTTTCATCTGACCAAGGGATTTCTACCTGTTTGTTATCTATTGTTGCAAACATACCAAAGGGCAAGAAACTTATGAAAAACAGTAGGTTCATATCAAAACACTTCAGAGCTAAGATGAGGCTCCCCAAAATGGAACGTTTTTGAACAACAATAAAGATAATAACTGCAGTTGATTGTAACATATTAATTACATTTAAGTGCACAAATTCATAATGATAGTTTAAGACTTCAATTGATCACCATTGGTACTAGTAAACCAAATCTCTCTTTTTAAAATGTTTTTATTATTTCTTTTTAAAGATTTTATTTACTTATTTTAGACAGAGGAAAGGAAGGAAGAAAGAAGGGGAGAGAAGCATCAGTATGTGGTTGCCTCTTGCACACCTCCTACTGGGGACCTGACCTGGCCTGCAACCCAGGCATGTGCCCTGACTGGGAATTGAACCTGTGACCCTTTGGTTCGCAGGCCAGCACTCAATCCATTGAGCCACACCATCCAGGGCCCAAATCTCTTTCTAAAACTATTAAAGAGAACAAATCAAGCATTTATCATGCCTTTTTTAATTAAATTGTGCCATTGAAATTAAACACCAGTTGCCTAAAGATGAACCAAATAGCACTGTAGGAAGTAACTATAAAGCTGGTAAGTAAAGTGAAAGAATTAAGAGTGGGAGAATAGATCTGCTGAATCTGGTCACTTGATTTGTGAAGAAGTTGATGTTGCAGTGGGGAAAGGGTGTTCTTTTCAATAAATGTGCTGCATTAACTGGATATCAATGTGAAAAACCTACCTCGAATTGTACCCCCAAAATCAATTCCAGATGTATGAATGAAATGGATATATTTCTAGAAAGATGAAAACTACCCAACTGGCTCCCAGAAGCAGACATGGCCAGGTAGGAGGCTACTGCAGTAATCTAGATGAGGGTGCTGATGGCAGCTTGGACCAGGGTGGGTTGGCTGGAAAGGAAGAGGCACGAGACCCTAGGGGTATATTCTAGAGGTAGGAGCAATGGAGCTTACTGATGAACTGGATATAGGGTGGGTGCAGGAGAGAGGAACCAAGGACAAGTGTTAGATGTGAGCCTTGCCCAACAGGTGGATAGGATGCCCTGTTTCCTTTAAGAATCTCACTGGTTAGTCTAGGACAGAGGTGCTATGGAGACGTGGAGAGACTCCAGGGAGTGGGCACACAACTGGGTGCTTCGGAAAGGAAACATATGAAACATCTCTCCCCCTCTCTCCGTTTTGGAAATCAGAACCTCTCATAGTAAAGTCTTATTCATCTGGGAGCTGATAACGCTTTGTTGCATTTGTTTCTGTTATCTTTGTTTTGACAGCCTCTCCTTTTGTGGCATTTGGTGGGTGTCAGCATAATTAGGTTTGCAGAAATAACAGTTCTTAGTCTGCCCACTGAGTGGGATTGATTTGAATGTCATTTGCATGTGTTAAATGCCTCTGTGAAAATTACTTCCTATCTACACTGGAGTCTAAAGAACAAGACTTGAAGACTTAAAGAAAGAATCAACCTAAGTAATCCTTTGAGCAACTTTTTTAGATTGGGGCTCTCTAGGAGCCGACCAGGAGAAACAGAAGCTTATTCGGAATGAGTCAGGACAAACCTGCAGTGCTGTGCAGAAGTGAGACACTCTGTCTACGATGACCAGGTTGCTTCTGGGGGCCACTAGGGCTTAATCCCCCTGTAGAAATTTTGGAAACTATTTCCTCATGTCCCTCAGAGTTGTCATCTCCCAGATGTGACAAAGCTCCTCCAGCCTGCTTTGACACTGGTTGAGGAGAGCTTCTGGGGGCATCAAACCCTCCAGCACACCCTACCCACTGCACCAAGGGGGCCGAGAACATTTCTGCAGCCAGAGGCAGCTTTCAAGCAATAAGTCACAAGCTATGGGGTGACACTGCATGCCTGGAATGGTGAGGGCCAAAGGGATATGGGGGCGGGGCACTGACATAATCGGCTGCAGCAGCCTTTAGGGAAGACAGCGGCTGCTGGGTCTGAGGCGGGGACTGGGAAGATATGCAGATGGTCTTTCCAAGCTTGACCCAAAGGAGGCCACTGTCGCCTGCAGCAGTTTCATGGTTTCAGAGTCTTACAACAACTTCTGAACAACAGCAAAAGAATTTTCACAATAGTCCCATCTCCAAAATATTTCGCTAATTCCTGATATTCCATTCAAGTATTCTTGAATGTATTCTGTTCTTTTAAAAGATTTATTTATTTTTAGAGAGAGGAGAAGGGAGAGAGAAAGAGAGGGAGAGAAACATGGATAGGCTGACTCTCTCATATGCACCTGGACTGGGGACCGGACCCGCGACCTGGGCCTGTGGCCTGACCGGGAATTGAACTGGCCATGTGTTGGTATGCGGAACGACGCCCGACCGACTGAGTGATACCAGTGAGGGCATACTCTGTTCTTTTAAATAGCCAGCTTGCACCCGCCCATGCAACTCCTGCAGAAAATATGTGCTGGCAGTGGCAGATCTCTTCTAGGATTTTATGCCTATAGCAAGGAGATAATTGGCCAGCTTCTGTTTATTAATACCTGGCCACATGGCTCAGCCTGCTGGGTCCTGTGGCACAAACTGCATGTCACACAAGGATGCCGTGTAATGGGGGCCAATGTGCAAAACAGCTCTGCTCTCCTGGCCCTACACCAGCAAGGAGTGGCACCGTCTGCATGCATTCAGACACGGGGGTCTACATCCAGTCTAGAGGAGGCATCTTTTCCTAGTGTGCACAAAGCTGCCACATAAGTTAACGGGAGCACTAAGTAGGAAACGTGAGTTGAGAAAAAGGTGATTTATGTCTGCTGTGTGTTTTGTCCCATCTGCGACCCCTTCCTTCCACCCCATTGCTAGGACCCCTCTTGTCTCTCTTCCTCTTCCATAGTCTCCACTGCTTTTTTTCCAGGCTCCAGCAGGCAATTTTCAAATTATTATGCAGAGTAATTTAGTTGGTCTTTATCCTCATCTCTATCACCTAAGCCATGCCCGCTGCAACCACCACCTTCTTTACCAACCCCACCTCTCAGCACGCCTGGTCAAACAAAACAGTGGGTCTCACCCCACACCTCGTGCTTACTTCTCTGAGTGTGAGCTGCTGCTCAAAGTGCAAGCAGTTAAAAAAGGTGTTTTCCTCATCACATCTGACACTATGAGAGAAAGTGAGTTCCAGGAACATGAAAGAGGCTCAAAGCCACAGCCGAAAAGTGATGTTTGTTCACAGAGCATTCGGGGTAAGACGAACTCTGTTGGCCACACGAATGACGACGACCTGAGATACAGACAAATTGTACAAGAAAATAATGTTCCTTCTTCCTGGAATTCCTGTGAAAGAGAACGGATGAGGACTCTAGATCTTATTATTTAAAAAACTGGCATATCGATTCAAATTGCCACTCAGCCTCAAGCATACATTTAAGTTATGATTTTTCTCGACTAGCATACAAATGCGAGTCTCCATGTCCTAAATGAGATGCGTAGCATGGACAGACTGTGAAAATGCTGAATTGCCTGCCAAAGGCAAGGGAGACCTGAAAATAAATAATGCATTCCACAATGCCGCTCAGTGTCCTCCTCCAGGCGGCCTTGAGAGATGTGATGTGCAGCCCTTGCTTGGGGCTCCCTCAAGTGTTTCTAATGAACTCCAGGGCTGTGGGACCCTGTGCCTGTGGAAGGAGAAGCAGGTGAGGGCAGAGGCAGAAACCAGAGAGGTTTTGCTTTCCGTCTCACTCAGTCCTCGTCTCTATTTGGCCACTCCAGACCGACCTCTTGCCTCACAGATAAGAGGGCTCCTCGGCCCTGTAAAAAATCCTCAACTAATTGCAAGTCTGTCCATGTAAACATCCAACTGACCCCGAGATGCAGCTAGACAGTCAAGGTGTGACAATATGATGGATTACATCACAGCCCTTACAGTCCTGTTCTGGAGAACACTGACTCACAGGGAGGGGTAAACGCTGCCAATAGATCGTAGACTGCAAAGCAGAAAGGAAGTCCTCACTTTGATGAATTGCATAGGCAGATATAAATCCATTTGTAAATCACTCCCGTACACATGACACATGATTGTGTTATACATACAAACCACTCACACACATAAATCATATGTACAAAGACACGGGGAATGGAGACATGACCGTATCCATGATGGGTACAGTGGAAATAGGGGTGATTTGGGATTTTTGGAAAGATACTGCTTGTGTGTTTTCACAATGTTTTACATTGATTGTATTCTTTTTATAAATAGAAAACTATATTAAGAAAGGATATTGTCATTCCTCTTGTTTCTGTGAGTGTTGACATGGAAGCTTGAGCAAAACAACTCCTTCTCCCAGCTGCTTCTTTTAAAAATCGTTTTTGTTTTTTTAAAAAAAAATCAGTTTATTTTTCAGAGAGAAGGGGAGGGAGGCAGAAAGAGAGGGAGAGAAACATTGATCTGTTTCCTCTCACGCACCCCCAGCCAGAGACCTGGCCTGCAACCCAGGTATGTGTGCTGACCAGGAATCAAACCGGCGACCTTTTGATTCACAGGTGCTGCTCAATCCACTGAACCACACCAGCCAGGGCCACACTTCCTCTTCAACCTCAGGTGTGGCTCTACCACTCAAACTAACATACTTCGCCTGAGCTCAGTTACTGGTCAAAGGCCCGGTTAGTGTTGAAAGGTCAGGTCAGCAGACCCGAGACCTAGGCTCCTCACCCTGAGCCTTCATCCCCAAGAAGAAATAGCAGTGTGCCCTTTAAGTCCTGTGAGACCACATTGCTGGCCGTGGTCGAGGTGGACGTAGCTCTTTGTTGTCCTTTGTATCAGCTTAGATGGTGGGGGAATTGCTTTCTGTTCAGAGATGGCCTCAGCTAAGCACAGCATTGTCCTGCCGTATCACAAAGATGGGGCCATGTAGTTCTCCAAGGAGAGCTCAGCCAGATTTTACAACAACCCTGTTACACTGATAAATCTAGAAAAATCTGGATTTAAGGTCCAGGTTATAGTCTCAGCTCTATGTGCTGTGTGACGTTGAGCAAGTTACTTAACCTCTCTGAGCTTCGCTTTACCCATCTGTAAAATAGTATCCTTGACAGGGTTGTTTGAGAACTGATAAAGTCTATGGCCCAGCGCCTGACATCTAGTTGTCACTCAACAAATGATGATCATTATTAAGGACTACTGTCACTTACTAGCATTCAGCCTTGAGCTAGAAGTCTATCTTGCCTCAAGTTTTACATTTCTAAAGTAAAACAACAATAAAAAAATACCGAACTTGCCTGGTTGATCCACATGGGATTGGGGTGAGGTATAAGTAAGTGAAAGTGAGAAGTGGTTTTTGACCAAACCAGTGGAAAGAACCCAGTATTTGCTCTTGGAGAGGAACCACAAAGAAGATTAATGAGTCACTCTCTGTGGACTGATTACAAAAATAGCTCCGCTTTTTCTCCCTGTGTCCTCTTCCCTTGGCAATATGACTCTGTAAGCTCCTCCCATCGAGAGATGGAGCTTATTTCTCACCTCTTGAAACCTGGCTTGTGACTTGCCTTGCACTGCAAACTGAGCCTTGAAAAGTGCTTGCACAGTGAAGCTTGTCCTTTCGTGGTGCTCTTGGGAACCCACAGCCACCACTATGTGAATGAACTCATTGAAGGATGAGCAATGCGTGCTCCGAAAAAGGGACCTTTATTGTCCCAGGCAACAACCAGCCATCTGGCAGACACCCGAGTGCAGCCGTGGAGCGTGAGCTGCCTGCAGTGTGTGGGGGAGCCCAGCCAGGCTCGTGCTGAGCAGCCGTCCTACTAGCCCAGCCACCTACCACACGCAGCATTCTATTTGTGTGTAAAATCTGCTCTCCAAATTGTGCTTTATTAGTTACCAATCACCAGTTTAAAACTTTGATCATTCTTATTCCATGTGTGTTTGAAAGCAAATGGTACAGTTCCAAGCACAAAGTGCTTGGTGGGGATTTATAGGCTGGATGGGTAGATGGATGTTGTAGGTCACTGCAGGATAAAATGCTGGAGCAGGGGGTTTCTCATGAAGCATAGTTGGAACAGGGCTTCTCAACCTCAGCTCTATTGACATTTTGGTTCGCATAATTCTATTTTGTGTGTGCGTGTGTGTGGGGAGTCCTGTACATTATGGGGTATTTAGCAGCACCCCTGCCCTCTGTACACTGGATACTAGTAGTGAATCACAGTACACCACAGTACTGACAACCAATAATGTCTCCATACACTGGCAGATCTCACCCAGGGAGCAAAATGGTCCCCCAAGTCCCCACTGAGTTAAGGAAGAAGGTTCCAAGAAGTTGTAGAGCTTACATCTGGGTAACAGCAAACAGCTCCTCAGACAGAGAGCTTCTTATAAAGACCCATGAATCCTATCTATCCATCAGGACTGAAAGATCAGGAAAACTCTTTTTTGCTGATGCTTCTGAGGGCTGAATACCAGTCATTGAGCCACTGGCCCCACTCAAGCCATGAAGCTGAGACTTAGGGTGAGATCAGAATCGAAGGATCTAGTTTGGGGTGCGTGCCTCCCTGTTCTCTCCCGACCGCTCTGGGGCTGGCCACCTCGCCTCTTCATCAGCACTTCCACTGGTCAACAGAGGACAAAGAACTGTAGAAACTCTGGGGAGGCAATGTTGCTATTTGATTTAAGGGTCTGGGGAAGGAGGGGAAACAATTGAAATGATGCTTGTGGGAATTTCAGTCTTCTCAGTCCTTTGTTCCCATTATGGAAAGGGTAATTAAGAATTAGCTTTATTTTCGTGAACAGTGGCATGTGCCCAAACCTACAGCACTTCCTTACCAAATGGCCACTCATTGTCAATTGTTCAGAAGATGGTGAAATCAGATTGATATATGTTCTTCCTGACATGATACAGCAGACATCAATAACTATTTGAGTTATTACTTTTTCATCATAATCCAGCCATCAATGAATCTCTGAGTAAGACTGTGTTGTTATAAAGCCTTTTTTCATCGATGACATTTTAATAACCCCCAACATCATTACAGTGTGAAGATGTTCCATAAACAAAAGTTAATAAGCACGCCTCCTCTAATAGCTTTTCTCTCCCACTGTTATTCTAACCACCCTAATGCAGGAACTCTCACATTTATAATTCTCAGCAAAACAGTCTGCTTCCCAATTGTAGAAGCCACCCCCATATGGGCACGAGAAACACACTAATGAGATGCCTGAATGTAAGCATGTTCCCACAAATGTAGAGCGTTACTTGAATTTGTTTTTTTCTGGTGGCCTCTGGACACTGGGGATAATGAAATACTGAAGTCAAGTTTTGCTAGCAGGACTGGAAGATGTGATTTCCAGGTTAACCAAATATCCTGGCCTTTGGAGAGCTTAATGAACACAGGTGATTGTGTTAGTTTGCCATAAGAAAGTACAACAGACTGGGTGATGCAGACCCCGGCTCATGGGGTCCACATCATTATGGATGAAATGAAACATTCACACGGACTACCGAATCCGGTGGAGGAAAAGGGACAGCATGACTTTTCTCTCAAGGAGAGCAAAACCCTTGGTCCACGCTCCAATGAGCTTTTATTGTTTTACTGGGCACATTACAAGAAGGTCCTCATTAACTATGCACAAGCTCGCTTTAGATGGTTACCTTTTACAGAAAATAAAGAAGAGGATGCTGGTAATCACATCACAGAAGAGGGAAATTTCAAATGAAAACACAAAAGTAGTTGAACTGGTTACACTCATCCTTGGAAGGCTTAGCATGGTTTTTAGGAAGTTGCTCTGCAGTAAATGTCCTCAATTCAGGGTGAAGGAGTTTTAGCAAAAAGCAAGGCTCATAGCAGCTTAGGTACATTGCAGGCCTGATTCCCCACGAAAAAACCTATCCATGGGTGTGGGTCCTGTGCATCTCCCAGTGGGAGGTGGGCCCACGCCACGCAGAGTGGCCTCCCACAACTGGGCAGCTTAGACAACAGAAATTTATTTTCTCACAGTTCTGGAAGCTGGAAGTCCAAGATCAAAATGTCAGCAGGTTGGTTTATTTCGAGGCCTCTCTCCTTGGCTTGTAGATGGCTGTCTTCTCCCTGGCCGGGGCCTTCCCTCTGTATGGCTGTGTCCTAATCTTCTCTCATTAGGGTACCAGTTGTATTGGATTAAACATCACCCAAAGACCTCATTTAACCTTCATTACTTCTTTAAAGACTCTGTGTCAAGTTCAGTCACTTTCTGAGTTACTAAGGCTTAAGTCCTTCCACACAGGACTTTGGTAGTGGTGGGGAGACACAATTCAGCCACAACAGTGACTAGAGCTAGGCACGCATCCTTTCTCTTCCACACATACTTCCCCAGCTGTGCAGAATGCCAGATCCTCTTCACCAGCCTCTGGGCACATCTCTAAGCTGCTGTGAGTGTTGGAGGCTAATGGCTCTCAGTTGCCCCCTTCTGTGCAGAATTTTCCTTGTCCAGGAGCTTCCTTGCTAAAGAAGTTATGCCCCCTCTCTTCTGGCAGCCCCCAGCTAATGACTGACTGATATGGAGGTGTGAAGGGCCAGCCCCTGGCCTTAAGGTAGGACCAGCTATGTGGTACAGTTCATGCTTCAGGGCTCCCTGTTAACCAGGCCGATGCTCTGCCCCTCCTGGCTTCTCTCACTCTCCTTCACCTGAGAGTCACCCACAAAAGACCATCTGCACCCAAATCCTGTCTCAGCCTCTGCTTTTAAGGGATTTACCCTGAGACTGTGAATTTCAAAGAAATCATTCAAATGCACTTAACAGGAATACACTTTGAAAGATAATCAGGTTGTTCATTGATGATTCAGAATATACCCTTTGACTGCAGTGTAGCTGGGCTGTTATTATAAACATCAATTATTTCTATAGGTAGGAAGAAATACCTTCAAAGAGAGCACTCCTCTGGCTAGAGGATGCAACTCCACGTTTTGATTATTTAAAAAAAGATTTTATTTACTTACTATTTAGAAAGAAAGGAAGGGAGAAAGAGAGGGAGAGAAACATCATTGTGTGAGAGATACATGGATTGGTTGCTTCATGCCCATCCCCAACTGGGAACTCAGCCCACAACCCAGGCATGTGCCCCGACTGGGAATTGAACCAGTGACCTTTTGGTTTGCAGACCAGCGTTCAATCCGCTGAGCCAGGGCTACGTGTTTTGATTGAACAGTAGCCAGAACCCAGTCCGTTTGGGTCCAAATGAAGGTAAATCTGAAGGCAGAGCCAGGGGTCAGAATGATATCCCCAGTCGACGTCATCCACACCCTCCATCACAGGGGTAACCACGGTACTCCCGTGTGTGTAGCTTCTTGTTTGATAGCTTTTCCCACTGTTCATCTCACATACAGACGCATAGGATGCTGGCGCTGCAAGGGTCTGTGGTCATTCCTCCAGCACATGTTTGGAGCTCTGTGGTAGGGTGACCTATGTCCCCCAAAAGAGATGAGGAAGTTCTAACCCTTGGAACCTAGGAGATGACTTTGCTTGGAAATAGGGTTGCTATAGATGTGATCATGACGAGGTCATACTGAAGTAGGTGGGCCCTAATCCAAATGTCTGTACTTTTTCATGGTTTTGTTTTTGAAATCATGGGAAATGTGACCCAACACTTGACAAAATTTCATTAAATTTAATAACAAATACTTAGAAAGCCTCTTTTTGTATTTCTTACTTAAAGGTAAAAGATAAAACACTACATGCCATTGTGTAAAACATTATCTTGTCTGCTTGGCCAGGTGGCTCAGTTGGTTAGAGTGTCATTCCATACACCAAAAAGGTGTGGGTTTGATCCCCAGTCAGGGCACATACCTAAATTGCAGGTTCAATCCCAAGTAGGGGCCTGTATAGGAAGGAGGCAACCAATTGATGTTTCTTTCTCATGTTGATGTTTCTGTCTTTCTCCCTTCCTTTCTCTCTAAAATCAATTAAATATATTCTTAGATGAGGATTAAAAAATTGTCTTATCCTATTGGAACAAGTGTGATTGAAAGAATATATGGAAAAATATGGTAGCAAATTTAAAATGTGACCCTTAATCAGAAAATATTTGGGAGATACCTAGAAACTATTTCTAAAGATTTGGAAAATATTAAAGCAAATTACATAGGTGGGAAATTTGCAATAGTTTGATAAAAGTACAGATAGATGTTCTTAATGTATTCTAGCTTACAGTGCTTGTTAGACTCTGTCAGATATAAAATGCAAGAGCTGTTTTAAATGAGCTATGAAAAGAAAGATGAACTTTGCAAGACAATAATCTCAGTACTAATGACTTTTAGAATAAAGCCAGTGTTTGATGAAAAGCAAAAATAAAAAAAAACTTTTAGCCTCCAAGAATGATCTGCTTGATTTCATAGGAGAACAGAAAGGATTTGGGGGTAGGTTACTGAGCACCCCATAAGAGAATGCATCCACCATTGTTTCAGAGGCCAGGAGGAGCAACAGAGAGGTGAAAGTCAGAAATGCCTCACGCACGTAGTCACTGCGTAAGAACATTTTTAAAAAGGTGAGCAAGAAAATCATTTGACTGCATAAGAGTTCACTGGTTGTCTGGTGGCAAAGTTTGTAAAAGAGCTTCTAACTTAAAGATAAATTACATAGTTTAAAGAAAAACAAGACACATGTTTCAAATTTGGAAGCCTCTTCTGGAATGATAAGTGATAATCAATAGAATTGACAAATGACATTAGAGGGCTCAGACTGGCAGAAAGCCAAGAAACAAACATAGATGCATAAATGGACAAAGTTCACTTACCTCACGGATAGGGAGGGAAGTTGGCACAGTCAGAGTTCACTGCAAAGAGATTAGGAGCATTAACTGAGCCACAAAGAGGTGTAAACTCATGTATTAAATCTTCTCCCACAGCTGCAGTGTCAGATGACAACATCTGATTGACGGAGGATTCCTAGACCTTCTGGAAGCCTGTCTCTCTGGCTCCAGACATACAGACATAGAGCACTAGAGCTCTGCACTAGAGCCAGGAACACCTCATCAGTCTTGGAGTTTATGACACACAGTATTACTGCAGGTCCCTGTGCTCTCAGCCACAAACACAGCTTTCTGTGTCCCTTGGCTCTGCCTCCTGAGGCTAACACAGCCTTGTCCAGATACATTCCTGAATTTAGAGCTGTCCAGCTGCCTTTGGATTAAGACAGAGTTGAGAGATATAATAACCATATGCAATGAATGTGTGGTCCTTGTATGGATCTTGGCTCAGATGGACCAGCTGCAAAAGACATTTTGGTGACAGCTGGGGAGATCTGAATATGGACTGGGTACTACGTGGTATTGTAACAGGGTGCAGCCAAGAGGAGGGACCCCAAATAGGGATTTGGAATGAGGCCCAGAACTCAGGGTGTCCAGGAAATATTAGGATGTTCTCACCCCCTTCCCCACAGGTGTAAGCTGGGGGAAGGGACACTTGGAGCAGGGCCATTGAGAGCTGTTTTGCATAGCAACAGCTTTGTAGCTAACTTCTGGCATGGTCATTTAACATATCTATAACCTTTAATGGTTGCATAGATATGTTATATAGCTGTGGCCATGCTCTGAGCCAGGGGGATGGAAGTAACTTCCCCACCAAGACATAACTGGGTGCAGGTCCCCCGAATTACAGCGCCTGCATGGGAGCTTGGAGAAGATTGGCTCCATGACATGGAGCCACGCCTGCCCAGACTCATGATAACAACCCAGTAAAGCTGGAAAGATGTTAGAGTGCTGGCAAGTGTAGCCAATTGTGGGAGGAGTCAGAAATGGGGTGGCAGAGGAAGATTGGTGCAAGGATTTAAACCCAGATGCAGCAGCCATTGGAGAGAGTACCACACAGCTGCAGCAGTGGAGGGAGAACCATGCAGTTTGGGCAGAGTGGGGACTCCCATGATCCTGGGAGGGAGAACCACATGGTTTTGGCAGAGTGGGAACTCCTGCAGCTTTAGAAGGGGAACCACCACCCGGCATGGCTGATGGTGCCGGGAACCAAGGGAGGCCTACCAGCCGAGTACAGATTACTGGGCAGAACCGGGGGGCTGCCTGAGCCATGAACTTCTATTTCTTTTCCTGAGATACGGTACTCCAGACTGGGCAAAGGGGGGAAGGAAGGAATATGTGTGTTTGTGGGTGTTTTAAGGGACTTTGGGATTTTGATGAAGACATTAGGTCACTACTTTAAGTCTGTATAGCATTAAATAAACATTTCCTTTCCTTTTCACGAATCTGGCATTGAGAGACATCTTCCCTATAAGGCTGAAGACATAACAAACCTGGGTTTTTTGTTTTTTCGGTAATAGTATATTGCCTTTGGCCCCCCTTGTTGTTCTGTAACAATATGAAGGAATTATTGTTTATTTTGTTAGGCATAATAATTGTATAATGGTTACAGAGGAAAAGTCCTTATTCTTAGAGATGCATGTGAAACCATATGAGATAAAACGTCATTTCTGTAATTTATGTAATAGTTTGGCAAGAAGTTACATGAAGCAAGTCTGGCATAATGTTAAGAATGATTAAGTCTAGATAATGAGCAGATGGCAGTTCACTGCACTATCCCCCCCCCAATTTTCTGTATGTTTTAAAATTTTCGTAATAAAAATTTTTATAATAAATAAAACTAATAGTATACAAACACAATCTATACTATCAAAGTGAAAATGTTGTTTCAGCATTGAAAAACAAAATTTTTTGGAATAAAATAAACAGAACATTTTGAAAGTTTCCATTGTTATTATTTTGTTGACTAAAGAAATGTAAGTGGTCCTCTACCAACTTTCTTCTGACTGACTTAAAAATTTGGAAAAACAGCACTGGATTGAGCACCGGTCTGTAGACCAAAAGGTCCCTGGTTAGGTTCCCAGTCGGGGCTCATGCCTAAGTTGCAGGCCAGGTCCCCAGTTGACGGTGTGTGGGAGGCAATTGATCAATGTTTCTCTCACACACACTAATGTGTCTCTCCCTCTCTTCGTTCCTCCTTTCCCCTCCTCTCTAAAAATAAATAAAATCTTTAAAAAACTGGGAAAACAATATACTATAAAATACTATAAATATTTGGGAAAAAACAATGAACAGCTCAAAAAGAAAAGGAAGACAATTCCATTTATGACAGCATTAAAAAGAATAAAATACTTAGGAATAAATCTAACCAAGGAGATTAAAGACTTCTACGCTGAAAACTGCAAAACATTATTGAAAGAAATTAAAGAAGAAGAAATAAACGGAAAGAGATTTCTTGTGTTCATGGATTACAAAACTCAATATTGTTAAGATGTCAATATCATCCAAAACAATCTGCAGATTCAGTGCAATTCCTATAAAAATTCCAATGACATTTTTCATAGCAACAGAAAAATTTATTCTAAATTGATACAGACTATCAAAAGGGGATATGCACCCCTCTTCCTTTATCCCATAATCTAGGCTTATTATTTTATTAGTGCAAGTGGGGCAACTTTCGCCCTTTTCCTTCAGGGCTGTACATGGTCACTAGCTTTCAAGTCCTGTCTTCCCCTTTGTCAAGCTCCCTCCTCCAAAAACTATCTCCTCAAATACTGACACAAAATTCCTTTAGTAGCAAGCAAAGTCTTTTGTTCTCCAGTCAGAAATAAAGGCTTATGATAGAAATACTACCTAACCTAAGAAACTCACACATGTTAAGGGGAAAAAACCAATGAATTAAGCTGAGGAGGCCTTTACCTCCTTTCCTGTGAAGGAGAGGATGAGGAAGAAGGGGAACCATTGTTCCATAAAGAAAGGGGTGCAGATGGCAATACTTTTTTGAAAGTATATTGTGGGGATAAAGAGAAAGCATATTTTTCAGGCATTGTTATCGTGTTGCCTTGGGCCAAATGGGAAGAACAAACTGAAATCAGTGTTTGGGATGCCTGAAGTTCTGGACTGTGGAATTTAGAATGACTCAATAATGACTTATCTCTGTAGGGACATTGTAAATTCTGGAAGAACAGGGACCAACTACAATATATTACATTTCCCACCTGCTCCCTGGTAGCCTCCAGCATGGTGTCGAGCACATGGAGGGTAAGTGTCTGTTGGATAAGTGAAAGAATATAATTTTTGAAAACCTATTTAAATCCTGGAGCACTGCCTAAGCAGTGAAGATTTTTTTTTCCCCTTAAAGAAGTGAATGAGAAAATTAACTAATGAAAAACCTCCTGGGGATGGTATTTTCTCTCAGCCTTTGCTCCTCACTGATGAGAGCTTCGACTGAAGAGCTCTTCTTGAAGTCCTAAAGCAGCAGCCAATTACTAATGAAAATCAGTGTTAACTATATGAGCACTTTGGAAATTAGTATCAGGAGGCTTTCCAAGTAAACTCAGAATTTTTACTTGTCAAAGCAAGATATTATTGAAAACATGATAACATTTTATTGGAAGATATTAATATCTAAACAAATGCAGAGAAATGCCCTGTTTGTGACTAGGAAAATGCAATGTCATCAAGATGTCAATTTTCCCCCAGAATTGAGCTATGAATACAATGTAATTCTGAAAAAAATTCCAAAAAATTTACCCTGGGCACCAATGAGCTCATTTGAAAATTTATTTGGAAGAGCAGAGAGCCAAGAAGAGCCAGGGAGAGCCAAGACGCTCTTGAAAGGAGAACGAGGTAGTGATGAGGTGCTGCTCTGCTGGATGTCAACACTTACCTGAAGGTTGGAGTCATTAAGGCAGAGTGAGACCGCTACCAGGAGAGAAAACTGGACTGCTGGGACATGCTATTGTAGAAGGGCCAGAAACAGGAGCGAAGGGCCATGGAAACCTAAGGTGTGTTTGGGGTCGTTGAAGAAGAAGGAAGGGATGGATTGGTTGATAAATGGCTCTGTGGCCCCCAAATAGATGCCGTGCTCTATGCTTTCACTTTCACTCACCTGTCACTCTGAATGGTTATTGATCTGTTCTTTCTGTCTCTTTCACAAACTTGTTAGCACTGAAGATGTCTTATTCCCCCTCTTTGCATCACCTAACACAATATCCATCCCACAGTACAGCATCGACAAGATTCAGTTCCATTTTTAACAAAAATTTGTCATCTACTCCATGGGGCCACTGTGAGAGTTAAAAGATATAATTCAGGTAAATCTGCTAAAGCTGTGCATTGCATTGATTGAGCACCCCCAAATGGTCATCATACTAGCCAGTTTATTGAGTCTTACTATGTGCCAGGCACTGTGCTAGTGTCTTCATAAGAATTATCCCAGTTTAATCCTTGCAACAATTCCATGAGCCATGGGGAAACTGAGGCACTGAGAAGCTACGTACTTTTTCCAAGGCCGTAAGCTAGAAGGTGAGCTTGGCAGCATGTAAACCTAGGCAGCATGGCTTCCATTGGCATTCCAATGTAACCTTAACCATCATATTACACCACACTTCGGTGTACAGCCTCAGTTTTGTACAAAGGGCCACAACAAATATTTGTGGCATGGATAAGCACATGAGTGATCCTGAGGCCTCGTAAAATGTGGAGAAGCAGGGAAATGTGTAACACTTCTTTGAGATTTTCATTTCATTTAATCTTGAGGGAGCTACATTGCTGGAAGGATAACAAGTGTGATCAGCCTCATCTCCAAGTATACAGGAGAAAGAAGGTGTTAAGGAACGACAGCAGCCCCCAGCCCCCAGGAGAGGCAAGACAGGCACCTGCAGTTCCTGGCCACCATGCTGTATGGAGCAGAGTGTACCCCTGGCCTGGCTGGGGACCTGTGAGTGCTGAGCTGAGTGGGCAGCCTGGACGGGGGACAAACTGCATGAGCCCATGACAGCTTGGGATTCCTACTCTCAAATCATGCCTAAGCCACAATGTGGTATCACTATACACTTACCAGAATGCTTAAAATAAACTGTGATGACACCAAAAACTGGTGAGGATTCCGAAAAATTAGACCACCCATATAATGTTGGGAATATAAATATGACAACCACTCTCGAAAGGAGTTTGGTAGTTTCTTAAAATTTAAATAGGCGACTACATTATGACCCAGCAATGGCACTCCTGGGCATTTATCTCAGAGAAACTAAAACAGCTTTTTTTTTGGTAACAGTCCCAAACTGGAAACAACCCAGAGTGTCTTCAGTGGGTGAAGGTGAAAGAAACCGAGGTGCACCCATGCCATGGACTACTAACACCTCAAAAAGGGGTGATCACACATATAACAACCCGGACGCTTCTCCAGAAATTCATGCCGAGTGCAGAAAAACCAGTCCTAAGAACTAGCATATCTATAATTCCATTTATAAACATTAAAATAACAGTGACTATCATTTTATACCCGACATATTGGGGGAAAAAATCACTGGCAGAGATGGGAGGATATCTCTCACATTACATTCACTCATTGTGGTGGAAATGTGAATTATAAGCAGCAATCTGTCAACATCTATCACCATTTGAAAATACATAAATGTGGGACTTCCGGCAAGATGGAGGAATAGGTGGACGCATTGTACGTCCTCGCACAACCAAGAACAGAACAACAATAATTTACAACAATGATTTGCAGTCATAATATCAGAACTGTCAGAGGAATTATCTAAATGGAAGTCGGACAGCCTAGAAGTTGAAGTAGACCCGTACATCCAGACTGGTAGGGGACAAGCGAGCGGGCGCGGGGCTGGCGCGGGTCGCAGGCGCGCGGAGGTCGGGGGAAATTTGGCGCAAAATCGGCGCGACAGCAATACGGGGCGCGGGAGCACAGCAGTGCAGCGGTGATCCCTGAGTACGCAAGCAGCGGCTGGGGGAATCAGTGGGGCAGCGATTGTGGACCAGGGCAGAGCTCACGGCCCAGAAGCCCAGGGAAGTGTCTGGCTCCAGGAGTACCGAACGGTCGCCATTGATCCCTCCTGTCCCCGCTCCCGCCCCTGCCCCCACATATAACGTCACAATCTAGCGACTGGGGCACCCAGCCCGGTGAACACCTAAGGCTCCGCCCCCTACCATAACAAGAGCGACCAGACCGGAGAAAAAATAAATAAATAAATAAAATAATAGGAGAGATAGGGAAAGACAGAAGACATGTTTCCAGCAGAACAGATCAGTCTCCCAGGATTCATCCTTTTGAGTGACCAAGAAATAGCCAATCTATCAGATGCACAGTTCAAAACACTGGTGATCAGGAAGCTCACGGAACTGGTTGATTTTGGATCCAAATTACATGAAAAAATGCAGATTACCATAAAAGGGATGCAGGAAGATACACGGAGGAGAGCCAATAGTGAAAGGAAGGAATCTGAGTCTCAAAACAACACAGTGGACCAGAAGGAAGATAGAATCAACCAAGCAGGAAAGCATGATGAAATAAGAATTCAAAAAATCGAAGAAAAGCTTAAGACCATCGAGGACACCTTTAAACGTTCCAACATCCGAATTATAGGGGTACCAGAAGGGGAGGACCAACAAGTGGAAAAGTTATTTGAACAAATAATAAAGGAGAACTTCCCTAAACTGGCAAAGGGAACAGTATTCCAAGAAATCCAAGGAGCGCAGAGAGCCCCAAAGAAGTTGGACCCAAAAAGAAACACACCAAGGCACATCATCATTACATTAGCCAAGGTAAAAACGAAGGAGAGAATCCTAGAAGCAGCAAGAGGTAAGGGGACAGTCACCTACAAAGGAGTTCCCATCAGACTGTCAGCTGATTTTTCAAAAGAGACCTTACAGGCAAGAAGGGGCTGGAAAGAAGGATTCCAAGTCATGAAAGGCAAGGACCTACATCCAAGATTGCTCTATCCAGCAAAGCTCTCATTTAGAATGGAAGAGAAGATAAAGTGCTTTTCAGATAAGGTCAAATTAAAGGAGTTCATCATCACCAAGCCCTTACTTTATGAAATGCTAAAGGGACTTATCTAAGAAAAGAAGATAAAGAAAAGACATGTATAGTAAAAGGACAACAAACACAATTATTAACAACCACACCTAAAGCAAAACCAAAAGAAACTAAGCAAACAACTAGAATAGGAACAGAACCACAGAAATGGAGGGCACATGGGGGGCCAGCAGTAGGGGTGGGAGGAGGAGAGAGGGGGAAAAGGTATAGAGAATAAGTAGCATAGAATGTAGGTTGAAAATAGATAGGGGGAGGGCAAGAATAGTATGGGAAAAGTAGAAGCTAAAGAACGCATAAGTATGACACATGGACATGGCCTAAAGGGGGGGAATGTGGGTGGGAGAGGGGGTACAGGGGGGAGGGAAGTGAAGGGGGAAATGGGACAACTGTAATAGCATAATCAATAAAATATATTAAAAAATAAATAAAAGGGGGAAAAAAAAAGTACAAAGTCCACAATGAAAAATATATTAGATGGTATTAATGGCAACTTTAACATTGAAGAAGAAAGCGAATTTAAAGTCATTGAAATAGAAACTTGGCAAAATGAAGTAGGGGGTGGGGAAGAGAGTGAGAGCCATGACTTAAAAAAGTCAAGTGGGATAAATGAGCACTGCTTGAAAATTAGTTAGATAAATAGAAATACTTCTTATTACTTAAATCTTTCAAAAGTATACTGGGCTGTTTAAAACAATAATAATAATTCAGTATAGGACTAAAATATGTAAAAGTTATATGTATGACAAAGCTAATTTAAAGTCCACAAGGCATGATATGAAATTATACAGTTGAAATGGTCTTCAGATAAAAACATTCTGGATCATATGACAATTTATTCTTAAGTTTCTTTGCAGAAACTCCACATTGTTTTCCATAAGCTGTACCAATTTTCCCTTTTCTCTCCACCCTATTCAACACTTGTTATGTCTTTCTTTTTGATAATAGCCATTCTAGCAGGTATGAGGTGATATCTAATATCTAATTGTACATTTCTGTAATAATTAGTGATGTTGAACATATCTTCATGTGCCTGTTAGCCATTTGTGTGTCTCCCTTGGAAAAATGCCTATTCAGAGCCCCTACTCATTTTTAAATTCAGATTGTTTCTTTTTTATTGTTGAGTTGTATGAGTTTTTAAAAATATATCTTGCATATTAACCTTTAAAAAAAAAAAGAAAATACATAAATGTACCCTTAAAAATTTATTGAGTCATACACTTAAGCATTGTGTACTTTACTATTATTCCTCAGTAAAAAGAAACAATAATTTAAAAATACATTTATTTTTGTCACACCTTCTAGAAATCTATCCCATGAACCAAAACCACCAGTTCATACAAATGAATATTAGTACAGTGATGTTTATCACAACATTGTTTGTTGTGTCAAAAGAAAACTAGGAATAAAAGTGCCATGGACAGAGGCATGCTTAACACGGCGGAGTCACGCTATGGAGTACGGAGCAGTATTTAAAGGGTGTTTGTCAGAGTTGCACAGATGACTGGGAGATATTTTCCCATGTACTGTTGAGTGAGAAAAGCTAGATGTTAGTGAAGCTTGTGTAACATGATCCTATTTTTATAAAGTAACTACCACAGAACCCTGTATGTGTGTCTGTTTGTATATACACATCCTTGTATATGTCCTTGAGTTTCTTTACACTCATTTTTAAAGTTGAAAAGGTTAACAAGTTGAAGATTTCTCTGAGCTTGCCCCCCATTCCCACCCAACTCCATCTGGGGAGCTGGTGAATTAGCCCCACTGACCTGTCACTGAACTATCCAGGCTTTCCTGATTCCCAAGCTAGGGAAGCTTCCTTGGCAGCATGTGAACGTCTATATGAACTCTGCTTACTTCCTAGCAGATCAAATTCAGCAGTTCCAGTGACTTAATGTTGCCCACAAATAGTAGAGGCTCCTGGAATGGAATCATGTTGCTAAATTGTCTACCTGGCACAGTCTTCCTGTGGCATCTGTCTTCCCTGTCTCCTTATGGGGCCAGCCCCTTTCCCAACTCCACTTAACGTACATTCAGTTTCTATTTAAAGGTGCTTTCAAACATTTTGGGACATTCTGGGGTATAACACAGTCATGATATCAAATGTCTGTTGAGTCTGGCACATGGTAAGCATGCTAGAGCGGTTAACCTCTGAGTGGCGGCGGAAGGAGGGAAGGATAGGGGAGAGGAAGACGGGAATGAGGCCGAAGGTGGAGCCCACTGCAGGGGAAGGAGGGGGCCTTTCCTGCACCTTCCCACAGACCACTTCTTACATTTCATTCCTATGTGCAGGCTGACTTTGTCTTTCCCTTAGGGAGGACATGTAATGTCAAGAAACCATTTTTTTGAAAATTGTAATTGCATTAAAATTTAATTTTTAAGTCATTATAAAATTAATTAAAATGCTACTACACATCTATTAGAATGGCCAAGGTCTAGAACACTGACACTAAATGCTGGTGAGGATGTGGAGCAATAGGAACTTTTATTCGTTGTTGACGAGAATGCGAAATGGTGCATTGGAAGATGGTTTGGCAGTTTCTTACAAAACTAAACATAGTCTTAGCACATAATCCAGCAGTTTTGCTCCTTGGTATTTACTGAAAGGAGCTGGAAACTTATGTCTCAGAAAAATCTGCATATGGATGTTTACAACAGCTTTAGTCACAACTGCCAAAATTTGGAAGCAACCAGGATGTCCTTGAGTAGGTGAGTGGATAAACAAACTGTGGTATATCCAAACAATGGAATATTATTCAGCCCTAAAAGGAAATGAACTATCAAGTCACAAAAAGATGTGGAGGAAACTTTGATGCATATTACTAAGTAAAGAAGGAAATCTGAAAAGCTACATACTATTTAATTCCAACTATATGACATTCTGGAAAAGGCAAAACTATAGAGAGAGTAAAAAGATCGGCAGTTGCCTGGGGGAGGGAGAGGTGAATAGGCAGAGCACAGAGGATTTTTAGGGCAGTGAAACTAGTCTGTATGATACTCTGGTGGATAAATGTCATACATTTGTTCAAATCCAGGGAATATACAACACCGAGAGTGAACCCTAATGAGACCTATGGACTTTAGGTGATAATGCTGTGTCAACATCGGTTCACCAGTGGTAACAAATGCACTTCTCTGGTGAGGGGTGTTGATAATGGTGGAGGCAGTGCATGAGTGGAGGCAAGGGTGTGTGGAAATTCTCTGTATTTTCTACTCAAGTTCGCTGTAACCCTAAAGCCATATTTCAAGGCCACAGAATGC
Organism: Phyllostomus discolor; assembly: GCF_004126475.2. NCBI lineage: Eukaryota > Metazoa > Chordata > Mammalia > Chiroptera > Phyllostomidae > Phyllostomus > Phyllostomus discolor. Next base: position 79,917,643 of record NC_040911.2, on the reverse strand, counting down.
AGGCATGCAAAATTAGAGTTTCCTTTGTTTTCTAAAAACAAACATCCATCTTGAGACTCTGTAGTGGACACTGTTGATGGCCCACATATCCCCTAGGCATTCCTTGTTCCAGCGCAGCTAACCCTACAGCCTCCAACTCACCTCTTTCCCTGGGGGCTTTCTCTGGCTACTCCTGTTGGGTGGGGCAGGCTGGAAGGACCTGAAAACTGATTTAACCAATGAATAACTGACTGACCCAGCTTCTTAATTCCCACTGGTGGTGGGTGGGAACTCCAAGGTTTGCTCTACACAGGCTTCCAGGCGTATCTCAGGTTGAGCCCCAGTTGTCTACATCAGTGATCTGCTCTGATGAGCACACTCTTTAGGGGATGCTGTCCCTTCCCTGTCTCACTTCCCTGCTTCCTTTCCAGTCTTTTCTGAAACTCCCTCCCAAATAAGGCACTTGCACTTATATCTTTGCCTCATAGTCTACTTTTGGGGTAGCTCAAACCAAGACAACTCCCTTTCCTCCTGAATACCTACAACTTAATCTAGTCATTCAAAGGCAAATTTAGTTACTTGAAGGTGCTTTAGTTATTTCAAATTTAAACTCAGTCAATTTAGAATTCCCTGCACCACTCCCAACCCCACCCACCCCAAGTTTCTCCTAATGTGTGCATCTGTATTCCTGGGTTGGCCCGGGAGGACACAAGGGAGTGCTTGGTGGTCTCACAGCATTCCCTAGGGCAGTAAGGGTAGAAGGCCTACCAGCTGGGCACAGAACACAGGTACAGTGAGGGAAGGGGGACAGGGGAGGTTTTATTTACATCTTGGAATTACTGCTCTACCAAATGCTTACACAAGGAGTGGCTGCCTTTTAGGTGACTAAAAGCCATGCACAGAGTGTTGCCCTGAAAGCATCATGAAAGACCCAGTACAAATGAACATCCTAAGAGTGGAATTAGTTTGGTCTTAGAAGCAGATGTCCTCTCCCAGTGAGATCTATCTAGGTGTCTCAAATCAGGTCTCCCATTGTTACACTCAATAATGGACTCTTTAACAATGCATTAAATAAATAAATAAATAAATAAATAAATAAGGAAGTGAATGAATGGACTTTAACAAGAGCTTGATGGGGCTTTTCTTGAAGTCACAGAATTTTGGTGAAGCCCCAGGGATGAGAATAGTAGGTGGAAGTTTCCAAAGAGAGGTGTTAGAATGGACCATGCAAGATGTGTTTATCCCCATTCTAAAGAGAAATGCTACACATACCTATGTCAAAATTACTAGAAAATATTAGAACAACTTCAATGGCCATCAATCCCTTCTACACCCAGTCTTTATGGGAAGACTATTTGAAATGATTATTGGAGAGTCATTGGGAAAAGAGAGCTCAGTCTAGTGGGACCTGCTGTGGTGTTTCCTCTCCTCTGTCCCTGGTTCTCCCACATTTCCCCCACCTGGCCTCTTACTTCCTGGATGGTGGCTTACTGAGATGCAGAACCCTGTAGTCCCATCTTGGTGTAGTCATGGGGAAGGAGGGAGGTGAGAATTCTTGGGAGAGCCTGCATGGGGGAGACATAGGTGAAATAAGAACCGAAGCCCACATCTTACTAGGTCATGCTAAAGGTGGAAGGTTGGTTGGGAGTGACTATCATGGCAGGTGAAGAGCATGGGCATCAACAGGCAGATGGCACTCCCAGTATTTGAGGAAGCAAGGCTCGGAGAGTGGATACAAAGTTAGAGCAATTTTGATGGGAGCTTGCTCAAGAGGTGAGGACTCATGTAGGGAGAGGGTTTGAGATAAACTGATGGGACAAGAATCAGAAAGGAAGAAGCATGTGGGTTGTGCAGAGTAACTGAATTCAGGGAACTAAAGAGTATGGAGGATGTGTAGAGAGGCACCTCCAAACACCTGCCATTGCACTCCATGTGGAGCAAGGTTGAGAGCCTGCCATTTATAAAGAGACATGTAGAGACACCTAACGGGGAACCACAAACAGCACTAGCTAAGTACATTGTTGCTTTCCTAGTTTTTCTAATCCTTCCTTCTGCTTTGTCCCATAGGAAAAAGACACGAAGGAAGGGCAGAGCAGCTCACAGCCCCTTTCCTCATTGCAAGGCCTCAAGTTACAGATTATGAAGGAGCTGAAAAAAAAATGGATGCTTAGAATTGTGTGAGATTGGAGTTTCGACTTGGACTAAACTGGACTTGGCTTTTCAATGGCTAAATAATGAGTCAGTTTCAAAGTGAGATTGCGTTATTTATTTATTTATTTATTTATAATCCCTACCCAAGGATATGTTTATTGATTTTAGGAAGAGAGGAAGGGAGAGAGAGAAACATCAATGGGAGTAACGTTGATCAGTTGCCTCCTGTAAGTGCCCCAACCAGAAATCGAACCCCAAACCCTTTTGGTGCATGGGATGATGCTTCAACCAGCCGAGCCACCTGACCTGGGCTGTTCTTACTATTTAAAGTGGTTAATTGGCCTAAGATGTTTTCTAAGGGTTGGGACCAAGCAATTTTGAAAAAAAATTAGTAAAGGAAGCTTTTTCCTATTTGGATTTCAACCATCTCAGCACATTTAATATTGAATGAATGAATGGATTTGGGATTGGTGATCATGTTTCCTACCATTGTGCACTTTAAATCCCAGAGAACTGATAGTTTCCTGGACTCCTGAGAGACACCATTCATTCATTCATTTTCATTCACTTGGCTTTTAATTGGTTTCTCACTTTGTGTCTAGCATTGAGGTAGGCCCTGGGGTTCCTAAATGAATGAAGGAGATTTACTCTTGGAGGAGGAAGGGATTCCACTGAGCCCTGAAAGATGGCTCAGGGAGCAGGGAGCAGAGGGGGTATTAATTCAAGATGGGGACACTGTCTCTTAAAGGCCAAGTTTCCTGACACTGTGCTCTGGCCCTGGCTTACTCATTCATTCATTCATTCATTCAGAAAATATGTGTGGAGCATTTACCTACTTATAGGGTAATCTTGGCATCTTAGCGGTATCCCTCATGGGTAGATCTTTCATCATGACAAGTCTATTTCTCACTCTCTGAGGAATTCAGGTACAAAGAGGTGGAGTGTGGGCGCAAGGATTTGGAATCTGTCTTTTCTGACTGATATCTCTCTGGCTTTCCCAGTTGCTCTCTAATGCCTTGTTGACTTCAGACCAAAACTGAATCTAGATCCAATTTGCTGGAGTCAGAGCACTGAGGGCCTGGATGCCCCCAGGGAAGAGAGGAAGAGTCCTTGCCAGTATGGTGCTCCTTCTCCCCATCCACACCTTGGGAATAGAGTTGCCAGATAGAGTTGAAATGTTATTCCAAAACATTTTTCATTGTTTATCTGAAATTTCACTGGGCATCCTGTATTTTAATGTGTAAATCTGGCAGCATTACCTGGGAAGGGCTCTGGCCCGAGAAAGACCAGGAGACTCATCTGTCAGGTTTTCAAAGCTTCTTCCCTTATGAATCTCCTCACCCTGCTAGACACTGCTGTTGACTCTACACAACTAGCCCTCACAGAGGAATGGAGTGTTGGTGGCCCACTGTGAGGACCTTAGACTGAGGTCCAGGAGATCTGGGTTCTAGACCACGGTCTGCCAGCAACAGGTTCAGTGACTTTGCACAGGACAGTTTGCTTCCCTAGGACTGATTTCTTCATTTAGAAAATGAGAGGGCTGGGGGTTCCATGGGTCATTCAAATATCACACATGGATTTAGCTTCAGAGTGCAACTGGGACAGGGGTATTTGGTCATTTGTCCACACTGTACCTAGTCAGGGCTCTGTGTGTGTGTGTACTGAGGGATGGATGAGAGCTCCCAAACTGCTCTAGATATTGCAGGAAATGGCTTGGTAAGTGTTAACTGCTACAATTGTTTGATTTTGTAGAGCGGAAACAACACCTGTACTGACAATGATGGGGTGGATGAGGAGCAGTTGGAGGCCCTGCCCCATTTCTGTCTCAGTTTACTTCTCTTGGAATGTCCCTGTCCCCATGTCTCCTCACTCCCTGGCAGAAACAAAGATTTTTTTCTCTATTCCTAGATTACAGGAGGCTAGCAAAAGGGAACAAAAGATGCAATGGCAGACTGTTGAGTCAAGCTTTGAAAGACCAGCTACAGGGGAGTCCAGTTCCTGCCTGAACTGCCTGGGGCTCAGGTGGCCCACTCTGGGAGGCCGCTCCCAACAGCTCTGGCTATTCATTCAGTCTTGTTCTGAAACATAAGGCAAAGAGGAGGGGCAGGTCTATACAGAATCTGTGGGGAAGCCAGAAAAATGACTGCAATAGGAGAGAAAATTGCATCCCTTGAATGCTGCTTTTGTCTCTAAAACTAGGATCATGAACAGGACAAAGAGACAACTAACCGAGAGGGGGTGGACAAAGCTTGTGCTATGGCTTGAAAGCAAAAAAAGTCAGTCCTCCGAGCTGCCTGGAAGACAGCAACAGCATCACAAAGGTCAGGATATCTGTCACCCTGAAGCAGAACACTACTGGTTCTTGGTTTTAGGAGAGGAGCTGGGGTGTGTTGTGGAGACTGTGTGCTGCCCCGATCCCCAGAGGTCCCTCTGCCCAGCTCTCCCTGTGCATCCCAGATGCAGCAAATGCTGGCACCTGTACCTTCAGGAAGATTGTCTTGGGCAGTGGAGCCATCTTGCCCCTCAAAAAGAGCTAGAGGGGTCTGGGAATTCCATGCCTTTTTCCCAAGCTCCTCCTTTCCTAGCCAAGGGCAGGCATGGGAATAGAGGTTTGACGCCCCAGGATGGACAAAGTCTGAGGTATAATATATGCCCCAGAGCTCCCCATGGGACCAGGCTATACCTGCGGCCTCACCTGCAATGCCCCCTACGTGGCTCCTTCCCGTCATATCCTGCTTCCCCCACTTTCTTACTGGTTTTCCTCTAATTAATTATCTAATTCATTAAGGAACTTACTATTTCTTAATCAACCACTTGCACTTGAACTCCAGTCTCAGGGTCAAATTCTGGTCTGGTTGAGAAGGGGGACAATCCAGTGTTTGAACCCAGGGAGGACATTCTAGTTAACACTCTATGTTCTCAGGAAGGAAGATAATCAGGGAGCATCAGCTTCACCCGGCAGTGGCCCAGAAGAAAAATTATCATTTAGGAAAGACCCCAGGCCTCTTGTGAAGAAAGAAGGGTGGATGGCAAGAGCATTCTGGAGGTTGGTGTCACAATCTCGCATGGTTGTGTGTTCACTTGGGGATCTTTGAAGCGACTACATGGCAGAGTCTTGATTTACTAGTTAAGAACACATGTTTTAGACCCAGACAGTCCTGCGTTCCTGTCTCACTTATGACCCTCAACAGCAGCATGAACTAGGGCAATTACTCATGCTCTCTGAGCCTTAGTTTCCTCATCTATAAAATGGGACTAGTTGTGGTTCATACCTCAGAGGGTAGCCAAAAGGTTAAGTGAGTTAATGCACATGCCTGCCTGCTGGCGGTGAATGTACTGGTTCTGGTCCCTAAATCTCAGTGTTACCATAAAATAGAAACCCACACCCTCTGTTTTACTAGGATATCATTCCAAGGTGGGACATGCCAACTGCTAAATAATGCAACCAGCCTGTGATTTTTACAAGAGTTGTTATGGCAACCATATTTTTAAAAGGCACTAAAAGTTGACAAAGAACATGACACTGGGACTAAGTGACAACAAAAAGTGAAGGGATGATATAAATAAACCTAGAAATAAAGAAGAAAAAGAAACTAAGAATAGAAGAAACAGGTAGGAAAACACACACTGAGTCAGGACAGGAGAATTCTATGTGTCCATGCAAAGGCTGGAATCTGTACCAGGCCTGAACAGAGTGAAGGCTGTGAACTTGGAATGGTCATTGTTATATGGTCTTGGCTGTAGCCATTCTGCCTGAGCCATTCTGTTCTTTGTTGGCCTCCCATGCAAGGACAGGAGGAACCATTTTCCTCCTTGGGGTCCTGGCTTGGGCTTTTTAGTTGTGCTGTCTTTCTCCCTTTTGCCTCCGTCCCATCTGCCTGCATCTCCACTGCAGATTCCTAGTGGGACAAGTGTCCTCCCTGTCCTTTCTCTGTAAGTTCCCTGTAATCCCTGACATCAGAGAAGTACCACAGCTTTGCCACCCCCAGCAGTGGGAGAAATTCAGAGTTGTGGTCTCACAGGTACCTGGGTGTTTGGAATAGCCTTGTGGCAGCCTTGATGCTGTGGCCACTGCCAGGTGGATGCCTTTTGAAGGGCTTAAGAGAAAACAACCATCTTGTTAGGAGGCCAGGAGAGTCCAGCTCTAAATGTGATAGGGCTGAAGCTATCATGGGTGCAGGAGACTTGAAGGTGTGACATGACAGGTGTAGGCTGTTTGTCTTTTCTGTCCACCCCATGACCCTGATGTTACTGCCCCTCTTTGGGTATTAGCACAAGGCACATCACATTTCCCTTTTCTGTCCTGACTCCTTATTCCTTTCAACACCTCCACATTAGAATGTAAGAGGAGGTAGGAGGTGCAAATTTTTAGTAAAAAGAAATTTTTTTAAAAAAAGGAAAGTCAAGTGAGTAAAGTTTCATTTTATTTCTCTACAACTAAGATTTAAATAGCTCTCAAGCCTTGATTTCCACATTTTGTAGGAAACTTGATTTTGCCAATTTCTATATATACATGCATCTGTATCTAGAGCTTTACATTCTGTTACATTGGCCTATTTATTTATTCCATCCCCGATTATCCCCCTCTTTTAATTACTATAGCTTTATAATAATTATTGTTCTCTGGTAGAATTAAGTCATTTCTTCAAAAAGATGCCTTGGCTTGAATTTTGAGATAAACTTGTCAAGCTTGCTATTGATGTTTGTTTCTGAATCTTGTAGCCAACTACCTTGCCACACTCTCTTATTAGTTCTATTACTTTTTACAATATTCCTTTGGATTTTCTGTGTAGACAGTCATATCCTTTGTAGATAATGTCAATGACATTCTTCTTTTCTAATTCTTATACTTTCCCCCTTGTCTTTTATGTTGAATTCTAGTATAAGTTCAATGGAAGGAATAACAGCAGACATCAGCATCTTGTTCTTGCTTCCGAATGAAGCAACAACTGCTCTTTAATTCTCATAGTGGGATTCCTACTCACTTCTTTAGACACTCCATTGTTTTCCCAAGGAATCTGCCCCACCCAGGATTTGCCCCTCTCCCCTGGCAGTACTTTCCCTGGTGCTGAGGTACCCCATCCATGAGAGTGACCTGCAGTGAGGGGTGGCTTCTGACATTCCAGTTCCCACAGGGAAAGCCCGGGGTGAGTTCTTCCTTCCTGATGTTCTCCCCTTTGGCATATTTTGCAGGCATACCTCTTCATCCTCATGTATTGCAGTGAGTGGCTGTTGAATCAGGTGGAAAGGCATGTGACCATGTATTCTCCCTCTCTGTTTCACTCTTTTCCCCTCCTTCACTCCCTCTTTCACTTCCTCCCTCTCTCCTCTTTTATCTCTCTCCAAGGACAAATGATAATTGTCAGAGACCGTTAAAACCCCAAAGTGGGCAGAATAACATTTCCCTTCACATCACATCATGTTTAAGAGATTTTATTTATTTGTTTTTAGAGAGAGGGGAAGGGAGGGAGAAAGAGAGGGAGAGAAGCATCAATGTGAGAGAAAAATATCAGTTGGTTTCTTCTCACATGCCCCCACCTGGGGACCTGGCCCTCCTGACTGGAAATCTAACCTGGGACCTTTCAATTCGCATGCCAGTGCTCAACCCATTGAGCCACACCAGCCAGGGCCATACCACATAATTTAAAAAACCATGTCTCTTTAGTGGAGTTGAACTTCACATATTAATGCGGAAGATCAGACTCCTTCCTTTTTTTTCAACTTCCACTTTCAGAGTATGCAAGAGGGTCTACTGGCAGTAAGAAATAGCACTACCTCTTTTTTTCCTTTTTTATTGAATTTATTGGGATAACATTGGTTAATAAAATTATATAGGTTTCAGGTGTACTATTCTATAATACATCATCTGTACATTGTATACTGTGTTCACAACCCCAATTTGAGTCTCCTTCTATCAGTATTTATTTCCCTTTACTGGCTTCTGCCTCCCCTAGCTCCATTTCCCCCCTGGTCATCACCATACCATTGTCTAAGCCTACAAGTTGTGAACTATTGTTTCTCTTAATCCCTTTACCCAGCCCCATAAAGCCCTTCTCTCACAGCTATTGGATGAACCTGGAGAGAATTATGTTAAGTGAGATAAACCAGTCAAAGAAAGACAAGTACCATACTGTTTTACTCATATGTGGAATCTAATGCTCAAAATAAACTAATAAAACCGAAGCACCACCTCTTAATAACTGTTCCCTCTGCTTTGCAAAGATAGACTGAAAAGCTCTGAAATTGCCACATCGACCCTCAATTAAAGTCTTAGCCAAGGGTTACTCTCCTTTCCTCTCTGGGGTGGGGGGGCCATGGTTTTCTTACTCCCATTCCATATTAATGCTATGGAACAGATGAACTGTAGTTTTCAAGTTTTTTTTTTTAAGTGAGGAGAAAAACAGGGCTGCTATTCTTGACATGTGGTCCCTAGAAAGTGTGGGCTGTGGTTTGGTTAAAGGTGTGTGTTCCCATTGCAGACCTGCCTTTCCAAGGGGTTTCAGTTTGTATCAAAGTGGCAGACTTGTGTAGGAGGGCAGGCAGGTAGGGGTGCTGCCAGAAGTGGCAATTTGACCAAACCCTGAACTCCATGGTTTTATTCAACTAGCACCTCACATTACGTCTTGTGACAAAGTTTCAACTCAGTAGACTATAGTCAATTCCCATTATTCACAGTAACTGGGTTCCATAGAGTCTCTGCAACGCTGAATTGTTGAATTTATTGAACCGTTGCTCCTAGAGGAATTATAGGGTTAGGTTTCTATGAGCCTCTGGTCACAACATTTTCCTCAACTAATCATTACATAACATTGTTTAATGTGTGTTTCTGTTTAAAGACACCTTATTAAAATACACTGTTGATTCATTAACACCAAACTCATGGCTAACAACACCATAATTCATGCTTTAATAAAGCTTATCTAACACATGTGTTTTCCCTCTTCTTGCATTCAGAAGCACTGGACAACATTCAGTTGTCATTGAAACAGCCAAACCACTAATAAAAAGCATGAAAATGCAAAAAACATAACACTACATAAAACAGGAGAAGAATACTTGTTTGTAGTATGAGACCTAAACAAGAAGGCAGAGAGCATTGGCTTGTTGGACTCCAGCTGGGAACATGTGCTTTGGGTCACTCAACACTTTCCCTGCTCTGTACATGTCTGCAGATGACCATGAAGGTGCTGTGAGAATTGATTTGGGGTTACAAATAAATGTTAGCCTGTGAGAGAACTAACAAGTACAGAATCCAAGAATAATGAGAATTGACTGTAAAAAGAAAAGGGGCTGTACATTAAAATAAATATTTCTTTAAAAATACCCTGTAAACTTATTCTTTGAACAACTACTGGATGAAGGTAAGTGCCTTGTGCTTCCAACAGCTACTCATGGGAGAGACCCAATAGCAACTCATGTGTCGCTTTGCCCATGATCTTAGTCCTCATCAGGACTTCCAGGTGGGGCAAGGGTAGGGGATTTAACCATGTTAAACAATGAAGTGAATGACATAGAGGTTTAAACATGGTTCCACATGTCAAACCTCACAGAACCTTGCAACCAAGAAGGTGGTGATATAGGTGGCTTCTTATTTCCTGTCTTTTCCTCTAATTTAATTCCACTTTTTCTTCCTTCTTTTAAAAAAGGTGCCAAGGTGTTAAGAGAATAGTTAGAATGGGGAGGATGTGGGTAAACCACTGTGGTTTAGGAATTCCTAAATTTCCAAGGAGGAATCATCCTGGATTTATTATATGAGAACAGATCCCGTGAAGGTGAAAGACTGGAAGCAAGACCTTGGCTTCAGACGTGTTTTCTGATATTTTCATGGCCTGAGGGGTCTGAAAAGTATGGTTAGGTGGGAGGGAACTCAGCCACTTAGTTCTGTTTTGATTTCAGTCTAGGCAGGACTTCCCATGACCTTTAATCTCTTTTTGTGGCAGACAATTCCCAAACCTTGTTGACCTGCAAATCAGGAGAACCAAAGATGGAGATGGCGCATCACTGGCCTAGGAGCTAAGCACATCAGTGCTGTTCTTTGGGACTGAGTTTGCTGTCTGATCGCTTGGACTCCGTTTGTTCCTCCTGCTTTTATTGCCTGTCCCTTTCTGGATCATCTTTTTTGTACCTTACTGGTAAGCCACACCCTATGGTTGACCTTGGTGATGTTGACAAGAGGCAATACCTAGACAATACCCAGCCAGAGGCAGGTCGTCTGGGAGGACCAAAGTGCTTCTTGATTCACCCTCAAAGATTGTAGTGGAATGGGTGCCTGGTGTATTCGTTTCCTATCACTGCTGTGACAAATCAACACAAATGTAGTGGTTTAAACAACACAGATTTATTCTCCTACAGTTCTAGAGGCCAGAAGTGAAAAATGAGGTTATGAGGCTAAAATCAAGGTATCAACAAGGTGGTATTCATTCTGGAGATGCCAGGGGAGAATTTATTTATTTTTCTTGTCCTTTTCAGTTTTTAGAAGCATTTGCATTTCTTGGCTTGTGGTCTCTTTCTCCATCTTCAGAGCATATCATTTCAACCTTTGCTTTTTTCACCACATCTCCCATTTTCTGACTTCATCACTCTAGCCTTTTTATAAGGATCCTAGTGATGACATTTGGCTCATCCCAGGTAACACAAAATGCTTAACTTATCACAAAGCAAACTTCCTTTTGCCATAAGATGATATACTGGCAGGTTCTGGAGATTAGGTTCAGTCAAGTCCTGGATTTGGAGGGTAATTATTCAGCCTACAACACTGGGGAGTAGAAGACTCACTCAGCCACATTAGTGTGTTTGTAACCCTACATTAAGTGATGTTTTTAGTTAAAATACTGTTTAGAGCAAAAAAGTCAGGCTCAGATGGAGAAATCTGAAAAACCTCAGCATAATGTGTCTTCATGATACTATAATAAGACTCACATAAAGAATTATATTGAAGAATAAGAATTTTAAGGTGTTATAATAAGAGCCGAAGCTCTTATTATAGAGCTGGGATTGCCCCTTCATGAAATGATGCTCAGAGATCTGGAAAGCAGTGGTCTAATTATAGAACAAAAGTATTGTTGTGAAAACAGTGCATTATTGGGTCAGCTGTGTATCTCCCAATTTTCCACTTCTTCTTCTTGACATTCCCTTAACTCTCTGCAGATGGCTAAATGGTGATGATAATGAGGAGAAAGAGGAGGAGGAGGAGGAAAACAATGAATTCCCAGAGTTCATCTACAACAGCCTCTAAATACTACAATGACCATTTGCTAAAACAAAATACAAATGCATGACATTAGGCACACTATCTGGGTGAATAAGGCAAATGACAGTTAAAGCTTTTCTGAGTGTTCCTGTTAGCTGATGTGGCTCAAACAACTCAAATGACGAGGAACCCAGCCGAGTGTTTGCTGTCCACTCCATATGCCTTTCAGGGCCCAGGCCTTTAATAATCTTACCTCATCTAGGTTTAGTCGAATATGGTTAAAAATCTTTAAATGGACACATATTTTAAACACTATTCTTTCCATTGGCCATGAGTCAATATACCTAATCAAAATGTCATCTAGTCTATAGTTCTCCATCTTCCCACAAGGCACTCTTGAGAGGAGGTCTCAGTGTTTCACTAAAATGTAGAAAAGCTAAACCCTTGACATTCATGAAAGACCCATTCTAGACATTTTGATATCCTCAATTGCATGCCAAGCACAATGGCATAGAATATCTTCTGTAAAATGTAATTTTTCACAGACTGGAGCTTTTTCTGAAAGTGTTATGGATCTCTTCTTATTTCTGTACAAAGCTTATATTCCATCCATTCATGCCATGGATTCAAATAAGCAAGGATGTCATTATATTCTAAATTTATACAAACTTTTATTCTTTGGTTGTATCATTTTCTTAGAGAATTCTTAATTTCTCACATACTAACATCTTCATTTCTGTCTTCACTTTCAACACCATGACAAGCTTCCATCACAAGAAAACCATTGGCTTTCTTTTAGCAGGCATTTTATTAAAAATTTGCTAAGAAATATGGTCTTTTATTATTTCATGAGAGCAACTGGATATACAATGTTGAGTAAAGAACAAGAAAGCTCCATTGAAATGGGGCTGCCATGGGGTTGGCAAGGCCCTTTACTTAAAAGTAAAGAATACTTTTAAAGTATTCTTTAAAAATTTTTTTAAAATTAATTTTTTAGAGAGAGCATAAGGCAGGGAGAAAGAGAGAAAGAGAGAAACATTGATTAGCTGCTTCTCACATGTGCCCCAGCTGGGGGCCAAACCCACAACTTAGGCATGTGCCCTGACCAGGAATCCCTAACTAGGGATCGAACTGGCAAACTTTCTGTTTGCAGGATGGTGTCCAACCCACTGAACTACACAGGTCAGGGCCCTTTAAGCACTCTTAGTGAGGGACCCCCTCATTTGGACTGGAAGGCAGTAACTGAGTTCAGTTTACTGAAGCAGAGTGAGACCTTAGGGCAATCAGCAAGGTTTTGGCTCCAGCAAGTAATTAGCTGCATATCATTAAGTAAGTCATTCACTCATTTGGAATTCAGATCTTCTCAACCTAAGAAAGGAATGAGTTGAGTTATGTGCCCTTAAAAGGCCTATTTTGTTTTGTTTTGTTTTTTTGTTCTGGTGTCCCAGTGATGTGTGTGTGTGTGTGTGTGTGTGTGTGTGTATTCTTGAGCCCAAGGGAAAGATAATGGTTAAATTGAAGAGATGTTTCAAAGCCATCATTTCCCCTAGAAATAGAACTCACTTTGAGTTTTCTAATCACTTCGCATGTGTCACATTCTCCCTCATAAGTCTACAATTGGTTTTTATGCCTAAAGGGCTTAAAGCCATCTCTTGATTTCATCAGTTTGAGAATCAACTTATTTTAGATGTTGGATGCTGAAAGAAAAAATCTCTAATAGCTTCATCACAAGGACATCTTTTCTTTTATTATGACTGAGAAAATGGACCCATTTCACCAAATGAGATTAAATTTTCAATATATAATAATAGTAAGTGTAAATGTTTATATATCTTAGCATATCAAAAGTATCTTAAGCTTACCATTAATTGGTCTTGAGAAGAAAAGTTTGAACACAAGTGCAATTAATTTATTATCTTAATATGAGTTAGATGAACAAACAGTTCCCATGCAAAAGGCAGTTTTCATTAAACAAACAAGATAATTTTAAAATTAAGGGGTAACACGTAATGGAGTAGTGGTTCTCTGCTATTTGCATTCATGAACACGCTCCTGGGCTGTAAGCCTGAAGGATGTAATCAAGATGAGGCTGGTGCTGGTTTGGGTTGCCACTGTTCTAAAAATGCCCTCAACAAGTTCCTTTTCTGTTTCAGTGTTGGACTCTTTAGATGGCTATTACTTCATTTACTTTAAGTGTATGGACATATATTAAAGATTAGTGGGCAAAATGCTCCGACACTGTTTGAGCATAAGATTCCATGTGTTGTTTCAAAATAAATGTGGAAATTTTGCAACAGTCATTAAAAATCAATTTGAACTTGCTTTGAGAAGAGAGAGAGGTTCAATGTCTAGCCCCACCAGTTACTGACTGTGGGGCCATAGACAGTAATTGTTGCCTTTCTGAGTCTGTTTCCTTATTTGTAAATGAGGGCGGCAATTCCAACTTTATAGGACAATTGAGTGAATCAAAAGACATTTTGTACATAAATATATGTATGAATATACTTAATAATCTATGAACTAGTGTCTAAACATTAGCTGTTATATGAAGTTGAACAATTTTTCTTGGACATTTCTTCATTCTGATAATAAATAATATGTCTGTGTTACTAAGCCTAAAAAAGATTCCATATGTTAATTGGTTTATTTGATAACAGCATGACACTTTTATTTTATGTAAAATCACAAATACACACTGATATTTACAAAAATTGTTTCAGTTATGTTTAAACGAAGAGAAGATGGTACATTTCAGGATCAAAAGGAAAAGGGGGATGAATTCTGTTGACAGACACAACTGGTATACAGTCTACTGTCAAAGAACCTTATTAGAAGAGTCAGGAAGGGGGTAATAAATACAAATACCATTATTGTCATATTTTTTTAAAATGCAGATAATCCCAAATAGCTATTTGCTTGGCTTTAAAATGCAGGGTATAATTTTGTGAAATCAGAATTTACAAACTAGTTGTATTTAGCTAAAATTAAAATAAGTTTCCATTTTCTGAGGGTACAGTGATTGGACTTGAAGGTATCTGCTGGGTGGTGATGGAAGATAAGGTTGGAACTTCACTGTTTAGTAAACAAACAAAAATAACTTAAAAAAACACATATGCAAGCAACTAAATAACCCTTTCTCTATAGAAAAATAGAAGTTTTCCAAGTGCAAATGGACCAACCACAAACCAGGTACCATTTGTGTAGTCAGTCTCTGCTTCAAAATGAATCAGGAAGAAAGTAGGAAAAACAGACACAATCATCACATGTATAAATATGTAATAATACAACAGATTGTGCAGCCCTGGGGTGCACAACATGCAGGGAAGGTTTTCAACACTTTCTAGGACCATGGGGATGTTGAGAGCCTGGGGTCCACTGAGACTCTGAGGTTGAATCCTCCAGATTATAACTCAGAACAGGAACTCCTTTATTGCCCCAGTGTAGAGGGGCTATACTGTGAAGAGTTCAGGGAATTCTGGTCCAAACAGGAATGAAAAAGTGGGACTTTCTCCATAACAAGTCACAGTGGATGGGGTTCCCTTGTCCAGACACACCATTCAGTATCACTTATCCATTCCTATTACTCAAAGAGCTGAAAACCATTTTCCAAGTGCAGCTCATTTTGTAAAACAGGATTTGTTCTAGAAAAGTGGTTCAGGCCTTAGCAAAATAGCCACACAGATTAGGTTCATTGCCAGTGGCAAGTTCCATCCCTTTATTTGTCTCCTTCTTCCCCGACAAAAGAGCCCTGAAATACTTGACACTAAGGTATCAGGGACTAGATGTAGTCCTTGTTTCAGAATCATATGTCTTTACATAAAGAATGGTGAGCTTTCAAGTATCAGTGGAAAAGATTTCTTGGTTCTTTCCTTTGAAATTACACCACTGTAGATAACTGATGGCCCAGCTATGAGAAAAATTCTTTTTTTTGGCAGCCAGAATCCTAGGGAATGTCCTAGGGAGGTAGTATGAACTGAGTGGGAAAGCTCAATGTGATGGCATGAACTCCATTCTCATGGGGCCATAAACCCCATACACTGACAAACTTAGTTTTACATTTTCATCATGCTTAAGTGCCTTATCTTATTGCCTTTGACATTTCTGCACTTATGAGATACAGAATGAAGGAAGATGGAGTGAGTCCAGATAACAATTCGTGGTCTCTACCTGACCATCTATATATCTAGATATAGCTAGTGATTCCAATAGCTTCTGCTATTTTGTTTTGTTATCTGAATTTTTGTACACAGTAGGCAATCAATAAATGTCAGCTCTTGTTGCCCTTGTCTAATCTCATTGGTGGGTTTGCACACAGATGTTCAATGTCAGTTGCTGTTACTTCAGTCTAGTCTTATTGGCGTGGTTGTGTATACAGCAGGTGCCGAGCAGATATCAGCAAAGGTCAGCTGCTGTGGTTTGTGTGTGGTCTGATGTTATGACTGAGAATCATCCGGCAGCTTGAGGGCAGTGAGGCATGAACACAGTTGCCCTTTCCACATGCAGCCAGCGAACTTGGCTATTGGTAAATTTTGCTCTGTGTTCTGGCTTTTGGATTTTCAATTGTGAAACACCAAAGGGTCACTTCAGCCTGATACAGTCCACCTCTTCTGTGGCTGGCATGCCGCTGTTTCTGAGGTCGAGGTCCGCGCTGGACTTGCTTCCGTGGTGGGAGGGGCGCCAATGGAGCTGCATCATCTTCTTGAAGTACTTCATGGTCTTGTTCTTGACGGTCACAAAGCACACAGTGTTGATCATGCTGTTGCTCATGGCAATGCACTCCACGACGTAGAAAGCCGTGAGGTAGTGCTTCTCCTTAACGAACACCGTGGGGAAAAAGTCGCGCACGATGGCGAAGCCGTAGAAGGGTGCCCAGCACAGCACATAGGCGGTGAGGATGCACATGAGCACCAGAACCGTCTTCCGGCGACAGCGCAGCCGCTTCCGGATCTGCTCCGTCTGGAAACCAGGAACTTCCTTGAACCAGAGTTCCCTTGAGATCCTGGTGTAGCACAGGGTCATGGTGACCACCGGCCCCACAAACTCGATGCCGAAGATGAAGAGGAAGTAGGACTTATAGTAGAGCTGCTGGTCTACTGGCCAGATCTGGCCGCAGAAGATCTTCTTCTGTTTTTTGACGTTAAAGAGAACTGTTTCTGTTGCAAAGTAGGCAGATGGGATGGCGATGAGAATGGACACCATCCAGACCAAAGCGGTCAGGAAGAAGGCCTTTTGAAAATTCATCCGTGGTTTCAAGGGGTGAACGATAGCAAGATATCTGGTGGAGGAGGGAAGCCATCAATATAATATGTGCTTGAGAACATCATTGGTTTCTAACTCACCCCAAACAAACACAAAAGTATACAAAGTGTCACAATGAGTCCCTATGTACCTACTTATCTGGCTTCAGCAAGCTTTGTCTTATTTTAGCAACATCATTTAGCATTTGGAGGGGTGGAGGTGTTTAGAGGGAAACAGCACAAGACTGGGGTCAAACAACTGGAATGAATCCCAGCTTTTCTCCTGATTGGCTTTGGGGTCTGGACTGAATCGCTCAGGATCTCTGAGATTTTTCCTCAACTGTGACATGGGATAAAATGACACCTAACTTGCAGGGCTGCTGTGAATATGAAATAGGATAATATTTGTAAAATGCTTGGCATGTGGTAGGTGTTCAGAAAGTACATGTGACTTATTATTTTTATAAGTCCAATCGATACCACCTTGGTTTTCAATCTTGCCATTTAACATAATACTTTGAAAATTTTCCCAAGAACATAATACTTTGAAAAATTTTCATTACTAATATGTCATGGGTTACAGATGAAAGAAGAGCAGTGGACCTCAGAGAGAGGTGGAACCTTTCTCTAGGTAGTGGACTAGGGCTGTCTAGGGCTGCCTTGTCCCCAACCCCTGGTATCATCCTGCTTTACATTGCTGGGGAGTAGGGGTGGGCTTGGGGTGGAATCTAAGGAATCTAATGAGAGGTAAATGACTTGCCCAAGCTCACTTGGTGCAGGGACCAGAACCCAGGTTCCTGATACAAAGCTTTTACACCCAGATCCTTGGGCTTTCTGAAGCTCAGATGAGAAGGTGGGTAAAGTCACCTTGACACCATAAAGCAAGGTTTTGCAAGGTCTTTGTTACCAAGTATCTGCTTGGATGTGTTTCTTGAGGTTAACACTCTCTTTCTAGGATCTCTATGACTTGAAATAACATCTCTTCCAGGCCCTCTACACATGAACCTTGTTCTTTCTCTGAATGTGGCATCCAGAAATGGCAGTAGGTAGCCCTTCTGATATTTCTACATAGTAGGGCAGGCATATTTACCAAGGGGTAAACTGAAATGCACAGGGACACCTGTGCCTCTCCCACCCTGCCTGTGTCAGGGTCCGCAGGTTTATCTACTTCTGAGTATGCAGTGGTCCCCATGCCCACAGATAAAAGCTTCATTATCCAACATCAGTGTCACAACAGAAGTGTCACCATCCATCTTATTCTTTTGCCTTATTTTTAGTTGCTTTAAAGCCCAAGTGAAAAAGAAGGGTGCTATTTATTAGGCTCCTCTACTGTAGGGCCTGAAATTCCATGTGCTGCCTTGAAATCTTTAAGCCTCAACAGGGCTCTAAAGTCCTAGCCATTAGTTTCCTGTTCTTCCCAGATACACCATTCCACCCAAGAGAAAAGGCTTTCTGTTCTGTTAGTTCCTCTATCAGCCAAACCAGCTGCACCCCCAATCTCCAACCTAATTGGTTTCAACTCTCTGCCAGTTGACAAAATTGTTCAAACAAGCCAATCACATCTTCTGTAGGAACCAAGGGTCACCTCATCCTTTTGTCTTTATAAAGCCTGCTGCCTACAGCCTCTGCTGGTTCATTCTATTCCTGAGTGCATGGTGTGCAGTGTCCTCCTTCCCTGGGCTGTGATATATTAGATAAATTAACTGCTGTTGCTCTCATCTGTCCAGGGTCAGGTTTGTGTGTTCAGCCATCTTGTATTATTTAGACTGGGAGAATCCTGCCTTCATTAATGGGGCAAGTAGGAGGTGGTCAGGATAGCACATCTGGATGTCAACATCTTCTTCATGAAGCATTCCCAGACTACATCACTAATGTAATGATCACGTGTTTCTCTAAGTTACTCTTGCCTATCACTTGATTATTCTAGTTTTTATGGGAAGAAAACCTCCCTAAGGTCAAGGACTGTATCTTCTACTGCTTTATGTTTTTGTTACATGGGTTGGGCATATACAGTAGGACCTGCAATCTGTTGTGGATTTACCAGGTTATAGCAGATGCTGTTGGTGCTCTCTCATATCCCTTTGTTCTTATCTCTTCCACTCACAACTGTCTACTTTCACCTGCTAACACCTGCATTTTATTATCTAAAGGCTTTCTATGGATTCTAGTCTTCTTGACTACCTGCATGGAATTTTCAGAGCAGCCTTCACCAATGACTTGAGAGTTGGTGTATAAATACCCCATCTCCCTTCCACCTGCCACTTCTTGGAGAATTTTGAGGTGGTTTACTCTGACTCCAAGAGTTGCTTAGCTAAAATAAGCATCAGGTGCCCACAGTGAAACTTGTTCAACAACACAGCCTATATTGACTGCCTTTCCTTGCTTGCCTCATTTTTCTATCTCCCTATAGGTGCTTCCTGAGTGCTATCTGCACAGGAATCCTTGTCTCTGAGTCTATTTTGGGAGTACACTAAACTAAGACACAGGTATAAGGTTCTGTGCTGAGCACTGTAGAGACAAAGAGAGAAGGCATGGTTATTCACTTAAAATGCAATGTTCTTTGGAAAAGACATACAGATATGTTTCTTCATACATAGTACAAGATTGCAAAGACAAGTTGGCAACAGATTATAAAGGCTCTGGAATGCTAGACTCAGGATTTAGCATATATTCTGTTAGGCACTGCAACTTTTGGAAGTTTGTAAGCAATGAAATATTTTAAGAAGAATCATGAATAATGATATTCTGATGCTTAATATGGATAAGCAGGAATTTCAGGGGACAGTCAGGAGGCAGGTAAAGAGACATGTTAGAGGAGCATTATGACAGTCCAGCTGTGGCTTGATAAGAGACGAGGTTGGAGGGACAGTTGCCAGGATCTGGTGTAGGCTGCACACAAAGGGTAGGTGATTGGGTGAGTTTGGGACATGAAGAAAGGCAAGGAATGATGGTACTTTTTCCTGCCCAGGCAACTGGGAGGATGGTGGAGCTGCTGACTGGGCAGAGATGGCTTGAGGTAAAAAAAAAACAAAACTCACTCTTTGTGTTGTTATAGAATGTGTCTTAAGAAATCCTGTTACATAAAATACTATATTACAAAGACAAAAACAGATTTCAGTGGGACAAAGGGGATGAGGACAGTAATAACTGTCATTTCAATGAACATCAGAATCATTCAGGGAGTTGGATAAAATTGAAGAGTTATGAGGCCTAGCCCAGGAATTCCCATTCAGCAGGGCTGGGTGGGGCCCAGGAATCTGACTGTGTATCACTGTATTAAAGGATAGCCTGGGGAGTTTTGCAGTTCATTGATGGGTATACTTCATAAACATTGGTGTCAGGGCTGGAGAACTTCAGAGTGGCAATAATAAAATTGTTTTTCCTGCAGAAATTTTGTTTAAAAAAGGAAGCTGTCTCTTATGTACGTATATGTTATAAAAAATAAACAATAATCAACTGGTTTGATTAAAAGGACAACAAACCTAAATAGCGCTGAGAACTTGGGAAAGACAAAAGGGTTGAAAGGAGACCAAAGGGAAAAAAGATGATTAAAAAACACATTATCAAAATGAGTCTCAGCACAGTGCACAATGGTGGGCCAAGAAGATGTGACACCAATTGCACCCCTAAGACAAAAGCATTGCTGGCCTACAACTGTTCACATAAATAAGACATGTGTCAGATTCATCATAAAGATACTATTAGAAATTTTACTTTATAAATCTATAATGGAGCAAGGACTTTTAGAACATCTTATTCAAATGCATGCAAATGAGCATATGGATGCATACAAAAAAGCAAAGGAAGCTTATCCTTCCTTCTTTTCTGCAAACAAGACCTACTGGCTGATTTTAAACTCAGTTGTGCAACAAAGGCATCAGAAACAACAGTACATCTTGTATGATTCTGTTTTTATGAAGTTAAGGAATAGGCAAAACTTGCCCTAACTGGTGTGGCTCAATGGATTGAGTACTGGCCTGTGAACCAAGGGCTGTACATTCAATTCCTAGTCAGGGCACATGTGTGGGTTGCTGGCCAGCTCTCCAGGTAGAGAGTGCATGAGAGGCAACCATGCAATGATGTTTCCCTTCTTCTCTCCCTTCCCCTCTCTCTAAAAATAAGTAAATAAATAAGATCTTAAAAAAAAGAACAAACAAAACTAAACTATGATGATAGAAATCGGATCAGGGTTGTGTGTGATAGGAGGATTAACATGTAAGGGGAGTCAGGAAGTTTTCTGGGTGATAAAAATATTTTATATTTTGGTCTGGGTAGTAGTTATAGAAAAACTGGGTACATGCTGTCTTGACTGGAAGCTGCCCTGGTTAACTCCCATGTGGCTTCTAATTAGTAAGCTGCCTAAACTTTCTGCTTTTGCTTTTGTGTGTGATGCCACTCATGGTCATGTGACATGTATCTGAAGCAGATGTGGTATCTGGGGTTATGGCCCAGAGCTGGAGGGATCAGGAGCCTCACTCTTGCTTACATTTGGGAGAATATGAGCCACAACTGGATCTTCTTGCCCCGTAATAGATCATTCACATCTGAAGCAATGCCAATAGTCAGAGCTGAAGTGAGGAAAGGGGCAGCCCGGCCCAGCCTCCAGCTTTATCTCTACCCAACAGCCTCACCTGTCAATAGCAATGGCCAGCAGAGCATTGGTGGAGACATAGAGTGACATAGTACGCAGGTAGTTGACAGAGGCACAGAGCACGTGGCCATGCTCCCAGGAGAGCTGGCGTACCACATAGTAGTCCATCTCAAAGGGGCAGCAGACAATGGCTACCAGGAAGTCAGAGATGGCCAGGTTAGCAATGAGCAGATTGGTGAGGTTGCGAAGCTTCTTATAGCGGGCAAGAGCAACAATAAAGACAAAGTTGCCAATGCCACAAACTAGCATGATGCCTGCCAGTGCCACACCAATGATGATCTTGGCTGCGAAGAAGGTCCGTGTCTTGGTCATGTCCTCATCCTCATCCAGAGGGAAGTCGTAATCACCATAACTGAAGTTGAAGGGGAGGGAGGAGGCATGGTCTTGGGGCAGATTGAAGTTGGGTGCAAAACTAGTGTTTCCATTCTGGGTGGCCATGGCAAAGCTTGCAGGTGGAGTGGTGGGTGGGAGTCTCGGGGTCTGAGTACTTTGAGTTCAGGGTCCAGATCTTCTGCTCTCACAAGGTCAGTGAGCTTAGCACCCTGCCCACATCCTTGGGGAGAGTCAACATGCCATCCTGGATCCTGGAAGGATACAAAACCAATAGACAACATGCAGGAGAACACCGGGTGGCATTCCCACAGAGCTCCCCAGGTATAGGCCAACTAGACCTGGTGTCTCCCCAGATAGAACTAACCAGGGTGCAGGGGAGAGGGGACACGAGATCTAGAAGTTGGGAAATCCTCCACTGGCTGTTGGGCTTGCAGGACGGATTGGGCATAGGATGGACTGGACTCTTAAGAGACACTCAAGAAGAACATGTATCCTTGCCTTTTTACCAGGGGCAAGGACCCCTCTGACTGCCTAGTCACCACTCCCCCCTTCCCAGCAGCCTTCACAGGGGTCTTCTGGAAGTTTTCCAAGACTGCCCCAGGCAGCTAGCCAGGCATTCATGGTAGTCGCAATGCTGCACCCTCCATTACTCAGGTACCGTGAAGATGAAGGACTGGGATACAGCAAGGTCTTTCCTTCAAAGTAGGGCATAGCTCCCTCTGCCCTGGCCAAACCACAGACTTGGAAATCACCAAGTCCATCTTCACATGGACAAGCTGAGTCATCTTGGGATAGTGAATTATGTTCTATGCATCCCAATTTTCCTGTAAACCCAACTCCTGCTGCCCAGCCCATGTTCTGGCACATAGTGAGGAATGGATAGAAACCTGTTGAATGAGCGAATAAGTATCTCAACCAGGATTCCGCAGGTGGAGGGGGCTGTGAGTGGAAGGGCACTCTTCAGCTGCTACCCTGCATTCTGGGAACTGCTTTAGAAAGAAATCCTTTGTCCGCTTCCCCACCCTCCCTCCCTTGACCCCTTTACCAGGCCCCCAGTTCCCTTTCCAAAATCAGCCCTGACTGGGAAGCACCATGGCCTGTCATCAAGGTCTGTGCCTCTGAAAGTGGCCTAACTGCAAACAGCCCTCCAAGGAGCAGGAAGTGTCACCAAGGACGCAGGGATGGCCTGTGGATTGAACTGTTCTTCATTGCCTAAGTCCTTTATATCTTCAAGATGCCCACAGAAGAGGAAATGAAGTCTGTGAGGTACTGGGCCCTCAGATAGGGTACCATTGGGCTCTAGGCATTGGAGGGGTCAGGAAAATAACCTGGACCCCCAACACCAGGAATGGGGATCCCAGTCATTCAGCTGTAAACCCCCTGTGCCCCTCCCCCTTGGCACACCTGGAAATTACTCCAAAAGTAGGGGCCGCAGAATGCTGGTAAAAAGAAGTAGCCCAAACTGGGCAGGAGGTATGACCCGGCCCTGTGAGAGGAGGGGAAGAGCCAGGGACAGGAACTGCCCGGGAAGGTTGGGACAGAGGATGACAGGGACACTCCCATCTGTAGCGCGCCCATCAGCTGCATGCCAGGGGTAAAACATACCAGCTGCATGCCAGAGGTAAAACATACGAAGAGGTGAGATTCAAGTCTGAGCTGCTTTTGCAACCCCAGCGTCCTCCCTCCCCGTCGCCTCTCGGAATCACGTCTCTCGGAATCACGGGAGGCCCCATGCCTGAAGATAATGCTCAGCCCAAGACAGAGAAGCAGGAGTCCCGCCTTCTTGGCTACTCTGCTCCGAGACTCTCCAGTCCCAGGTCGCCAGGGGAGGGGGCGTGCATTGCATCTGGGCTGGGCAGATCCCGGCGCGTTTCCACGGAATGCACTCCCTGCCCTTGACCACCTCGCTCCAGGAGCCCTCTCCTATCCTCCCTCAATTAACCTCCCCGCGCAGCAGCGCTGTTCCCAGAGGCGCCGCCCTGACATAGGCAAGAATCAAGTCAGAAAACTGGGCTCGAAAAGCAAAGTGTGTGGAGCCTCAGAGTGGGAAAAGCCTTGGAGTGGGGGTAGATACAAAGAGCGGGAATTTTCTCAGGAACGCTTCCCCTTTTCTGCTCTCCTTTCGAGAAGGTGCATCCCTGCCCACGCCCTTCCCTGCAGTTTGGCGCTCGCCCGCCAGCCCAACATCCGAGGGCATCCTTCACCCGAGCTCACACTCCCCAGTCTCAGTTCACCATCCTCTGCCCGGTTTCAGTAGGCTGGTGGGTTGGGATGCTCTTCCCACACCAGCTCCCCTACTTCGAGCCTTCACGCGCGCATCCGGAGAGAGGTGGGAGGCAAAGAAGCCCCAATCCCCCAGGAAGTGGGCATCGGTGCACCCAGCCAAGGCGATACTTCCCACCCCCGGGTCAGCCCCTCACACCATCAGTGGAGACTTGGACCGCACCGACCTCAGCACTTACCTGCCTCGGCGCCTCCTCCCTTCCTGCAGCGTGCTCCGTGCTCCGTGAACAGGTCCACTCGGCTCCGCCCAGGGACCCGAATTTGCACTTGCAAAGGCTCTATGGTAGGGTTGTCCCTTTTTCTTCCTTGCCCCAACGCACTTCCCGGGAGCGTCCGGGTCTCGATCTTCCGGATGGATTTGGCGCTCGGCCTTCAAAGCTCTGACAGTCTGGTACCCAAACTGAGGCGTCCCGCCCCGCTCTCAACTCCGCCCCGGGTTCCCCGCCCTCTCCCAGCGCAGGCGGAAGAAGGGCGCTAGGCGCCTGCACCTGGTGCGCTCTGGGAGCCAGGCGCCGGAGCTCTGGCTGCGTTGGCGGGGATTTCCAGTCCCTGGGGTCGGCCCCTCGCAGAGGTTTCTGCGCCTTTGCACCCTAATGCCAGTGGGAACGCAGTAGCCAGGTTTAGCCTATGGGATTTGGAGAAAGCTGTAAGGCTCTCTACGCCCCACGGGAAGTGTGGCCCGTGCAGGAGCTCAGCGTCCAGACTTAAGTCGCAGCCCAAGGCTAGAGTCCACTCCCATTACAAGGTGAATCCTTCAAGAGGAGCCGAGGTGCACTCGGTCGTGCCCCGAGAGCTGACGCTGGGAATACTCCAACAAGCACAGAGTGAGCCTTGTAGGGTGGTGCTGGTGGAGGAGGCTCTGTCGGAGGAAGCTGGGGGTTGGAGGTAGAGTGTCCTGCTCAAAGCTTTGGTCCTGAAGTCCTCAGCAAAACCCTGCGACGCCACCACTGCCACATTCCTCGGCCATTCAAAGACCTTCCCAGCTGGGCTTCTGCCTGTCAGGAGAACTCCGGAGCCTTCACTTTGCTTCCAACAGGCTTTGGTTTTAGGCAATTTTCTTAAACATCTCTGGTCCTTGATTTCCTTACACATTGAGGGTGGAGATTAAAATCTATAAAGAGCTGCTAATGCTAATGACTTGTAGCTGGAAAGAGCAGAGGGAAGCTCTAGGTTTTCAGAATTGGAACTGTGAGCAGTGGCAGGAGACTGAAGTCCCCAGTGTTAAATCCCGTTCAGTTACTGTCAGCTTGGAATATGGACTCAGCTTTGTCGGCTCTTCCCATTGTTCCAGAGAGTGTGTAATCTCAGAACTTAATACTCTGCTGGCTTAGTTAAAACAGAACAACAAAGCCCGTGCTGGCCAAAGACAGCATGCCTCAGCATGAATCCAGTCTACTGGGACACAACTTAAAATTTCTGAAATCCTTTGGGTGGGGACATTCTGTGATTTTTGCCTTTCCCACCTTATGTGGAATGAACCCCGCCATCCTCCTCCTTTTTTAAAAAACTATTTTTCCATCTTTATTGAGATATAATTGACATGACTGCGTAAATGTAAGGTATACTACTTGATGGTTTGATACACATATACTTGTGAAAATGATTACTACAATAAGGTTAGTCAACACACCCATCACCAAGCATTGTTATAATTTTTTGTGTGTGGTGAGAACTTTAAGATCTGATCACTTAGCAACTTTCAAGTATACAATACCATATTGTGAACTGTATAGTCATGGTGCTGTACATTAACTAGGTCCCAAGAACTTACTTGTCTTTTGAGTAAGGGATGTTCATGCCCTTTGACTGATATCTCTCCATTCCCTTCACACCGCCTGCCCCCACGTCCTGGCAACCACCATTCTACTTTGTGATTCTATGAGTTTGGCTTTTTTGAAGATCCCACAAAAAAGAGAGATCATACAGTATTTGTCTTTCTCTGTTTGACTTACTTCACTCACCAAAATGCCCTCAAGTTCTGTCTACGTTGTCCCAAATACAGGATATTCTTTTTTATGGTTGAACAATATTCCATTATGTGTGTATATGACATTTTATGGCTGAAATTACACACACATACCATTGCATTCTACCCACACTTAGGTTGTTTCAATGTCTTGGCTATTGTGAACAATGCTACAATAAACATGGAGTGCAGATATCTCTTCAAGGTAAGGATTTTATTTCCTTCAGACACATACACAGGACTAGGATGGCTGCTTCATATGGTATTTCTATTTGTAATTTTTTGAGGAACCTCCATACTGTTTCCATAGTGGATGCACTGATTTGCAGTCCTGTGCAATAGAATTCTCTTTTCTCCACATCAACACCAACACTTGCTTTTGCTTGTCTTTTTCATAACAGACATCCTAACAGGTGTGAGGTGATATCTCATTGTGGTGTTGGTTTGCATTTCGCTGGTGGTTTTTCACCATTTCTGTCTGCTTTGGGGGAAAATGTCTTCTTAGGTCATCTTTCCTTTTTAATTTATTTAATTAATTTATTTATTTAAACAGTTTTTAAAGATTTTTAAAAAGATTTTATTTATTTATTTTTAGACAGGGAAGGGAGGGAGAAAGAGAGAGAGAGAGAGAGAAAAAAAAACATCAATATGCGGTTGCTAGGGGCCATGGCCTGCAACCCAGGCATGTGCCCTGACTGGGAATCGAACCTGCAATGCTTTGGTTTGCAGCCCGTGCTCAATCCACTGAGCTACACCAGCCAGGGTCTCATTTTTCTTTCTTTTTTAAAAAATATTTTATTTATTTATTTTTAGAGAGGGGAAGGTGGGGAGAAAAAGAGGGAGACAAACATCAATGTGTGGTTCCCTCTTGCATGCGCCCTTCTGGGGACCTGGCTCACAACCGAGGTATGTGCCCTAGACTGGGAATCAAACTGGTGACACTTTGGTCCACAGGCCAGCACTCAATGAGCTACATGAGCTCAGATTCTCTTTCTAAATGGAAGAAGTCAATCTGAAAAGGCTACACATTGTATGATGCCAACTATATGACATTCTAGAAAAGACAAAATTATGGAGACAGTAGAAAGGTTGGTAGTTGCCAGAGATTGGTGGGAAGAATGAAGCACAGAGGAGCACAGAGGATTTTTAGGGCAGTGAAATTACTCTAATGATGTTATAATGCTGGATACATGTCATCCATTATACATTTGTTTAAACCTATAGCATATACAACACCAAGAGTGAACCCTAGTTGTAACTGTGGACTTAGAGTGATAATGATGTATTAGTGTGGGTTCATTAACTGGAACAAATGTACCACTCTGGGGAGGGATGTTGGAAACAGGGGAGGCTCTGTGTGTGTAGTGGGGGTGTAGCAGGGATTAGAAATCTCTATGCCTTTCACTCAACTTTGCTGTGAACTTAAAACTGCTTTAAAAAATAAAGTCTATAAAAAAGGGTACAGATTCTCTGGAGCTTGATTTGTCAATACATGTGAAAAGCCTTGAAAGTTTACATCCTTTAATGCAGAATTTATGTTTTTATCAGCTTATCCTATAAAAAAAATTGAAGCAAGTAAAGATTTTATTCCAAGAGTGTTGATTACACTGTGTTTAGTATAACAAGGAATTAGAAACAACCTGCATTTCTTATAACTTGATTAAAATATGATAAAAATGTCTTTTATGAAATACCATATAACTATTAAAATTTTTGACTCTAATGCAGTCACATGGTTCAAAAACAAAACACAAAAAATTATACATTGAGGAATATCACTCTCATCTCATCCCTATTTTTCCCTTTGCCCCTTGTATTTTTCTCCTATATATTCTTCTAGTATTTCTTTTGCAAGTACACTGATATATATCATTTATTCTCTTTTAATAAGTTTCCACAATAAAATATGGAACACTTCCTTGTTCTTTCTTTTATAAATGTAGAATGGCCCATTGTGCGGATATACTACATGTCTGTAAAAAATGTCTTTATTGCTAGACACATTGGTTTACTATTTTCTTTTCTTTTTTAAAAGATTTTATTTATTTATTTTTAGAGAGGGAAGGGAGGGAGATAGAGAGAGAAACACCAATGTGCGGTTGCTGGGGGTCATGGCCTGCAACCCAGACATGTATCCTGACTGGGAATTGAACCTGTGACACTTTGGTTCATAGCCCGTGCTCAATCCACTGAGCTACGCCAGCCAGGGCAGTTTACTATTTTCAAAACATGCCTGTTAAATTACAAATTGAATTATTTCCCAAATTTTAGCAAATATAGTGCTATAATATAAAATGAATAATTCTTCAATGAATAACTGTACATAACGTCTTTTTGTATATGTGCAAATATATTTGAATAACCAATTTCCAGAAGTGGTATTGCTCAATTCATAAAAGCATTTGTAATTTTTGTAGATATTGCCACATTGAACTTCATAGTGGTCTAGCCATTTTTCACTTTCACAGTAAGCCATCTTTGGCAGAGGTGACTGTGGGGACTGCATTTGAATCAATAATGAAATGTCTGTAAGACCAAAGAAAATATTCAGAAGCCTGACTTCTCAGAGATGCTGT
This sequence comes from Phyllostomus discolor, assembly GCF_004126475.2. Classification (NCBI taxonomy): domain Eukaryota; kingdom Metazoa; phylum Chordata; class Mammalia; order Chiroptera; family Phyllostomidae; genus Phyllostomus; species Phyllostomus discolor. Next base: position 79,889,277 of record NC_040911.2, on the reverse strand, counting down.
TCTCTCACACCCCAGTTCTGAGTGTTGGGTGCCCTCTCAGTCATTCAAAGTATGGTAGGCAGGGGCACTGTTTCTGAGAAATTTGCAACTTATTTTTCTGTGGTCTGCATGTCTCTCCTGGAGTAATTAATAACCAAAAATGTGCCCTTGTTATCGACTGTAGACTCATTGTTTGGTAAGCTCTTTAATTACTTTGAAAGTAAATGTAATTAAGTTTTATGGATTTTAGTTGAAATAGGGGGTGAGGGGCATTGCTCTGGCTAGTATGGGTCAGTGGATTGAGTGCCTGCCTGGGAACTGAAAGGTCACTGGTTTGATTCCCAGTCAGGGCAGATGCCTGGGTTGTGGGTCAGGTTCCCAGCTGGGGGTGTGTGAGAGGCAACCGATCGATGTATCTTTCATACATCAATGTTCCTTTCCCCCCCTTCCCTTCTCTCTAAAGAAAAATAAATAAAAAATATTTTTGGGAAAAAAAAAAAACCCTTTCCTTACTCCAAACTCTGATGTTAAAAAAAAAAAAAAACAGGGTGGAGCATTTTTTTTTCAAAAAGTGGAGCAAAATTAATGGTTCCAGGTGCACTGGCACTGGCTCCTCTCTTTTATTCAGTCCACCTGGTTTCCACAGGATCATGGAAGGAGTGGCTCTTTAAGACATGCTGGTCAGCTCCTAGCAGAGTATTTTTCCTTCTCTGGTTTCCATGTACCTCCCGGGCAGGGCCAGGAAGATGACTGTCCAGAGGGAGATGAAACAGAAGGATAGGTGCCTGCCAGCCACACTCCCTGTAGACGGGGGGAAGGTGGGAGAACATGGTAACTTACACGAAAGCTAGATTTTTAGTCAGAAATTTGTGATTTTTAAAAAAGATTTTATTTACTTATTTTAGAGCTAGGGGAAGGGAAGGAGAAAGAGAGGGAGAGAAACATCAGTGTGAGAGGGGACCATCAATCTGTGGCCTCTCATACATACCCTGCACTGGGGACCAAACCTGCAACACAGGCATGTGCCTTGCGGGGGATTGGGGTCAAACTGGTGACCTTCTGCTTTGTGGGATGACACCTAACCAACTGAGCCACATCAGTCAGGGCTGTGATTGTTTTTAATACTGTTTCAGAAACTTTTCAGAGTCCTCAGGAGGAGGCAGTGGTAGGGAAAGGGTGGCTTGAGTTAGCAAAGTCCATGTAAGAAGCAGGTCATCAATGGACTGAAAAATGGACTTGACAATGGAGAGTTCAGTAATGAAATCCAGTTGGTGGTAATGACATTGTTCTCAGAAGGACAGATGAATAAGATGACTACACTGTAGCTAATAAGATTGAAGGCTTTCAAATCCAGAGGCACATTTGGTTGAGTTTGGATAGAGTTTAGTTTTATAGGGAGGTATGTGGATATAGATTTATGTTGACCCTCAGCTTTTCGGGTGCTTCCCGCTCTAGGTAAAGTTCCTCTGTCCAGGTACTCACATGCTGTCTCTACCTGAGCTCAGGAAGGAATACAAAACTCCTCCTCGGGCGTATCACCTGAGGTGAGGTTTGGAAGCATGTGGAACAAATTCATCTAACGTAGAAAGTCAAAAGTTAAATTCTTCCTCTGCCCTCTCTCCACAGTCCAGCCCAATAGAGGCAACCCCTGTTTTCTGGACTTAATTATACACATTCAAATGCAAACACGACTAGTTTTGGGGATGCTTGGGCTCCACATGGGAGAAGGCATGGGAAGGAGGAAAGCCATTTATTTAACCGCGGGTGGCACAGAGCTCTGAGTTACATAATTAGAATATTAAAGGAATGTGGCTGTGGATGTTGCCCCAAGGTGAAGTAGACTGTCTTAGTTTGGGTTCCCCTAAAAGCAAATCTTGAGACAAAGATTTGAGTGCACCAAGTTTACTGTAAAGGTGATCCCAAGAAATAATATTAAGGGCATAAAAAAATAAGGCTGGAAAGGGAAGGCAGCCAATAAAAGATGTGAAATTATGCAAGTGGCAATTTACCACTGTGGGCAGATGAAACTTCATTCTCCTGGGGAACTTTGGGCTAGAGTGTGGAACAAGCACCCCAGAGCTCTACCAGCAGAGGGCGTGAGGGAGCTCATAGTCTTCTGAGAACTGTCTGAGGGGGTGTTAATCCTCCATCTGTCCAGTTGGCTGCACCCATAGGCAGAGCAGAACCTTGTGATTAGAGAATCTGATCTTGCCCTCAGGCAAAGAGGTGCCCATTTTATCAGTTGGAAGACATGCAGTGAAATAGTGATGGCGAGCATGTGTGTATGTGTGAGGGAGAGCAACAAGAACATTTGCTACATGGGGGTTAATTTACATGGTTGTACTTTAATTCTTGGCTGGCCCTGTTCTTCATGTGTCTCATCCTCCAGCAGGTGCAAATGAGCATGTCTTTCTCATGGTGTGGTGGAGGTGCAAAAGCAAGCAAGACTGAATGTGCAAAACCACTCCAAGCCTCTTCTTGCATCACATCTGCTAACATCCCATTGGCAAGTCACATAGCTGCATACATAGTCACAGGTTGGAGCAAGCTACTATACTCATTGGAGGGCATTGCAAAGTTGCATGGTGAATGGGTGCAGTTACAGAGAGAAGTGAAGAATTGGGCCAAACAATGCAATCTACCACAATTACTACCTGTGTCTTCTGTCCCAGAGCTTCCTGTCCCATCCCTTCAGCTACTGCTCTGATTCTGTGAGCCACCTCATCACCTCAATAATTTCCCTTTTTGGCTATATTTACCCAGAGTTGGATTCTGTTGCTAACAGATCCATTTATTTTTATGAAAGAGAGAATAGCTCTGAGAGGTTAAGTTCCACTCATGGCTTGTGGGTGGCAGAGTTGGGATTCAAATCAGGCTCCAAATTCCAGACTTTCTCCCTTGCACTAACTTGAAAATTGTGGTTTCCTAGAGCAAGGGAGAGACAGACTGGGGTCAGGATTCATCACACATGCTCTTGCTCTCATGTACTGGGCCACCAACGTAGGGAGTGTGATATTGAAGGAAAAACTGGACAAAACAGGAGAAGAATTAACAAGATGGCTAGGACCTGCACTTGCCATCAGAAGCCACGAGTGTTCCAGCCTAGATGGCCCGGTGTTGTTCTAGCTGTTACGGCAGTTCTCAGATTAGAGTGCGTATCAAGACCTTTCTCAAAATACGCATGCCTGGGCCCCATACTGATAGATTCTTATTCCATATATCAATAAAAGTTTCCTGTCTTCTTCAAGTATTCATTTTTTATTAGCATTCCCACAAAAAAAGCACAAAAACTAAAAATGGAAAATCACTCACTGTAAGAGGTGGACTTTCATGCATCTGCTGCAACACAGCACAACATCTTCTCAGCAAAATGGCATTCTGTTTTCTTCTTGTAATCTCTTGTATCAGGCAAGATTGTGTGAATACTTTTTTAAATAAAAATTTAAATAAAAAAATCCCCTTATATTTAATTCAGTTGAAAATGCCACTTAAAAAACACACAGGAGCCAGAAAGAAAAAAATCAGTGACACATTCAACATGCTTTTTTGAGTACCAGCCTCAAGTAGCACAGTTTGCTGGTCAGTGTAAGGCTTTGAAAGATGCAGCAGAGAGTGTAGCTAAGCTGGGGCAAGGATGGGGAAGATGAGAAATATCAGCTTATTTGAAGGCACAGTTTATTCGGGAAACTGGAAGTAGATTTTGAGAAACTATATACAGGAAGTCCAAATTTAGCTTCATTGATGGGGTCTGTGACTTCAAACAAAACAATGTATAACAAAGCCAATTTTACCATAGGCTACTTGATATAAACAAGACTTAGATTCCTATAGCATCTTGTCAATGTTAGAATGAAATGACATTGAAAGATGTTGAATGCTATGTTATCTGAGGATCTGCTGTACCCAATAAATGTCCTGAATCACACACATGTGTCTTTTAAATAGAAGGCATGTAGCATTTAATTCTGAAAATGGTTTCATGGAGATGCCAGCTGTGAGGTCCTGGAGTGGCTCTCAGGTTCAGATGCTCACATGGTCCAACTGGTGGCACATTTTTGGCATTTGCATCACTTTGTCATGAACTGGGAATAAAGAACCTGAAACTCAAAAATCTGACTGCTCCCATCACAAACATATTTATATCTCACAGCAGGAGAGAATAAATATGTCCCTAAACAAAGGCATCCAAGGGCCCTTGGCCTTGACTTGGAGTAATGGTAGGTGGGAGTTCAAGGGGACTGTGACAGTCACAATCACGCACCTGTTTTGAGCCCCATCTTAGGATATCTGCAGTCTTCACCATGCAATACTGTCCCTGTCCCACTAGGAACCCTTTGTCAGAACTGATGAGGATCGTTGTGTGGGCAGGACCAGCAGGGGACACTGGGCTTACCCATGGCAAAGGCAGGAATGGAGGTTGAAGGAGACCCCACTCAGGCATGCAGTCTGTGCTTGCTGAGACCCAGCCCCTCGGCTGGGAAGAGGCTAGAGTGAAAGAAAGAGGAAGAGGCAGACGAGACAGCCGAGATGTGATGTTGTAAATGTTCATGTCTGTACTTCCCTTGAAAGGTAAGATGTGAAGGAATGGGGAGCCCACCACTGACAATGTCCATGTCTGAAGGTCCAGCAGGGGCCATGTGCTTTCTCTTAGTTGCATTGCCCCCAGCGTTGCTTTGTTAATGCAAAGGCCTTCCTTCATTCTCATTGCTTGATTCCCATGGTGTGTCCATTCCCACAGAATGCCCTTTTTGCTTTGTAACCTGCAAAGCTGGAGTGCAGACTGCAACTCTCCTGTTATTTAAGGCCAGCTGATTCAATCTGTGTCACTGGATATTGAATTGCAGAGAGTTCTGAAGCCAACCTCTCCCCATTTGCTTCCGTGGACCTTCCAAAGCTGGTTAACACCGTGACCTTTCTGAGGCCCATCTGGTGGGCTTGAGGTTCCCAGAGCTGGAGGCAGGCTTCTACCTTATGCCTGGAATTAGTGATTATTGTTTTTCTTGAGGTAGAAAGTGTTCTTGATGGACCGTTTTCTACTTTTTGTTTTTCAGGTAGCAGTTAACACTCTAAGGGGGGCCAGTTTGCAATTGGACTGGTTTAGACAAAAGGAGTCTGGCAACTTCCAGAACTAGTAAATGAAAGCCTATCTTACACACATACACACACGCGTGTGAGTGCACGTGTGTGTACAAATATATACACACACAATTTATGTATATAAAACATTAAATTTACCATCTTAATAATTTTAAGTGTACAGTTCAGTCATGTTAGGTATATTTACATTGTTGTATAACAGATCTCTAGAACTTTTCCATCTTTCAAAACTACACTCTGTACCCATTAAACACTAATCCTCCCCTTCCAGCCCTTGGCAACTACCTTTTTTTCCTACTTTCTAGTTTGAGTTTAGAGTCTACCATCTTTGCACTTATCTCAAATGCCAAAGCAGTACCTTCACTGGGACTGATGGTGGCTCAATAAGTTACTCCAGTTATTATTTTTTTCCCTTGAGCTCTTTCAGCTTCACTTTAAAAACTATTATGAATATAAATGGCACGCCAAGCTAGGAAGGCCCTCTGAGAAGTCAATGTTCTGTAACAGAAAGCTGTTTATACTCCAGATAACTTTATACATGTGGAAAAAATCTTGGAAAAAGTTACTGAGACATGTTAATAGTGATTATCTGCAGGTGGTAAAATTATGAATGAAATTTTCATTTGTTTTTATTTTTAAATTGATGCACAGAAGACTTGGATTGCTTGTCTAAGAAAGAATAGATACAAACAAACAAAAACAATAAATTGTCCAGATATTTGGTACCATGTAAGCAAAAAGATTTTTTTTGATACTTCCAATGTTTTTGAAAAGCTAATTGGGGAATGAATTAATCCAGTCAGACAGTTTTGCACATATGTTTTCTATTAGCCAAACAATTGGTTAAGAACATTCTGCTCAAATGGTTAAGTAGTGAAAAGGCTTTCTATTTGAGTAGGTGGCTTTCAACCAATTGTTTTGCTATCAGAAAGCTAAACACATTGGTGAACTTTCCTTAGTCAGGGGACCCCATTAGTAGAGAAATATTAGGGCAAGTTATTCTGACTGGGCACAGGATGCAGATGGTTCAACTCAAAGTCACCTGGGACACAACTCCTCACAAGGTCTTTGCCTCAGTCAAGCATCACTCACTGCAACTTGCAGAACCAGCCCATGCTGAGAGGACAACCTGCAGCAGAGAGCCAGGCACATGTCATGGAACCCAAGTCAGAGCTCTTGAGGTCCAGAGCCTCAGCTACGGGGTCATTGCAGAGGCTTGTGTCTCCATATTCTGGGGGCTCTGCCTGGTTTTCTGCATCCTCTTCTCTCTCTGTGTTTCTTCTTCTCTCTCCCTGTTTCAGACCCAGCACCATCTGGCCTCTCAGTTTTAGAGTCTAGGAATCCTATATGCCTGGGAGAGGAAGAGAATGTAGCTGACTCAGCTTGGGTTGGGCATCTGCCCAGGTGGCCACTAATCCACAGGGTGCATTTGTGTAATTTGGAAAAAGCATCCTTCCTCCAGGCAGATGCAATCCTGAACCAGGGCATACAAGCTTCACTTGTGTCCACCCCCTCCTTCCCTGGTTCAGGGCACGACCCACACAGCAGTACGTGGCAGCCCCTGTCCACCACTGGTTCACTCATCCGTGGCTGGGATGGGGGCAGGCAAAATCACACGGTCTGCCCCGAGCCTGTGGGTGGGGAGACTCACCACCCCAGGAACAAAAACAGATCTAGAACTTTCCACCCCACCTCTTCCAGGCAGATCATGTTACAGTGGGGCTGGAGGTGCTTTGTGCTGGCATATTACATGAAGAAACACTACCTTTTGCTGGAAAACATAGAGAACATGATTAAATCAAAGTTGATAAATGTATCAGTATGGATAGCAAAGGGAAAAATAGAGATCACCTGGCTTCAGTTTGTATCATCCAATAGCAGTGACACATAAGATAATTTTTTGAGACTTACACTGAAAAGCAAATGGTTTATTAAAGAAGGGAATAGAGGTTCTTTAGATTTTTATTCCAGATTGCAGAAGTACCTGGAATGGTCCAGGATTGTGTCTGCCTGGGGAGGGTGCAGGTGTGAGGTGAGCTCTGGGGTGCCTCGCTTGGCCCCTATCAAACCAGGACGCCCAGCTCTCAGAGAGAGCAGCCAGATTCTCCCTTTTTGAACTCTCTTTGAACCCACTCCCACAAATTGGCTCATGGTTTTCTGAAATCTGTTTGTAATTGTTAACAGTGTTCCCATATTAGACATAAAAACCCATCTGTATTTCAAGAAAGCCTCTGGTCTCTTCTGCATGTTTTTCCTCCCCATTTCCCACCCTCTTGATGTTTGACAAGACTCCAGGCTGTGTCAGGAGTCCCTGGTCCCCTCCTCTCTCTGCAGAGCAGACTCCTGTGGGGCCATCATTCACAGGCTCCACTTTTCTGCCCTTTGGTGACGTGGATTTCCAAATTGCCTCTGACCTCAGCTGCACCTGATGGCCCTTCCCCAGCTCCTCACCATTCCTTTAGACCCAATATAGCTGGACACACATTTCAAAATGTCATTCCATTGGCCTTTGTGAAATGACAAAGCATTTTCTTCTCTTGTAGCGGAGGTCAACCTATTTATGATTGACCTTAGCATATTCTTTAAGATGCTGGGACTGTTCCTAGGTTTTCTGTTTCAGATTTTGCCACCTACTTCCTGCTTCCAAATAACCCCAGCCTGAGTCAATTCAAGGCAGTCATTCCCTACTTTGGCTGGATGGGGCAATCCTAACAATGGGCACATGTGCAACTCGGGCATAACTGGTTTAATTATCCCTTTCTGGGGCAGCTCATTGATGAAGTCTCTGTATCTCTTCTACCCCCATCACTCTGATGTCATCTTCTTGTTGGCAGAATATTGAGTTACACAACTTGTCTCAGGCTGTAGATATGACATGATTCAGGCAACTGTTCAGAGATGCCTTGAAGATTTTAAAAGTCTAGGGAGAAAAACAAGTTGGCTCATTCTAGAGATCTTTGGCTTAAAAAGTTGGAGAGGATTTGTGGGACCAGGTTGTAAAATGTAGACAAATCCCTGAACAAGAAAAGACCCTTATAGTGAAGTCACAGTGTAGATGCAACAACTGTTTGTGCACATGATTTAGGAGTCCCATGGTGGAACCATAAAATTGTTAAGATGTAGGGGTCAAGGAACTCAGAAAAGCAAGCCAAAAAATAGTCTTCCAAAGAGATTTAAAAGTATTTTGTGCCAGGCAGGCAGAAACAGAAAAAGAGATCCTCAGAGTAAGGCCATTGAGAAAACCATTACAGATTTAATCCTCTAATTAAACAGCTGGACACCTTCTGGGGCATTTGGGTAACTTTCCAGAGTCCAGGATATGCTCAAGAAGAGAATAAATTAATGAACCATTACTGGATAATTGTGAAGTTTGCATGTCAGAGCATTCATTTTACATTGCCCTCCCTCAATTATGAAATTGTGAGGAGTAACAATTGGAGATGAAGGAACATGCCTTTTGATGTTTTTGTAAAGGGTGTCATAGAACGTGTATTAGTGAATGTGTTCCTCTCAATTACCCAGACTGCAGAATGACTGACATCTGCTGATACACTTAGAAACAAACACATTCAGCGGGTCTGCTCCTCAGGCCCGGCTGTACACTGAAATCACCCAAAAGAGCTATAAAAAAATATTGATACTGGGGTCTACTCCCAGGGATACTGACTTAATTGGTCTGGGTGTTGGGATTTTTTTTTAAGAGAGAGGGGAAGGGAGAGAGAGAGGGAGAGAAACATCAATGTGTGGTTGCCTCTCGGGTGCCCCCTGCACTGGGGACCTGGCCTGCAACCCAGGCATGTACCCTGACTGGGAATCAAACCAGCAACCCTTTGGTTTGCAGGCCAACACTCAATCCACTGAGCCATAAGAGCCAGGGCTGGGTAGGGGGATTTTTAAAAGGTTTTTCAGATGATTCTAATATGCAGCAAAGTCTGTGCACTCTGTGAGATTTTCTTGTTACTTTAAACATTTCAACAATTTTGCTTCTTGAGATTGGATTGATTGGCCCTTACTGAGGCTAAGCATTTCTACTGAACTGTGTGTTTACATTAACTATGCATTTAGAATGCTCCAATGTATTCTTCAACTGCCCATGTCTATATTATACCAAAGTAAGTATGTCTGTAGAAATGTACAAGATATTGATTTTAAGTTCAATTGAATTTAGAATTTGCTAAAACCATTTTAAGTTTTTTAAGAGTTTTGATAAAGATGAAGTGTAAATTTTGTTTTGAAAAGGTTATAATTGATGAAAGGGGGTCTCATTTAAAAAAAAACAGGTATAGTTCATACCATGAACCAGTGTGTTATTAGAGTGGTTCCTAAGTGTATCATTCAGCTTTTGCTGCATAACAATTATCCCAGAATTTAGTGACTTAAAACAAAAAGTATTTGTTATTTCTCATGGGTCTATGAGTTAGTGGTTGGTTCTGCTGATCTTGGCTGGGTCTGACTCGTCTCCATTAGGCCTGTTCATGTTTCCAAGGTCACCTTCCCAGCTGGATGTAGGTTAGTTGGTCTTGGATGATTTTCCTAATATGTCTGCTGGTGTTCTAGCTATAGACGGGGTGGCAGGAGTGACTGGGCCATGTGGTCTCCCATCCACCTCCAGGCCAGCTTGGCATCACTCACATGGTAGTCTCAAGGTTCCAAGAGCAGCAGGACGCCAAGTCCTAATGGGCAAGCAAGCACTTTTTTAGCCTGCGCTTGTGTTGTTTACTACTGTCTCATTGGCCAAAGCAAGTCATATAGCCAAGTTCAGAGCCCATGTGAGTGAATGCTACCAAAGGACATAGCTATAGGGAACCATAGGACAAACTGACTTTATTAGTGCAAGCAACACACCAGGATGCCTGTCACCTCAACACCACCAATTTTTCCAGCATTCTGGGTTACCTTTTCCTTTAAGATGAAAATAGAATGGCTCAAACCCTTATCCTATAAACCTTGGATATTTCATCATTCCCCTTCCCAACAACTGCAAGAATCCTTGGAGAGTGTGTGTGTGTGCGTGTGTGTAAGGAAAGTGGTGTGAGAGGGGAGCACTTACTTTTCTTCCCAACATTCTTGCATTGATTTTCTTTTTTCACAGAATTGTCAATGAATCATCGCTTTTCACTCAGCCTCCAGGATTTGCTCCTCTTCTTCTAGACTTCAGCCTTGAAGTATCAGCCTTCAGACTACTTGTTAATTGTGAAGAAGGAAAGTTAGCTTTACAACAGGGTTATCTAGAGGGTAAGGAGTCAATCTTAACATTCTCAGCCATGGGACAAAGTGACACCAGGTGACCTCTAATTTGATGCACTGAGATGCGTAGAACCTCATTTCTGCGGTTATGCCAAAAACTCATAAGTTGAATCTTGCTATGAGGGGAAAGGCCACACAAATACTGTTCAGGTGCATTATACAAAATAAATGACTTGGACACTTCAAAATGCCAATATCATGTAGGTCAAAAAGTGGAAGGGGAATTATTCTAGATGAAAGAAGATTACAGAAACCCGACAATCTAATGCAGTATGTGACCCTAGAATGGATTCTGGACTAAAAAAGAAGGTATAAGGGTATTGGTGGGATGATCTTGGAAAACTTAAAAAACTTAAGTATATTAAATGTTATTAGATTGATATTAACTTTCTAAGGTGTGTTAATGGTATTGTTGCTGTGTAGGAGAATACACTTACAAGAGACAAAACTAAAAATCTCAGGGTCAAGTGCCACGATATCTGCAACTTACTTTCTATTAGTTTCAGTAAAAAAACAAGCAAATGTGACATGATATTAACAATTGGCGATTTTGGGTAAATGATATATGGATGTTCATTGTTCTAGTCTTTCACTTTCTAATAGGTTTGAACTTTCAAGGTAAGAAATATCAGAGAAAATGTTTCGGATATTTGCGCTAACACTGAAAAGACGAACTCATTCTCTATTGTGTTCTGAATTGTTCAAGTTTTGGGCCAAAAAACAAGAACAAGAGCAAAAACTTCAGAGGTTTTCTTGTATTGCATGCTGGGAAATCATTGGACACAAGTGCCTGAGGAAGCTGGGGTCGCCTGTGCTGCCCAGGGTCACCTTTCTGCTTGAAGTCAGGACTTCTCTGCCATGTGCCGACCAGCAGGTCTGAGAGCCCACTTTGGCTTTTCAAATCAGTTCTGCCACAGAAAGTGACCTGCTCTCCTTTGATTGCCCTTTCTGGGACTGTTTTGGTCTCACACTGCTTTGGTGCTTTGTGTGTTCCCCTGGGAAGCCAGAGGGGACATGGGAACTGTCATTATCACTCATCAGTCCCTGCACTTCTGAAATTACTCATCCTAGATTCAGTCAGGAAACAGGAAGTGGACACTCTTCTATGAAGTTTTGCCTGGCTCCTCCTGGACTCACAAATTCCACGCTGGCCAGGCATGCATCACTTTTCAACATCTTTCCTAAAGAAACGTGAAATTGAGAACTAAAAAGTTTCCTGTCTCCTATGGTTCCTTCCCAGGGAAGACCCAGCTGGGCCTCTGAGCCGCAGGTGGTGAATTTTCCCTCTCCCTGCATGTTGTAGGGTCTCAGGGTGACTTTCCCAAATGGCACCTACCACCCGTTTGTGCCCACTGCCCAACCCAGTAGCTCCTGGTATGAACAGCAGTGGCCCTGAACTGACAGAATCCAGGTCTTTTTTGTTGTTGTTTTAATATATTTTATTGATTATGCTATTACAGTTGTCCCATTTCCCCCCTTCATTCCCCTCCACCCTGCACACCCCTTCCCACCCACATTCCCCCCCTTTAGTTCATGTCCATGTGTCATAAGTTCTTTAGCTTCTACATTTCCCATACTTTCTTGCCCTCCCCTTGTCTATTTTCTCCCTACCAACTATGCTACTTATTCTCTGTACCTTTCCCCCCTTTCTCCTCCTCCCATTACCCTGTTGCTATCCCTCCATGTGATCTCCATTTCTGTGTTTCTGTTCCTGTTCTAGTTGTTTGCTTAGTTTGCTTTTGTTTTAGGTGTGGTTGTTAATAACTGTGACTTTGCTATCTTTTTACTGTTCATATTTTTTATCTTCTTTTTCTTAGATAAGTCCCTTTAACATTTCATATAATAAGGGCTTGGTGATGATGAACTCCTTTAACTTGACCTTATCTGAGAAACACTTTATCTGCCCTTCCATTCTAAATGAAAGCTTTGCTGGATACAGCAATCTTGGATGTAGGTCCTTGCCTTTCATGACTTGGAATTCTTCTTTCCAGCCCCTTCTTGCCTGCAAGATCTCTTTTGAGAAATCAGCTGACAGTCTGATGGGAACTCCTTTGTAGGTGACTGTCCTCTTATCTCTTGCTGCTTCTAGGATTCTCTCCTTCATTTTAATCTTGGGTAATGTACTTATGATGTGCCTTGGTGTGTTCCTCCTTGTGTCTAACTTTTTTGGGATTCTCTGAGCTTGCTGGACTTCCTGGAAGTCTATTTCCTTTGCCAGATTGGGAAAGTTCTCCTTCATTATTTGTTCAAATAAGTTTTCCAGTTGTTACTCTTCCTCTTCTCCTTCTGATATCCCTATAATTTGGATGTTGGAATGTTTAAAGATGTCCTGGAGGTTCCTAAGCCTCTCCTCATTTTTCAAATTCTTATTTCTCCATTCTTTTCTGATTGGATGTTTCTTTCTTCCTTCTGGTCCACTCCATTGATTTGAGACCCAGTTTTCTTTCCATCACTATTGGCTCCCTGTGCATTTTTCCTCATTTCACTTAGTGTAGCCTTTATTTTTTCATCTAATTTGCAACCAAAATCAGCCAATTCTGTGAGCATCCTGATCACCAGTGCTTTGAACTGTGCATCTGATAGGTTGGCTATCTCTTAGTCGCTTAAACATATTGGATCTGGGGCTTTGATTTGTTCTTCTGGTTTTTTGTTTGTTTGTTTGTTTTTGGTCTCATCACGCATGTTACGTATGAGGGGCAGAGCCTTAGGTGTTCACTGGGTTGTGATGCTCTATGTGAGGGCAGGGTCAGAGAGGGAACAATGGCACTTGCTCCGCTCTCTGTCAGATTCCAGTCCCCTCTGCTGCTTCCCCCAAGCAAACTGGGCCTTTCTGGTGCTGGTTCCCGGATGGATGGGCTTGTGTACATTCTAGGATGCTGTGGGTCTCTCCAACGAACTCTTCTGTGAGGCTGGGACTCTCTCCTGGCACCTCAACCTCCACAAGTGTTTTCAATCAATGCTTTTAGGTTTTATTTCCCAGCACTGGGGCCCTGGGTTGCATGGTCTCTCTCACTGACCATTTTCACCTGGTTTGTCTGCACTCAAATGTGTGACTGCAGACAGCCAGCTGCCTTGCGTGCCTCATTGGGTCTGCTCGTTGCCTCCCCATGCCCATGCCTGGGGTCTGCCAGCCCCTGCTTTTTCCTGCTGTGACCCCTCTTTGCAGGCCACTGACTCTGCCCCTCTTACCGGTCTGTATGAATGGTTATCGGGACTTCCATACAGTTCAATTTTCTGTCTGTTCTGGTTGATTTTTTGTTTCTAAATTTTTGTTGTCCTTTATTTTGGTTGTGCGAGGAGGCTCAGTGTGTCTACCTACGCCTCCATCTTGGCTGGAAGTCCCAGAATTCAATTCTGAACTCAGTTCCTGAGTGTTCTCCATATTCTACTGTAACATTTGGGTGTGGTTTTAAAATACAGATAGCAGTATGCTATTGCTTTCTTTCTCTGGCAAGAAAAGAAATTCATCAGGTTTTGCCTGTTAGCAAAACTAGGTGGTTGGGTGGTGTGACTCTGAATTGGTTTTGGATAATGAATTGGTGGCCCAGGGGAAGGGAGGAAATAGGAGAGGAAAAGATGGTTCTGGTTGCAAACATTAGAATGGAGGTGTGAGGCAGCATGGAATGTTCTGGAAATCACAGGCCATTTGGTGAGGCTGGAGAGTAGGGTGAGGCAGAGGGTACAGTGAAAGGTAACCCTGAAGATATGGACAAGGAACAGAACACAGGCAGTCCCACCTCTTGGTACGTTAAGGAGTTTAGACTTCATTCTTTAGGTCTGTAGTTTCCCATTTTTGTCACTTGTGAATAGTTTGTTGGATGATGTTACTGAAAAGGACCACTGATTATAGGTAAATTACAAAGAAACAATTCAACATAATCTTAAAATAATACACTGAAGCATTTTTTTAAAGATGAAATAATTGTTTCATATCAGCGAGGTGGTATTTTCTGCACCTTTATCAAAGCTCAAGGATAGAAAAGTTGTGCCACCATATTGCATCAATTTATTTTCCTACTCTTTCTAAATTTATTTATTTTTAAAAAATCCTCACCCAAGGATATGTTTATTGATTTTTAGAGAGAGAGGAAGGGGGAGGCAGAGAGGAAGAGAGAAACATCCATCAGTCACCTCCTATATGTGACCTGGTCAGGAATTGAACCCACAACCTAGGTAAGTGCCATGACTAGGTTGAACCTGCAAACTTTTTGTGGTAGAGGACGATACTCCAAACAACTGAGCCATCTTGCCAAGGCACAGTGCATGCTGGGAATGGCAGCCAACATTTAGCTGCTCTTTCAGGCGAATCTGCATACTTGGATTGAATGAAGACAGACATTATGGAGGATCCTCCTGGAAGACCACATTCGGTGCTTTGTCAGAGGTGTGAAGTCAACAACAGGGTCCTCAAGGGCTGCACAGTCAGGTGTTCCAACCTGGGAGGGAACAGAGAAAGGATACGTATCCACTCTTTGAGTGAATTTAGTTTCAAAGTATTCTTCATAGTGTACTGTAACATTTGGATGTGGTTTTAAGATACAAATGATAGTATGCTATTGATTTCTTCTCTGACACGAAAGAAAAATCATCAAGAATTGGCAAAGAATCAAATGCTCCAGGGTTGAGCCATTTGTACAGTTTGTTTCAATGTTTTAAAGTTATTTTTCTTCAGCACTATAAGGATATGTATTACTTATGCGACCAAGCGGCTAAAGCCAACTTGCTAAAGCAACCAGCCAAGTTGCTAAAGACAAACCTATGTCCTTTGTAGCAAACCTGCTTTCCACTCTGATTGATTTGGAATTTTGTCTTGATTGTTTTACAATTTTTTATTTTTAATAAGCTCTCAGAGGAGCCCTGGGCTGCAAATGCCTTGTAAGTGTTGATGATTAATTGCAATGCACATTCTCATAGATAGCCCATTCTTTGTCTTTCATTGACACACTAGCCAACTGACCCACCAGTAAGGTATCTTTTGACCTGTGTGAATTAAAAAAAATACTAGTCCTGACTGCTGTGGCTCGGTGGGTTAGGAGTCATCCTACAAACCAAAGGTTGCAGGTTTGATTTCCGTCAGGGCACATGCCTGGGTTGTGGGCCAGGTCCCTGGTTTGGGGCATGCAAAAGGCAACCAATCGATGTTTCTCACTTACATTGATGTTTACCTCCCTCTCTTTCTCCTTCCCTTCCCCTCTGTCTAAACATAAATAAACAAATAAAATCTTTTTAAAAATATTATACTGAGCTCTTATCAGAATATGTTAATCTAGCCCTGGCTAGCGTAGCTCAGTGGATTGAGCGCAGGCTGTGAACCTAAGTGTCGCAGGTTCGATTCCCAGCCAGGGTACATTCCTGGGTTGCAGGCCATGACCCCCAGCAACCGCACATTGATGTTTCTCTCTCTCTCTCGCTCCCTCCCTTCTCTCTCTAAAAATAAATAAATTTTAAAAAAAATCTTAAAAAAAAAGAATATGTTAATCTATGTACTCCTGTCTTTATTCTATGCTGAGAAATTCTCAGCCATTCTCTCCAGCAGTATTTTTGCACCATTTTCTCTGTTTTTAAAATAAATCTTCCTTCTACTTTTCTTTGGGTTTATGTTGTCTCTGCTTTCTGAAATCTATACCTTTGCTTTTGCTGTTTCCTTGTCTGAAATGCACTCGCCGCCAAACCCTTGCCTTCAGTGTTCAGTTTAAATAGCTCCTCTTCCATGAAACCTCTTTTGATCCCTGGCTGGCTGTACCCAGTTCTCTGGTCATACAAATTATAAACCTCCTGAAGCCAGGATGGTGTCTCTGTTCCTTTGTATTGCTCAAGGTGTCAGCAAGTGCAGGTAATTTACAGCATGTTGATTGGTTGATTGTGGTACATGAAAAAGTGTTGGAAGCTCACCATGAAGAGCAAAATAAAACTTTGGTTCGGGGGGAAGGGTGGGGAACATGGGCATTCTTGGAGACTACACCAAACACATGCCAACATAAATTATGTGAGCAAATGGTGACTGTTTTTTCAGAAATGATAGCCATTGATATCTAATATTTATTGAGCCTCTATTGTGTGACAGCCTGTATGCTGAGCATTTTAATTTGTTGTTTTGGTTTATTCTCAAAACAATATAATGAGGGAGGGAGTATAATTCTCATTCTCCAGTTAGGACACTGTGTCTGCACACAGCAGTAAGTGAAGCTGGGATTGGAGCCCAGGACCGGCCAATTGCAGGGTGCGCTTAAATAACCACCATGTTCCAAAGTCTCTCGAAAGGCGATGTCAGGTACACAGGATTGGTTGCTTAGTGACCATGAAACATTTTGAGTGTGTTGTTTGGCCAATGCCATAGCTAGAGCTTGCTTTTGTTCTGAAAATGTGATGTCTGTGGCAGGTGGGAAGTCTTGTGGCCCCAGCAATTCTAAACCAAAATCACTCTTACACTTTGGAATTAGCTCTGGGCCACTACTTACATAACTGATGAATAGTAAGCGTGGGAGGTAGTAATTGTATTTACATTTGAAGTATTACTCATGTAGCTCTCAGGAACTATTGGAACAGTCTTACACTTCTCAGATAATTTGTAAATGTCTTCAATGTCAATATACAAAAATGTCAGCAACATTTGAAGAAGCTCTCTATATTTGTGTCTTTATATTGATAGAGGGAGCCCATAATTCCTGCAAAATGGTAAAACCCATCATTTATGGAAAGAGCCTGACAAAACTGCCAGGTTATGTTGGTCATAAAAGTTTTAGCTTGATCTACTTTGGTATTTTGAAGAGTTGCAATTTTCTTATAAGGTATGCAATGCTAATTACATGATAGCAAAATTCTCTCTCTCTGCAATTTTGTAAATAGACCTGACAATAAATTAGGGGGTGGGGGAGTAACTACCTTCCAAAGGTAGACACCAAGAATATGGGTTTTGTTTTCTTGAGTGTTGAGGTCGGGGTGGACTCTTTCAAAATTGGGTGGGAAGACTAAAACTACCAATTTCCAAGGTGGCTTATTTTGGGTGGGTGGGAGGCAATGTGGGAAGGACAGGTCATGCAAGGTGACAGTCACTTGTACTACCCCATCAGAACACTCTCAGCATGTCTGCCTAAGTTGTAACCCCCTTCTGAAAGTCTCCTACACAGAGGTCAGCGTTATGGGTTGATTGTGTGCTAACTTCTGATACTTGTGAATGTAACCTTATTTGGAAATAGAATCTTTACAGATATATCGTATTTTTCGTACTATAAGACATATCCCCCCCCCAAAAAAAATTTGGGAGGAATAATGGTTGTTAATGCTGCTGTTGAGCAAAATTGCATTTTACATTTCTGTTCTGTTTACATTTGCATTGGTGAAATATTATGTTATTAAATATTTTACCACATTTTTTGCTTCAAAAAATTTTTTCCTATTTTCCTCCTCTAAAACCTAGGTGTGTCTTATGGTCCAAAAATATGGTAATCAAGTTGAGATTAAGTGATTAGAGGGGCTCTAATCACTTGCCCTCAGGCTCTCATTCAATATAACTGGTGTTCTTATAAGCAGAGGGAAATTTGGATACAGACACACACACAGAGGGTGGGCAGTCATGTGAAGATGGATGCAGAGACTGAAGTTATGCTGCCACAAGCCAAGGAATGCCTGGAGCTACCAGAAGCTGGAAGAGGCAAGGAAAGTTCCTCCACTGGAGGCTTCAGAGGGAGCTGGACCTTGTCAAGACCTTGATTTCCAATTTCTAGCCTCCAGAACTGTGAGAGAATAAATGTCTGCTCTTTTTTAAAAAGAAGATTTTATTTATTTATTTTTAGAAAGAGGGGAAGGGAAAGAGAAAGAAAGGGAGAGAAACATCAATGTGTGGTTGCCTCTCATGTGTCCCCTACTGGGGACCTTGCCTACAACCCAGGCATGTGCCCTGACTGGGAATTGAACCAGCGACCCTTTGGTTCACAGGCCAGCACTCAGTCCACTGAGCCACACCAGTGAGGACAAATATCTGCTCTTTTAAGCCAGTTTGTGGGAACTTTGTTACAGCAGCCTTAGGGACATAATATAGTCAGTAACTCAACACTGACTAGTATTTACATATACCTGAGGATCTCAAAGACAATACTAAGGTCTGGCCCCACCCCTGGCCCTCACTAGACCAACAGACTTTCTTTGGTGTTAGCTTTAGGCTGGGTATTCTTTGAATGCCTCCTCCTTTCTGGTAGGTAATGCTAATGTGCAGCCAAGGCTGAGACCCTCTGATGAAGTGATCATTTTTTGTAACTCCTGCCCATGTTTCTCAGGCTACTACTAATGAGGCCAATGACCGGCACCTTTGACCCACAAGTACGTATGCTCTGGTTTTGAGGAATAAGCTCTCTGCCTAACCGGAACATCTTATACAGGAAAGACTGTGTTCTGACCCAGTCAGAACTTCTCTCTTGGGAAATTTGAATGTAACATATAGAAACAATTATCAGCAGATAGTCAAAAGGCACAGAATTGGAGAGAAGGCAATGAGCACAAACTCAAGGCCGCAGAAGCCACTGATGTGGGTGGCGGGAACAGAAGGAGAAGCTACAGAGAAAAGCAGAAATGGAGGTACTGAGTCTGAGATTAGAAGTCTTCCTGAGTTGCTCTAGGGTCCTCAGAGCTGCCTATGGATAACCAGCACAGCTGCAGTGTCTGCACCCGGGATGAAGGATGCTCCATTCTCCACAGTCTTATCAGTCTGAACCAGAAGCAACAGCATCCTCTGTGAGCTCATTAGAAACACAGGATGTTGGGCCTTATCTTCTACCTCCTTACTTAAGATCTGTGTTTTCACAGGGTCTGCAGGTAAGTCATTTGCTCAATAAGTTTATTAAGCACAGCTGCATAAGACCTAACAGAGTGGTTGCTGGTATTATTTCCTGGTCTTTTTTACTCCCCATTTTTCTTTATAAAAAACAAATCATTTGAGGGAAGCTGAGTCGGTCTCTGTTTTTTGCAACCTGAAAGATCTCCTTCTCCCCATGAAAGGAAGAAATAATGTTCTATGTGAGAGCTGTATAAAGTTGGAACAATTTGGAAAATGTGTTAGGCATTGGGGATTGTTGCTGACTGCCTGTGCCCTCCATCTGGCTCTGGTCCTACAGAGGAAAAGCTTTACATGTATCTCCAGTTCCGTGGTTCTCAAAGTGTGGTCCCTGGACCAGCTTCAGTGTCACCCAGGAATGTGTTGGAAATGAAAATTCCCAGGCTCCACCACAGACCTACTAGATCAGACACCCTGAGGGTGGGGTCCAGCAATCTGTACTTTCAGAAGCCATCCAGGGGATGCTGGTGCACAGCTGTGTTTGAGAACCATTGTGCTGGTTTGTTAGTTTTATTCCACTGACTCCCTTATCTTCACAACTACTAGGCAAATGACTTGGAAATGTCACATCTAAGCCATTAATAGAAATACCAGTGGAACAGGTCAGTCTGTGATCATCTCAAACTGAAAAGGACCCAAATGCCCACAGTAGCATAGTGGATAAACAAATTGAAGTATATTCACACACTGGAATATAGTAATGTGAATGAATGATTTATAGCTACAGATGAAATGTTGAATGAGAGAAGCCAGACACAAAAGAAGCATGTGTTGTATGATTCCATTGATATAAAGTACAAACACAGGCAAAAGTAATCTATGTTGTGAGAAGTCAGGCTTTATACATGGTGCTCCACCTTCCTCCCCACTCCAGCCTGCTCCCTCACTCTTTCTGGTCCCAATCCTACTTAGCTTTCCATTCTTGGCTTAGATGTACCTTTTCAGGTACCTTACTCTTTCACTTCATTCAGAAGTCACCTTCGAAGGAGAATGGAAGGAGGCACACAGGGGCTTTCTGGGAGCTGATAATGTTGTTTCTTGCACCATGTGCCCAGGACACTGGTGTGTTCATTTTGTCAATAATGTAATCTAGTTGTACACTTAACATTTGTGTACTTGTATATATCTAGGTTATTATGCTTCCATAAAATTTTTTTAAGATACTGGTGTATGTTGTAAAATGTTGAGACCTGATGTGATTTTCCTACTGCATGTTTTTTTATAGTCTATAATTTAGGGTTTTGGTCCAATCTCTTGTTTTCAATGCATGGGATCAGGAATGTCAGTGACCACATGGTTGTCTGAATTAATCTCCAAAACCTCACTTGGGACAGAGTGTTGATGCTGGAGAATGGTTCAAAGTTACAAAGTGTTCTCAAATGTGTCTTGCTAATGTTTCTGAGTAAAGTTTTGCCATAGAATTTATTTTCTTGATCCACAGACAATTTCACTAGATTGTTTTTCTGAGATAGTGGTCTTACCATGTTCTTGTTAGTGGGCCTTCTGAAATCACCTCTGGAGCTCTGCATGATTTTTGTTCTCCATAGGCCTACACAGTAAACACATGGGCAGAGCTACTTGAGGAAGCAATTGTACTGAGTCAGATGAACATCTAAGGGATGTTATACACTCAAATGAAAACATTTACAAATCATTGCAGCCTCTTTCCAAGAAGCACAAATACTTATTACATATGCATGACCTAACCTGCATTTTCGATAAGTAATCAAAAAAGAAGGTGAAATAGGAAAACATACCAACATAATCAGCATTTATTCAAACCCCAAATGGCATGGCGAAGCCCTCTACTGTTATAATTTACAAGGTATTTGAAGAAAGAATAATATCTCTTTTTGAGTGTTGCAAGACTTGGTTTTATTTCTATTAACCAGCTTGAGGTTTAATGGAAGATCCTGCCAGCGTTCTGTCCAAATTAGATTCCTGGGGTCTGAGATTGAAGGAACACATGAGATCCTTTTGTGTGATCTGGTTCTTTGACAGATAGGTGAAGCGAAGCCCATAGAAGCTGAGCAGCATCCTCAAGGCTATGCCCCTGGCTAATGGAAGAGCTTGGCTGGACTGTCTATGACCTGGTCTGCCTGGGCTTTTCCCATGGAAAAGCTGAAAGCCCAGCAGGGAGCTGGTCCTGGAGGAGAGGGGGTGCAAGTGATGGAAGCCTCAAGTTCCTAAAGCAGAAGCAGGCCACCCTCAAAACTGGCATGAGCTCCCAGTGGAAGACTGGAGCACTCCAATACTTCTTCCTTAACTGTTTTTTTTTCTGGAGCATATTCAAACTGGATCCTTTCTGTCAACTATGGATTTTCTCACTCTTTCCATTTTTCTCTACTTAAGCAATTCAGTGCATGAGATTTTGAGAGCTATGTTCCTGCCAGGCACTTAGCTAGATGTTGGGCATTTGCCAGTAAACAATGCTGTCACTACCTTCATGGTGTTGAAGAACATGTATTAAATAAATCATAATGAGGGGGAAATGTGGGGTGATGAGAGGTATAAAACAAGGTTTTAAAAGCTAGTCCAGAGTGATAGAGAAAAGCTCCTGAAAAGTTTCCTGTAAGCAAGGAATGGCAGGATGAGTTGGCTTAAGACAAAGAAGACCACGGAATAGTTGTGTTGGGGACAATGTCCCAGTCAGATGGAACTTCATGTGCAAAGCTTGGATTCAAGAAACTCAGTGTCATGAGTCTGTCCATCAAGGCCTAAATGGTTTGACACCAGCCTTGGGGGAAGCAGTCTCCCTCTACTGAGAGATTTGGTGTCATGATAGTAAGGGCCTGGGGTAGCCAGGGACCCCCATGTGAAATGTGAGAGTGGAGCTGACATAGAAGAAGGCAGGACCGACAGAAAGGGGAGTCCTGACCTATGTGAGCTTGAAGGCAACTCCATCCTGTGTCCTTATAACGTGAGCCAGCAGTTTTCCTTGGGTGGGGTTTCCTGTTAGTTACAACAAAATGAGTCCCACATGTTACAAGGGCGAACTCTGATCAATTGCTAGTGACCACCCACAACACTGTGTTGTAGGAGGACCCTGGGGCCAAAGTCTGATACAGTGGAAAGAGTGAGGTTGGAGAATGCTGTCACATAAGCAGGAAGGTGAGTGCTTCATGCACGCCATGAGCCTGCCATCCTTGGCTCCATACCCATTTCTCAGGATGTCTTAGTGCAGATTCTTATAAAGGTTGGGCCAGGTGGCCCACAACAGTGCTGTTTGATGAATATTTAAAGTGGGCTGTGCATGTAATTTAAAAGTTTCTAGTAGCCATATTAAAAAATAAGAAAAGAAACTGAATTTTAATAATATCTCTTATTTAACCCAACATCTCCAGAATATTATCATTTCAACACATAGCACCCACCCTATTTCAAGTGTTCATTAGCTGTATGTGGCTAGTGGCTACTGTTCCCACAGCAAGGTTCTAGAATCTCAGAGTGCTGGAATTAGAAGAGACTTAGAAACAGCTTCTACCACCACCTCATTGTACAGCTGGACAATTGAGAGCCGAGAGAGAAGTGGGTAACTTTGTATGTGAGTAGTTGTAATGACTTTCTGTGCATATTTTCTTCTCCTCTAAATACTAAGTCTATGTAGTGGGTGTGGTAGACAGAAAAATCCATCTTCACCCCCAAAGATGTTCATGTCCTAATCCTTGGAACCTATAGATATGTTACATCATGTGGCAAAAAGGACTTTGCTGGTGTGAATAAATTAAAGGTCCTGAGATTATCCTGGCTAATCTAGATGAACTCAGTGTAACCACAAGAGGCCCTATTAGAGGGAAGAGGTCAAGCGTTAGAAGGAGATGGATGTGGAAGCAAAGACTGGAGTCTTCAAAGCACTTTGAAGATGGAGGAAGAGACCATGGGTCAAGGACCCATGGGTCATGGAGGCAGGAGGCCTCGAAAATCCAGAAAACACAGGGAAACACTCATCCCTGAAGAATCCCGAAGGAACATAACCATACTGACACTTGATTTTAGCCTTGTAAGACTCAGACTTTTGACCTATAGGACTATAAAAGAATAAATGTGCATTGTTTTAAGCCACATCATTTGTAGTAATTTGTTATGGAAGAATGGGAAACCAATACAGTGGCTCTGCTCAGTGAGTGAAGGAAATTTGTTCCCTTGATTGTTTCAGAAGGAAATCAATGTCCCCTGCAATAAGACCACTCACCTTCACCTGGGAAATTCAGAAGTACATGTGGCCAGTTTCTGCCCATGATTTCTATCCTTCTGTGGTACAACTTAAGGAAAATTCTCTGCTATAGATCTCAGCATCCCACCAAAGCTTCCACCAGGAAAAGGTGACGAGATGAATCTTTCTACACTGTTTGCCTTTGGGGAAATGGTCTGCAACCTTTTGGCAGGTTCCAAGTCTGGGCTGGGGAAGGGTCTAGTTTTCTTGCCCTTGTCTAAGAGGTGCTATGGACACAAAGCAAATGCTCTCTGTCATTTCCTGAATAATGTGGGTACAAAAGTAAAAAAAAAAAGGCAAAACACCATAGTTCACATCTTTCCTTCCTTTTATTAAATGCCAAAGCACAGCTAGAGAACTTTAAATGTGATATTTTCATCATCCAATTTGCCCATTTGGAAAATGTAGCTTAATAAAGCCAGCTGGCTTAGTTCTAAGAGCAACAGACGGAGAGTAGAAGGACTTAGAATCAACCAAGAATTAGCTCATGACGACTCTGGCTCTATGTTTCTTCATCATCAAAAAGAAAAGATGAATTGGGACTTCCTTTATGGCTCCCAGATTTTATTATTTTAATTGTATACTGGCTTCAGGAACAGTCATCATTGAAACACACAACACTTGGGGGTGGAGTCCCCCAAAGCCTAATTTCTACTTCAGAAACATTTGTCCTCATGCTTGACTTCAGTGCTGTTTTGAATCTCACAGAATCTCACAGAAGGGGCCATGGAGACTGTCCATCCCAATCCCTCATTCCACAGTTAAGAAAACCAAAGCTCAGGCACATTAAGTGACTTGCTCAGGTTTTGGAACTAGAATTGACGTCTACTCCTTCATCAATCCCCAAATATTGTCCTATATGCATAAGTCTGTGGTTTCTTTTAAGAATAGCCAGGGGTGCATCCCTCCCGTCCAAGCCAGTGCAGTGGTAAGGAAAGAGGGAGAATGGTGTTGGGTGTGTTGTTGAGATGGAAATATCTGTGAGGCTTGGCTGTCCGCATGTAAAAAACTTAGGGCAGAGGCTCTGCCACTTTTGTTGCACGGGTGACTGATGGTCACAAAATTGCCTCCTGGAGGGGACAGATCTTACTGATTCAAAGCTTATGTGCACAGAGTGGAGGCAATGAGTTGGGGAAAGGTTGAGTTCTGCCATAAAGGGGTTTTTCTTTTTTTCTGGCTCTTAAGTTCACATAATGTTCAATTTTTCTTCTAAGAAACTGGCAAATAAAGACAAATAAGTCAGTTCCAAAATATCAGTTCTCCTCCAAGATATTGGCAAATAAAGAAAAACTCATAAGAATCCCTCTATGTTTATTCTAGTTCGGGAGCACCCAAAAGCACACCTGATGACTTGAGGGAGGCCGGATGCCATACCCATCCCTGTTCTGTTGTGGGCAATCCCCTGCAGCAGCAGGCACTGACTTAACAACCACCACACTCAGATACCAGGAGATTGTATTTCACCTTCCCTACCTTCCTTAAAAATCAGTTTTAGGTGGATGGTAGATATAAATGTAAATGGTAAAGCAGTACAATTTTCAGGAAACATATAGGAGAATATCTTTTTATCCTTGGGATTAGAAAAGCTTTCTTAAACAAGTTATACATTGAAAAACTAGACTACATCAAAATCCAGAATATTGGGCTTCTGGCCAAGATGGAGGCATAGGTAGACACACTGTGCCTCCTCACACAGCCAAAATAAGGACAAAAACAATTTAGAAACAAAAAACAGCCAGTACTGACAGAAAATTGAACTGTCAGTTTGACAGTTCATCCAGAAGAAGAAACATTCATCCAGACCGGTAGGAGGGGTGGAGTCAGGCAGCCAGGTAGAGAGGACTTGTGGCAAAGTGGCTGCTGTTGGAGCCTGGGAGTGCAAGGAGGCAGCAGGTGGACCCAGCAAGACATCAGATTGTGGAGGGGCACAGCACACAAGGTGTCTAGTGCATGGGCGGTCCCACATTTGTGCCAGATAAACTAGGTGAAACTGTGGAGCAAGACAGACGGCGCAACCCAGAGTCCCAGTGTAGAGAAATAGAGCCTCAAAACACTGATTGAAAACACCTGTGGGGGTTGAGGTGCCAGGAGAGACTCCCAGTCTCACAGGAGAGTTCGTTGGAGAGACGCACAGGGTCCTAGAATGTACACAAACCCACCCACATGGGAATCAGCACCAGAAGGGCCCAGTTTGCTTGGGGGAAGCAGCGGAAGGGACTAAAATGTGGCAGAGAGCAGAGCAAGCGCCATTGTTCCCTCTCAGACCCCTCCCCCACATACTGAGTCACAGCTCAGCGACGTGGATTACCCTACCTGAATGAAAACCTAAGGCTCCACCCCTCACTACGTAACAGGTATGTCAAGACAAAAAAAATGGCCCAAACAAAAGAACAGATCAAAGCTCCAAGAATAATACAACTAAGTGACAAAGAAAGCCAACCTATCAGATGCACAGTTCAAAGCACTGGTGATCAGGATGCTCACAGAATTGGTTGAATTTGGTCACAAATTAGATGAAAAAAATGAAGGCTATCCTAAGTGAAATAAAGGAAAATGTACAGGGAACCAATAGTGATGGGAAGTCAAACTGGGACTCAAATCAATGGAGTGGACCAGAAGGAAGAAAGAAACAACCAAACAGAAAAGAATGGAGAAATAAGAATTTAAAAAAATGAGGAGAGGCTTAGGAACCTCCAGGACATCTTTAAACATTCCAACATCTGAATTATAGGGGTGCCAGAAGGGGAAGAGGAAGAGCAACAAGTGGAGAACTTATATGAACAAATAATAAAGGAGAACTTCCCCAATCTGGCAAAGGAAATAGACTTCCAGGAAGTCCAGCAAGCTCGGAGAATCTCAAAGAGGTTGGGCCCAAGGAGAAACATACCAAGGCACATCATAATTACATTAATCAAGGTAAAAATGAAGGAGAGAATTCTAGAAGCAGCAAGAGATAAGGAGACAGTCATCTACAAAGGAGTTCCCATCAGACTGTCAGCTGATTTCTCAAAAGAGATCTTACAGGCAAGAAGGGGCTGAAAAGAAGAATTCCAAGTCATGAAAGGCAAGGACCTACATCCAAGATTGCTGTATCCAGCAAAGCTTTCATTTAGAATGGAAGGGCAGATAAAGTGCTTCTCAGATAAGGTCAAGTTAAAGGAGTTCATCATCACCAAGCCCTTATTATATGAAATGTTAAAGGGACTTATCTAAGAAAAAGAAGATAAAAAACATGTACAGTAAAAAGACAGTAAACTCACAATGATTAACAACCACACCTAAAACAAAAACAAAAGCAAACTAAGCAAACAACTAGAACAGGAACAGAAACACAGAAATGGAGATTACATGGAGGGTTAGCAACATGGGAGTGGGAGGAGGAGAGAGGGGAAAAGGTATAGAGAATAAGTAGCATAGACAGTAGGGAGAAAATAGACAGGGGGAGGGTAAGAATAGTATGGGAAATGTAGAAGCCAAAGAACTTATAAGTATGACACATGGACATGAACTAAAGGAGGGGATGTGGGTGGGAGAGGGTGTGCAGGATGGAGGGTAGTAAAGGGGGGGAAATGGGACAGCTGTAATAGCATAATAATAAACTATATTTTTAAAAAATCCAGAATATCTGTTCACCAAAAGACTATTCAAAGAGTAAAGAGACAAGCCACTGAGTGGGAAAAATATATGTGCAGAAAAGTGGGCAAGAACTGAATGGGCACTTCATATCAGCATTTACCCAAAATGACCAATGCTGGGTCTTGGGTTGGGGTTTCATCTACACAAGAGTTTTGGGCTAGCATCAGCGAAAGTCCATTATCCATTATACAATACACTGTGGAGCCTTTTACTGAATGTAAGTCAAGATCAGTGGACTGATTAGAAACACAAATTTTAGTAGCCGATAAAAAAAGGATAAACAAATGTTCATGCGTGTGTTTAGTTATTTCCTGTAAGGTATCTGTGTAGAGATAGGCGAGTTCTTTTTTTAGGGTGGCAAGTGGTGTTTAATCAAAGGACAGGCTGAGAGGGGGGAGCAGAAAAAGTGTGCTCTGAATGGATTAAGGTTATTAGTTATAAAAGGAGGAAACATTTTTATGCAACTATCCATTTTGTCCAATGTGCCAGAAATTACCTTGTTTTTTTTTTTGACCATTTAAAGTTATGATGAAAATATTTAGATGTCAATTTGATAATGTTTAAGTAGGGGAGACAGAGTTTTTCAAAATTGCTTAATAAATTTAAAATAAAAAAAATTGAAGACCAGTAGCCTCAGACTGGTCTGGAATGCAGGGGTGGTACTTGGCAGAGGCCACACAGAGCACCACATGGTTCTCAGGCCCTCACAGTCCAGGAAGGGGACACATGGGTCTGGCATGTGTGTGGTAAGTGCAACCCAGATGTTTGACTGGTGGACAAATTCACATTCCTCCCTCACCACACATTTTTGTTGTAACTTCCAGAGCTTATCAAATTGGATGATGACTCAACTGTTCTTCTTTTCTGACTCATCACCTTCCGGAGGACAATTGTCCTTATAAACTTACCTTTTAAAAAGATTAAAGGAGTGCTGGCTTTGGCAATGTGTGTACTAAAATTGGAACAAGGCATGGCCCCTGCAGAAGGATGACACACAAATTTGTGAAGCGTTCCATATTTTTCAACACACAATGAACTATACAGATGCTGTATTGCTAAAGACCTGACCCTCCCCACCTTTTCACCTAATTGCAGTTCAGGCTTCAGGGTTGCCTCTGCATGGTGGTGGGGTCAAGGAGACTAGGCTTCAAATCCCAGCTCTGCCACGCACCAGCTGTGTGTCTTTGAGAGAATTTGACTTACTCTTCCTGTGCCTCAATTTTATCTACTGTATCATATGAATAATCATACTCTCCTGAGCTCATCAGACTCCACGATGTTCCCTAATGATCCCCAATCTTGGTATTCATGCTTTTGTATAGTTTCTTTCTACACAGAACAGGGCCAACTTGTGTAATCGATAGGATATTGTGGAAATAACAGAATGCAACTTCTGAGGCAAGGTCAGAAAACATGGCAGCTTGCTTTTCTTGAATCCCTTGCTCTGGAGGAAGTCAGGTGCCTTGTTGTGAGGACACTCAGGCAGCCTCAAGCTTGAGCAGCCTATGAGGCAAGGAACTGACACCTCCTGCCAACAGCCAGCACCACCTTGCCAGGCATGTGAGTGAGGATCCTCCAACCCTAAGCAAACCTTCAGGTGACGATAGCCTCATAAGTGACCCTGAACCAGAACCACTGGTCCAGCCATTCTCAGATTCCTGACCAATAGAAACTGCATGAGATAAGTGTTAATTGTTTTAAATTGCTAAGTATGGGAGTAATTTGTTATGCAGCAATAGATATCTAATATATCATCTCATGGGTTAGATAATGTAAGGAACACAGAGGATTGGTCTAGTCTGGGTAGGGAAAGCACAATAAATGGTGTCTATTAATATCATTATATTATTGTTATGCTTTGATGCCTGGTGTACTGATACATTTCTTTACCAGAATAAAACAATCATCCTATTGGTCATCAGTCATGAGCACAGAGACTGCTGAAGATGTTGGGAGACATGTCTTCTTCCCACTGGGTTTCTCTTTGATCTTACAGATTTGTGAGCCTCAGATGTTGCCTACAGTCCCTTCTGCTTTTGGTGTCCTCTTTTCTTTCCTACTCCTCTGTCCTCCTTCCAGGGCTGTTCTCTATCAGGTGACACTCAGGTGTCAAGGGGGCAGAGATGGTCAAGTGGTTTCTGATTCCAGCCTAGTATATCCTTGATCCTTACACAAGGGTGTATAACTTTCGTGCTTTATTATTATGCTAAAGACCTGTTCCCATCCAGGATGGGGTCAGGCTGTCACAGTGTTATAACATTAATATTCTAAGATTCAGATGGCTATTTTAGGTAGCATTTCCATTATGTTCAATGAACAATCCTCCTACTTTTGTACTTTTTTTTTCCTTTGGCAAAAGGTGAAGGAACAGTTGGTGTCCTGATGCTATCTGCAATTCTTTGTCTAAACTGCCCTCAGTAACCCTGTACTGGACAACAGCTGAGCTCACTGATGGGTTATTTTGTTTGTTTCCGTGCGATTCCAGTGGTCCTGAGAAGTGTTGATTCTCCATCCACACCGAAGGCACTTGAATGACCAAGAGAAACAAAAATCAAACACAAAATTATTATTTAGAATGTGTGTTTACGTAGGCATATTAAATTAAAGGCAATTAGCAATTATGGTAAATTTTGTGTGAGGCTTAAAAAATGAATTCAAGAGAATAGAAAGAGTTCTTGAGAGTGTTTATCAGTCCGAACAAATGTTAGGCAGAGAATTTCACATGAGAATAAAACTCAATATGGAAATAGTAAAAGTATGATTAGGAACATATTTTCAGAGTGTGCCAAGGTAACTGAAATAGTAACTAAGATTTACCTATATATCAGCACTTTACCTATTTAGCACTCACTTGTATTCCTGTGAGGGACATTCTTTGATCTCCACTTTACAGATGAAGAAATCGAACAGAGCAGTTAAAGATCTCACCAGAGGACATACAACTGGTGAGAAACAACCAACTCCTGGTATCTTTTCCTAAACCTGTGACTCACCCTTTGATTACAAGTTTTGTTCTGTGAAAATGTCAATAACAAAGGAATGGCTTATTAACAGATTTAAAAAAAAAACAAGTGCCAGCCCTGGCTGGTGTGGCTCAGTGGATTGAGCACGGGCCTGTGAACCAAAGGGTCACTGGTTCAATTCCCAGTCAGGGCACATGACTGAGTTTCCGGCCAGGTCCCCTAGCTGGGGGTGTGTGAAAGGCAACCACACATTGATGTTTCTCTCCCTCTCCTTTCCTCCCCCCTCTCTAAAAATAAATAAATCTTTAAAAAATAACAACAAAAAAACAAGTGCCTGATTTTTTATTGTGATAAAAAACATAACATGAGATTTACTTTCCTGACAAACGTGTCTGTCTCCTGATGTTATGTCACATGATCTCCCACAGTTCTCTAGACCAGCACCATCCCAGGGAAACAGAACAGGAGTCACACACACGGTTCTAAATTTTCTAGTGATCACTTAAAAAACTAAATTAATTTTAATGATAGATTTTATTCCATCCAATATATCCAAACTATAATTTCAACACGTAGTCAATATAAAATTTAGTACTGAAATATTTTAAATTC
Organism: Phyllostomus discolor; assembly: GCF_004126475.2. Lineage (NCBI taxonomy): Eukaryota > Metazoa > Chordata > Mammalia > Chiroptera > Phyllostomidae > Phyllostomus > Phyllostomus discolor. The sequence continues at coordinate 79,858,703 of NC_040911.2, read as the reverse complement.
TTTGTTTCTGTAATAAGTGTTTGAGATCAGTGTGCATTTTTACATTTACTTCATATTTGAGTTTATTTTTAATATTTTTAAAAATGTATTTTAATTGGCATGTTATATTAGTTTCAGGTGTACAGCATAGTGTCTTAACATTTATACACCTTACAAAGTGATCACCACAGTAGGTATGATAACTGCACAGTTCGATTTAGATGTTCAGTTTTCATCAGAAATGTTTAATCTGTGTTTAGATTTCATAAAATTTACAGTTGAAAAAGTTGTGCCAAAGTTAGGTCAAAACTTCTAATAACTGAATATAGTATCAATTTTTAAATTTAACAAATTAAATAAAATTAATATTCAGTTCCTTGCCCTTGCCAACTGCCCTAAAAGAGCTTCTAGCTCCAGCAGTAGATAGTCAGCATATATCTGTGGACTGAGAGTGCAGAGTGGGTGGAAATCAGGTGGTTAGGATACAAACTGCTGAGAATTAATCATTAGATTCAACAAACAGGTGACTTCACACCCTAGGAATTATAGATTGAAAAAGAAATCTATAGATAATAAAACAAACTACATCAGTATATAAAATTTAGGAAATACTGATAAATGAAAAGAAGAAAATAAAATTTGTTCATCGTGTGCTAACAGTGTCAATATATTTGTGTTTATACCTTTAAAGTATTTTCTTCTGCATATATGTTTATGGATGTAGGTTTTAAATGCTAGTTTCATTTTTCTACAATAATGGACATTCCTATAGTTACACTTCTCATATAACTCATAGAATCTCATAATTATTATCTTACAATAAATTCTTTAAAAACTTGCTGAGCCAAAGGATTTGCACATTTCCAGAGCTTCTGAAACATGCCACCAAATTGCCTTTCAGAAAGGTTGTGCCAGTCGGCTCTGCAGGCATTCAATGTCACAAATGCAGTGAAGTGGGAGGTGCTCATTCCCTACCAATAATTGAATTACTTAAGAAATGGTGGTGGGGTGGGGGCAGGGGTGAAGCAGGTAAAACTTTTGTTTTTCTTCCTGTCTCCTCTATGCCCACAAGCACAACCCACAAACGTGGAAAGGAAATGCTTTGGAGAAATACTAAAGAAAGAGAGTAACTAATCTGTCCTTGGTGATTTCAGTCTATTTCAGTCTAATAATGAGATGAAGACACAGAGAGAGAGAGAGAGAAGAAAGGGCTGCTTTACAGATGGGAAGAGTGTTCACACATCTGGGAGGCATGCTTCTCGATTAGTTGCCAAAGAGCAGTGAGGCTCAAAGTCAGGCCTCCTGACTTTTCCATTTACTTCAGAGCAAGTGGGACATGGGAGGTCAGTCAAAGGGTAGTGGAGGGGTGGGTTTCCACATTGGTGAGGAGTGGGTAGAGCATGAGAGGCTTGGGTGATGCATCCCACCCCAGGCCCCTGGCTCCAGCCTGTTGTCCTGGGGAAGGACAGCCAAGATTCTGAACATAGCTCTTATGATCATTCACAAAGATGACTGGAGTTGGAAAGAAAACACATTTTTAGGAAGCATCCTGACACTCATCACCTGGCCCCAGCCTGGCCTTCTAGCCTGTTTGCTGATATCTGTTGGGCACCCTAGGCCCCACTCAGCTACCGGGCCCATCTTTTCTCTGGGTGCCTGGTGCCCACATCAGGTACGTGCTCCTCACCCACATGGTAGACTGGCCACCTCCCTGGGTGGCCTTTCCCCCACAGCTGAGGAGCTCCACTGACCACAGGACACCTGGCTTTGGAGGGTGGCCTTGTGGTAAGACACTCTGATAGAGGCATGGAGGGAAGGGGGAGGATCAACTCTTCTCTCCCAAGCTGGCACTTAATTTGGCTTTTTCATTTTGTTTTTTTTTTTCATTTTCCAGTTGCTCAGTTATTCACAAATATCCTAGGCAAAAACATCTTCCCAAGACACAGGAGTCTGAGTTCTCAACCGTAGCCTCCACTGATAAGAAACATGCCCACACAGTTGGTGGAAATGGGGCAGGGTCAGAATAGCAAAAGGCAGGGCTCATTAAAGGGACAGAAAAATGTGGTATATAATCCCCCTGGGATTTTTGGGTGGTGGTCTGCTTCCTCCCTACTCCTCCCCTCCCATCAGTGCAGCCCATCCTGTTGGAAGCCCACTCTCCCAGGAAGCCACCTGAGACCCCATGCATGCCTGGGTTTCTGCCAAGTTCACATAAGCTGCATTTGCATCCTTCGGAGCCAAACAGCCAATTCAGCCCAATGCCTCCCAGATGATGCCAGCCTGGTCCTCCCAGGATGGGAATTGCTCAACTCCAAACGCTTTCAAAGGTAAGTGCCTTTCCCTCTTCTTAGGGCTGGGATTTCCTTCCAGACTTACTGAGTTTTATCAGTTGGGTGAAATGTGCAGAGAAAAACAAAGAACAGGCCAGCGGACACGCTGATGATGTGCTGTGGTCTTAGTTACTGCTGGGGTGGGGCCGTGTGTGTTTTGGGGTTGGGAGTGTCACTCGGGCCTCGGTTCAAATTCTGGGCTCACTCTTTGGCATGTATGTGATGTTTGGCAAGTAACTTCAGTTCCTGAGCCCAGGATCCTCTAGCAGAGAAGGGAGGAAATTGGGTAAAGACTTAATTATTGAGAGCCACTGTGAGTGAGTTATTTATCCTCTCTTCAGACAAACGCTGCCAAGAACACGTCATGTTGGAAAGATTCACCAGCTGTTTGAGAGTCTTTAAAGATACCTGGGGAGAGATGGGTCTCTGGGCTTAGGACAGTGGGAAACAAGGAAGGTTACTCCACCCTTCACGGCCTCTGCTCCGCCCTGGAAGGCAATGAGCAGACTGAGCCCTGCTCTTCAGGTTCAAATGTGTCTAACAGAGACTTGGGGGACCAGAGCTGAGATAAGAGGGAGGTCTGGAGAGAACAGGAAGGGCCTTTAGGGCCCCCCCCCCACATGGTTTTGAGAGAACACTGGCTCCCCTACAGGAGGAATGCCCTGTGAGGCTTCCAGATACCAGGCTGTGAGCAGACTGTCCCCACTACACTGAGCCTCCCCCTGTGTCCCTCTGTCCAATGGGTGCTGTGCTCTTGAGAGAAGATGGTCTTTACCAGCCAGTTCTGCCTGAGAAAAATCAGGCAAAGCTGAGCAGGGATCCTGAGGAGGCAGGAGATTTTGGTTAGCATGATTGTCTGAAAGCTTAAGGGGTAAAACAGTCATTCATAACCCATTACTTTGCCATTGTTTTGTCATGCTGGGCAGCATTTTTCTATAGATTTCAAATTCAAAAGCAGGCTCACTGGATTTAACTCTAAAAGCCATAAAAGGCTATATGAGCAGATCTTACTATTAAAAAAATTTTTCCCATTAAAAAAAATTAAGGTAGCCCTGGCTTGTGTGGCTCAGTTGATTGGAATGTTGTCCCCTACACTGAAAGGCTTCAGGTTCAGTTCCCAGTCAGGACACATACCTAGGTCGCAGGTTTGATCCCCAGTTGGGGAGCCTATGAGAAGCAACCAATTGATGTTTCTCTCTCTCTCTCTTACTCCCCCCTTTCCTCTTTCTCTAAAAGCAATGAAAAAAAAAGTTCTTGGGTGAGAATAAAAAAGTTAAAGTATACTTTATATACAGTAAAACTCACCCTTTTTCATATGACTGTGTAAGCACAGTCAAGATATAAAATGACCCCATCATACCCCAAACTCCCCAGTGCTGCCGGGGCCAGCTCCAAACTTTTGGGGACCCCATGAAAATGCAGGAAAAGGGCCAGTAAAGATAGTAATGTATAAAGCTTTCTTACTTCTTCTGCTTTTTGTTTTGGCTTGTCATGGTAGTTTCATATTTGCTATTTAATGTTCTCAGTGAAGAAAAATTAAAAATTTATATTAGTGGTATAATATTATTGTTCATTTTTACATTGTGTAACACCAGTTTTAGGGTAACTATAAGAGCATTTAATGGTAGTGAATCACTAACATTATCCAATACGTATTTCATAGCTCATGCATATATATGTCCTTCATTCTCACTAGAATGACAGAATGTTGCACAAAACCTACTCAGTTGTTTTTATTTCACTTGAGACACTTGCTTTCTGCCCACACCTTCTGGAGCTGGCTGGTTCAGCACAATGATCTCATTGTACTCTCTTTGATTCTCACTGTTGTCCTGTGATGTCACGGGGCCCAGGGTTTGTGCTCATGAGGCATCACGAACATTCCAGTGGATGGAGCAGCAAGGGCTGATGGCGGGTAGGAATACTGTATGTGTCTACTCCACTGATGGGCATTCCCCACTGATCCACAGGACTTCACTCACAAAGCACACCTTCAAACATAAAATGGTGAAAAGTTTCAAGACAGTAACAGCAGAGCATTTGAGGAAGCATGGGGCCCTTCTGAGCACGCAGCCCTTGGGCCACTCATCCTGAAGCTGGCCCTGGTGTGTGGTCACCCCCTCCCTCCATCTCTAACCTCTGGCAACCGATGACCTGTGTTCTGTCCCCTCAGTTTTGTCTTTTCAAGAATGCAGTATAAATGGATCACACAGTCCGTGGTGTTTTGAGTCTGGATCCTTTCATGTAGTGCTCGCATCTGAGACTCATCTCTGCTGTGGTATGTCAGTGCCCCATGGCATGTGTGTGCCAGCCTGTATGTCTCCTCCCCGAGGAGGCTTAGGGTATGTCCCTAAGCCAAGGGACAGCCTTAATCTGAGTCATGAGGGGTGTTCTGGTTCTTTGAATTTGCAAGTTAATCAGAACTTTTTTTTTCTGAGGCAGATATTGGTCGCAGCTCCCTGATCCATGCGCCTGCTCTCAAATGCTTTAGCCATTAGCCCTTTCTCTCTGTCTTTATGTTGTCGGGGGGAAGGAATTTCCCCTTCTATGCTTCTTGAGTTCTTTCGGCTGGACTAAGAACTGAAATAAGGCAGAATAACAGGAGAATAAAACAAGTGTTGTTATGTCTACATGGGAGAATTAGAAGCGTAACTCTCCAAGAGAGAAGCGGAGCAGGCCATTTATTTACATATCATTTTCATAAGAAAAGAATACATATGTGGGGATTTGACCAGGCAAAGGAGCATAGGTTTTGGGAGGACATCGTTCATAAGGATTTAAATAGAATGTAGGTTTAGGGGAGTAAATTAGTAAAATTAACAAGGGTTTGTTTACACAGGCTTCTCAGCTCCGGATTCTCTCTGGCAGTAAGGCTGCCTCTTCATTAACTGGATTGCTTGTTAGCCCTTCTGTGGCAGGAGGGCAGCTTTCACGTGGAGATTTACTTCCTGCAGTTAGAGAGACGGAGGAGAGTGACAGAGTGACTCCCGCTCTTGCTGCTCCTCAAGGGCTTTTAATTAGAAATAATCAATGTGTCATTGTGGGACATTTTTGGGCCACTGCCCTGAGCCCCAACAGTGGCGGTGGAATGGTGAGGAGGAAAATAACATGCAAATGAAGTGAACAGTGACCATCAGCTTGTGGAAGGTCTGGGGAGGGACTTGGAAGGGCGTACTTCAGGAAAGGACATAGAACAAACAGGAAGAATATGTTATGTAGGAAAGGGTTTTCTAGCTATAGTCAGCGTGCTCAAGGGAAAGCTGACTTTACTTTCTCCAGTTGACTTTATACTTAGAGAATACAGCTATAGGTCTGGATCACCTCTGTAGAGATGGGTCTACTCCAGCCCTGTGCTTTAAAGAAAACTCTGGAAGTTGGAAATGCAGACCTGTCTCTGACCTAGTGCTCTGAGGCGGGCTTCAGAGCACTCCAGTCAGCTGCCAGGCTGGTTTTCAGGCCTCGCCTTACCCAAAGGGTTGGACCCACCCAGAACAGGAAGTAGAAGAGGGAGTCAAACACTGTATCTAGATCATTAAAAAAGACTCAGGTGGCTGTTACATCCAGTTGGCCTTTAGGGTTTAAGATGCCGCTGGGGCTGTCAGTGGAGGTTCACACACAGACCATCAGCACACGCTGTGGCTTTGCTCCATGGGTTTTCTCCTGCAAGCCTGTGACTCTCTACCTGCTAGAGCACGTTCGGTGCATGGGCAGGGCTGGTCCTAGTCATGGCTGTTAGTCCTCAGTGGAATGAGGGACGACTCCAGTGTGGTTTGTACAGTCTCCCAGAGGCCCCAGTGGGCCTAAGCTCCAGGTGTCCACAGTGGACCCCTTCACACCACCTGTGTGGGCTCCCTTTCCTTCTCTGTCTCATTTCCTCACATCCTGGGACCACTTCCCAAATGAACTATTTGCACTTAAATCATCATCTCAGCATCAGCAGAAGAGGTTAAGTTCCTGTGTGAGGACCCAGCATATTGTGACTTCAGAGCCTTCTTTGTCTGATAGGCATGTCTCTGCTCAGACAGACTTTCTCAATAAGAACTTACTTTGCAATTTCACTCATACGTGGAATCCAATGAAGAAACTGAACTGACAAGGAAAATGGGGACAGACTTATAGTTGGAGAGCAGGATGACAGCTGGGGGTCAGGGGAGGGAGACTAGGGTGTGGAGGGATCAAGCAAAAAGGAAAAAGGACTTGTGGATATGGACAACGGAGTGGTGACTGCTGAGGGGAGGAGGTGTAAGAGGACTAAATGGTAATGGAAAATAATACAATAATATTAACTTTTTTAAAAAAAGGAACCTACTTTGCAGTACTATAACATAACTGCCGTTTGCTTGGGCTTTAGCTCCTAAGTGCATGGGGAAGGAGATACTTGCTTTCAGTATTTTTTTAAACACAAGTCACATTTCTGGCACATAGCAGAGCCTCAATGTCATTGCTGTTGTTGGTGAAGATGAAGTGGTAATGTAGAGAATGACCCATATCTGAAGATAAACCAGGGAGGATAGATGAAGCTCCCCCCTGAGCTCTTAGAAATCTCAGGCTATGTCTTGGAAGTTCTGTTTATTAGTATTTTTTTTCTCTTTGGGAGAGTCTTGGGGCTTTTTCTCAGCTGGGAGGAAATGGGTAGAGTTGTGAGTGTGGGTATCTGCCTAAACACTCTCCAGTTCTTTATCTAGTTGTCTTTTGTCTCATTTTACCAACAGTCAACTTGGAGAAAGGAGGAGGAAGGATCTGGTGAGTCAAAGGCTCCAGTGTGAAGGTTCCAGTTACCTGACATCTGCTGCTCTCCCTGGGGCCACTTCTGACTGATTTATTACCTGTTTCATGGTAATCTATCACATCTGTACCACTGAGTCCTCTCCCGCCCTGCGGATGGCTCCCTGTGCTGCCTGCATTCCTCACACTATATGCAGAGGGGCAGTAGTGCCTGGAGTCCAGCCAGTGACTGTTTGGCTTCCAATTCCAGGTGACTATTTTGAGCTATGTGACCAAAAGCAGCCTCCAGGTCTCAGTCTTCCCATCTGTAAAAGGGGTAAAAATAATAGCATCTACTACACTAGGTTTTTTGTTTTAATTCTTTTGAAGAATAATACACATAAGCATATACCCTCTAAGTGTATAATGGACACATTTTCACAAACTGAGCACATGCATGTAGTGAGCACCTAGTCCAACAATCAGAACTTTCCCTAGACCCTCATTCCCTCCTCCCCTGCAGTACAGGGCTGTGCTGAGAATAAATGAGCTAATATTGGTAAAGACCTTACAACAATGCCTGGCATATAGTAGTCACTTTATCAGTGTTGGTGAAAAAGTAAATTAATTACAAGGGAACTTTGGCTTCCTGAAGCTGCCACCACTCCGTTTTAGTGAAAGGAGGGCTACCATGCAAATGTAGGTCCCTCTCTCTTCATTCAGTGTCGCAGGCATGATGAGTTAAGAGTATTCAAAATAATCAATTATTTCCTTATCATGGAGGACCAGATGGCACATTATACAGCAAACAGCTCCTGTGGAATGCCAACAATTGTACTTCAATGAGAAAATAAACATGCAATTAGGTTGCTGTCACCCTAACAAAGGGCCAGATGCAAGGCAGCCAGGGCCTCCCTTGAGGAGACTGTGCAGCCTGGGTCCAGGTTAGGGGGCCAGAAATCAGGGTCTATGGTTGAGGTGGGAAGGGGGTCTTGAATGCGGCATCCTTTGTCACATGCACATCCCATGAGATATACAAGGAAAACTGGGTTCAGGAGAGTTTCTGTAGAAACATCCAAAATGAATTGAAGCAGGGTTGGAAGAGTTCACACATACACAATCAACTTCAGACACAGAAGAAATGGTTATACCACTTATGGTGACTTTATTGTACTTTTATTTAATTTTAGAGTACAAGGAGTGACCTCCCCCAAACCAGAATTTATTTATGAAAAATTGTGTATTTACTCTCATATGCTTATACTTCAGTCACCTTCACTTTCCACTTGATGCAATACACCTGTTGAGATGTTTTTCCCACTGCTCAAAAAAGTTTTTGAACTCATTAATTTTGATGTCTTTTAGTGCTTCTGCCATTTCTGTTTCACCTCTTCCACATTGGCAAAACATTTTCCTTTGAGGACCTTTTTCATCTAGAGGGGAAAAAGTCGCTTGGGGTGAGATTGGGTGAATAGGGACAGTGGGCATGGGGGTCATGCTGTTTTTGGTCAAAAACTGCTGAACACTCATCTTGGTGTTGGCAGGTGTGATCATAAATCCCCCATCATGAAATGGACAAACACGTTGAAAGAATCTTCAAAAGAATTCATTGAAGCCAAATGCAGCTTCTCACAACAAGCCAGCTGGGACACTGGTACAGATGGGTTCCTACAACACCCAGCAGGGGAAGCCTGTACTATGTGGGGCCTACCCTCTAGAAGATAATACCAGTTTTTGGGGGGTCCCTTCTTGTACATTTTTGTTCCTTCTCTTGGATTTATGATACTAAGAAAAAAACATCAATCAAACTATATAGAAAGGGGAAAATGATGCCTAATAACCTATTTCCTAGAACACATTGCATTCAGAAAAAATAGTAGGTATTCTGTTCCACCATTGCTTGGAGCCATCTATAGAGATACAGAGACACAGTGAAGAAAGCAGAAGGTGACCTGAAGACATTTCCTGGTGGGGTAGACTAGGGGGCAGGAGGCATTAATGGCATTAAAGAAAAGAGCCAAGCAAGAGTTTCAGAAAGTTTGTACGATTCTCTGGGTTGCAAAGAGATTCCTTTTTCATTTCTAAAACCTACTGATTTCTCTAGACAAGAGTAGATGTGATTTTTAGAAATTACTAATAATTATGGAATTGTAGATCCATGGTATACCCTCTAGAAATTAAGGCAGGTTCTTTTTTTTTAGACTTAGAATCCTCTTTGGGCACATCTCAGAGGCCAGGGCTGCTCCCATGTTGCAGAGTGCCTCCACCACCCTGGGCAGGGCCTCCGTTGTGTGTCTCCTCTGGAGCAGAGAGAGGCCCAAATGGGAAACTAACTGGGATTGTCACAGCTCCTCCAGCTCTTCCTTCTGCCCACCCATGAAGGACTCCAATGCAGTCTCCTATGCTTCATTTCTTTTTTTCATCAAAAAGAAATATGTAGTTATGCCTTTGGGGTATGTGTGAGTAAGGGAGAGGAGCTAGAGAGAGTGCTTCATTAAATCCCTGTGCACATCTACATTTTAATAACTTGCACTTGCAGGTTCCTCAGAAATAAGCCACATATAATGTCCAAAAATAATTTAGTTAAAATTAGTGCCTGACACTGCACCTGAGACATCCTAATCCCAGATCCTGTGCAAATGAACAGCGGTTGCTGTGAGTAGAAAGGAAGTTTATGCCATATAGCTAGTGGAGCCAAAGTCCTTACTGGATGGATAAAGAGAGTTCCCAGGCTGTTTTTATTACAGCTACATTCTATGTTAGTGAAAATATTAAACTGTTAGGTTATTGAATTTGTAAAGTCCCACAAGGATTTTGTGAATTCCTTGCATGAGTCCACTAATTGTTCCAAGTTTCTGATATAATGTAGTCAGATTAGAGTGTTTCTCTTACCTCTTAGGCATTAGGCCCTTAAAAGGTGGGTAGGTAAAAAATATTGTTTATGAGGATATGAAGACAGTGGATAGATACGGCTCAAATGATAAACTGGTGAACATGGATTTCAAAGCCTGTCTACGTTCATATCATCACCAGTGTTCTCTCCTGAGTGAGCATAGTTTCCTACTGATGAAGCACAATGACAAAGAGCTTAAACACACAGGAGGCTTCCTCTAGGAAGACTGCACAGCCAGGTGTAGGTCCCATCAGTGGTAGGTTGGAGATGGCAGTGAATTCTCATACTCCCCACATTGTGAGGCAGCTGCCAAAACCCATCACCTTGATTCTGAGCTGGACTTAGTGGTTGCTTTGTCCTAAAGAATGCTGTGAATTTGCATTCTGGAACTCCTGAGCTGAGGTAATAGGAGAGCTTGTAGCTTCTTGGGACATTCATTCTGAGACCCAGAGGCCATGTGAAGAAGCTCAACAAGACCTGTAGAGAAGCCTACATGGAAAGGAACTGAAGCCCCAGGATGCCAACTCTGGCTGAACTCCCAGCTGGCAGCTGGTGCTGTCTTGTCAGCCTATTGTGTGAGCCGTTTTGAAAGCGGATACTCTGCTCTGGTCTCCTTGCTGATATCCCATTAAGAAGAGATAAACTGTACCTGCCAAGCCCTGTCCAAATTGCAGATGCATGAGCAAAATGACAGTTGCTGTTTTAAATCACTAAGTTTTTAATTTTAAATATAGTAAGGGATAACAGGAACATCACCCAAACATCTGGTCCACAATGTGTTAGAATTTGATTGCAATGACTGGTGTTCAGGGTATAAGGGTGCCTAGGATTTAGGGTCAATCTCCATGGGGCTCACTAGCTTCTAGTTCTGCATAACTCCATGGGAAGTAGGTCTACTTTGTCAAGCAGCTTGAGGCATGTTGGAGGTGAGTGGGTTAAACATCTTCATCTTTTAGATGAGGAGGTAGATGTTAGAATTTCTCTCTGGGGCAGCCAAACTCTTAACACAGTCATGCTTCTGTGGATCCCTCAGCCTTCTTGGGGAGTACATAGCTGCTGAGCAGTCCTTCTTGGGGTGGGCTGTTCTTCTCTGTGGTTTTGTGTGATCAGAGGCTTCTTTTAACAGCCATCACTGAAGGGTGATCCCCCTCTTCTCCTGCCAGCTTGTTCTGCATTCCATTCCCTGGCTAGAATGAACTGCTTATCCAGGCCCTCGTGCCTGCTGTGTGTTTTTCAGAACCAGACATGTGTTTCTGCACTAGGTAGAGTGTCTGACTAGTCAACCTTGTTAAAGCTTTTGTTTTCTGAAGTCCTGCGGAAAACTGAATGCATTGTCCAAAAGATGCATCTTGGAAGCTCTGGACATCGCCAAATTTTTCAGAGTGGAATCTGTGGTCTATATATATATATATATATATATATATATATATATATATATATAGAGAGAGAGAGAGAGAGAGAGAGAGAGAGAGGGATATATATATATATATATACATATATATATATATATATATATCCCTTCACAGTGTTATTTTTTAGGATCCATCATCACCACTGAATTGAGTTATGACTTATTGTATCTCATCTTCTGCTGAGTTCCATATTCTGCAGAGTAACACCTTACTGAATTTGGGCTGTGCATGAGGAGAGGCAGGTGTGGTAATGAGGTTCTTCTGTGTAGGGTTCTGGCTGGGGTGGTCTTGGGAGTCACCGGAGCTGGAAGGTACCACCTTTTCCTCTGTCTGTGTGTCCACTCATTGTACTTTTACATGATGTGATGGGACTCTGGCAGTCATGTCTACAGAAGGTCACAGGAACCTCTGACCTGATGGGGCAAGAGTACTCTGCCATCCCCTCAGTGAACAGGGTAAACCAATATAGTTAAAATTCAAAGTACAAATGATTTTCACACTAGAAACTCCACTACTGGGATGTTTTTACTGGTTATATACTGTAACTTTTTCAGTGGAAAAATGTTTGAAATATCATGCATGAACATTAATAGGTGATTTATTCAATAAATGGTAATACATTCTTTCCAGGGGTGTCATATTGCCTTTAAACATGTATTAGAACTATATTCATTGATAAAACAAAATGTAAGTGCTTAAAAATTGCCTGTTACATATTATGTATATGATAGCTAATGGCTTTTGTTGTTATAAATTATAAAAAATAAAGATGCTGGTAAATAGCTAAGTAATGCATGTATTGTATATGTAGGTAGTATGGATGTTACATTCAGGAGAGGTCTAATTTGTTACCATAAGATTGTTCCATCGTGTGCATTTTTTTTTTGCCAAGCATCCCAATAATGTGAAACCATTTTACTTCATCTTGGACAGTGGGTAGGTAGATGTACCTTCCTTAACCAAGACTTCCTGTCCCAAAAGAAGTGGTACTTTGCAGGTAAAAGCACACAAACAAAGGACATTGGAATGGTGCCTAGATGCTGGGAGAAACAAAAGAATCAGAAAGTACAGCCATATTATATATAATCAGAGCCTAGAGTGAATGGTCAGATTAATACACTACAATTTCTTTGGCTTTGAGGGGTTCAGTATTCTGAATAAGTATCAGGACATCCAGACTGCATCACCTGGGAAGCCTCTAATATTTTAAAATATTATTATTATTAATAACTCCTTTCTCCTGGGCATCAAGCCCCTCAGTGCCTGGGCTGTCAGAGCTATTTCTCACCATCACTAAACTTGTTTTAGAACAGCCTCTGACATGACTTCTTATATTGAAAGTACTGTTAGCCTTCTAACAGCAGCCTGCTGGACTTTTCAATTTGGTGCCTGTACCTGGTGTTAATCCTCCTCTGCTTATATGGAATTGGGGTAATTTTCTCCCCATGGCATCAATCTTCAATATTTTTTATTTGGGGGTCATTTTCACTGTCAAATGAAGTGGCAGTAAGATGACAAAAGCAGCAAGATTGTGAAAAAATCTGATAGTAAGAAATCAGTCAGATTCTTTCCACTCAACTGTGGGTTTTTCCTGTGTGGGTGGGCATAGCTTTATTTTATTCTTTTCAAGACTATTATAGCAGCAGAAAATGAGCATTAGAACACAGCTCTCCACGGTGGCTGCTCCCTGCCTTGAATAATGAAGGGGAGGAAGGCTTTTAGCTGTTCTCAGTTCAAGGCTGGGGAGATGGGAAGCAATGGAATGCTAACTTCAGGCTGGTCACTTAATGTGGGCTTTGGCAAAACAACTTTCAAAAACACCTACCATCCCCCCAATCCCATTTTGAGGGTTTTATAACTTATTAGTTTTGGCCTAGTTAGTCCAGGTGGTTAACTAAGAATGCTAATAAGGTAAAGATCACGTGGTTATTATCTAATATTATTGGTCTTGACCATCAGAGAAGCAAACTGGTGTAATGGCAGAAGGAGAGATTCTAGAATCAGATCTGGGTTTGAAATTCAAGCTCTGCTACCTATTATGATCTTGGATTGGTCAATTAACTTCTCTGAACCAGTTATGAATGACAAAATATGAATAATATTGTCTAGTTATGTTGAGGGGGATTATTAAAAGAGATGAGGTATATATATGCCCATCATATATTAGTTTTTCATTAAATAGATGTTTTTATTAGCATTCTAAAAAAATAATTGAGCCCTGGCTGGTGTAGCTCAGTGGATTGAGTGCAGGCCTGTGAACCAAAGGGTCACCAGTTTGATTCCCAGTCAGGGCATATGCCTGGGTTGTGGGCCAGGTTCCCAGTAGGGGGAGCATGAGAGGCAACCACGCATTGATGTTTCTCTCCCTCTCTTTCCCTTTCCATTCCTCTCTCTCTAAAAATAAATAAATAAAATCTTTAAAAAACTTTAAAAATAAAAAAAATGCTTCAAAAACTGCAAAAGCATTTTCTTTCCTTCTAGCCAAATCAACTTATCAAAGGTTGAATCTCTAGCACCTAGGGATGTGTACTGTATGATTTCAGTACACATTTAAATAAGTAAAACACACACCACTGTCTTCAAGGGCATTTACATTGGTGGCATGTCCTGTGTTCAGAAAAGCTTCTTCATTCACCTTTTCTTCTATGAGCAGAATTACATCTGAATGGGTATAGAGTGGGGCTCTGGAGGGAAAGAGGGAGAATTGTATTCTGAGGAAGGAGGAGGCAGGGACTAGGTCCACCAAATGATCCCAGTTGCCCAAAACATGTAGTGATATTCTGTCCTGTCTGCCCTGGGCCTCTGACCTCCCCTTCCTGGCCTGAGACATGGGATGTGGGTCTTTCCTCCTCTTTTTCCAGATGTCCTGTAGGGCTCTTTCCAGCTGATGCCTGTGTCACCCAGTTTTCCACTATCTTGGCTCCAATTTTCACTTTTGTGCAACACTGGTCCTTAGGATCAGATGCTTTCTTTGGACTCTGTGTCAGGGAAAGTCTGTGCTGAGGAGAAACCCTGGGAAGAGAATTCAAATTGAGCAGGACAGGAGCGATAAGAACAAAAGAAAGAGAAGGACTAGACAAAAGTCGGGGAGGGGAGAGGCAGCCACATCTCTCTTAGAGTGAGAGCACATTTATGACCATTTCCCAAAGACAACAGAAAAGTAAGCTTTAGTGTTTTGAAGTGATAAAAGCTATCCTGACCTATCTTTTCCTCTTAAGAGACAGACTAAGCACTCTTGAAAATGAACCACAGAAAAGATCTGAGTTAGACTCCTGTGCAAAATTACTATAAAGAAAGAAGAGAATGTGGAGCAGAATAACCCTTTTATAAACAACAAAGATGTGTAAGAAATGTATGCTCAAAAGGAGATAATGACTGTAACTTTATATTTTAAAACAATCTAAAAGAAATTAGTGAAATGATAAAAGGAATAAAAGCATGAATTAAAGTTAGAAAAACTCAGAAAATAAATGACAAAAGTTTTGAAAAGAAAGGGACAAAACACAGTACAAATTAGAAATAGAAAAAATTATTTTTGAAGCTTAAAGACTAAACTAGAAGGAACTCAAGAGTAAAAAATTACCACAGATAATGGTTTAAGACAAAATTTGCAAAGGAGGGAAATCTTTAAAATAAATAAATACAAGAGGAGATAAAAAGGATTCATAAGAAAGTAATAACTATCAAAGACAAGCAAAAATAATTCAATATATGTACAACAGGAAGCTCCAATGTAGAAATCCAATATAATGGGTTAGACAAATACTAAAACTATAACTCAAGAAAATTTTTATGAAACTACATATTGAGTGCACACATCATGAACATAGAAAAATCAACCTAGAATAGCCAAAACTAAAAAAAATAAGAACAAAAACAAAAAATGCTGTGCATCCAGACAAAAAGATCAAGTCACTTATAAAGAAAGAAAGACAATAATATTGACATTAGATTTTTGATGCAATTCTTTTTGCCTGAAAACAATGAAACAATATAGCTAAGATAGTCAAGGAAAGAAAACATGAGCCCAAATTTTGCATTCAGTTAAACTTACCTTTAAGTTCCAAAGGCCACAAACAAACTTACAAACATGTAAGAACTCAGAAATTATATTTTCTTTCAGCCCTTTTTGATGAATCTACTATAGAATGGGCTTATACAACCAAAATGATTAAAGGAGTCACAGACATAAGGATTCGTGATGAACATTAAACATATATTCATTCACCTGTGGAACTAAGACTAAATTTTGATGGTTATGGGGAGATAGAGTAGTAATGGCTAGATCCCCCAATAGTGTAAATACAGTTCAACTATAAAAAAATAAGGGGTGTAAGGGCAATATATACATAGTGACTATAAAATAAAAATACTAATTGCCTTATAGGTATTAACTGTAAGTAAAAAAAAAGTACCTGAAATCAAATACTGGAAGAGAGAAAAGGGATGGGGAAAATGATATTATTAAATAACCTCAGTATTGCTTATAGTAGAAAAACAATAGACAATAGTCAAAAGAGAGGGGGTTAATAGTATTGCATGAAGATAATAATATAAAAATAAACATTAGAACAATAATGCAAACCTTTCCAAATTGCAAATTTATACTATCCCAAAGAGAAAGCAGATAAAATAAAACATATAGAGACTATATACAAAGATACAAATATTTTTAAAAAGAATTTACTTATTGAATTTTAGAGAGAGGGGAAGGGAAGGAGAAAGAGAGGGAGAGAAATTCAATGTGTGGTTGCCTCTTGCATATCCCCCACTGGGGACCTGGCCTGCAACCCAAGCATCTTCCCTGACTTGGAATTGAACTGGCAACCCTTTGGTTCTCAGGTCCACACTCAATCCACTGAGCTATGCCAGCCAGGAAGACACAAATACTTAAACATATATACTAAAACAATATATAAGATGAGTTCAAATATAGTAATCATGTTGACAAATGTAATCAAAGATATTTTCAGATTGAATAATTAAGTAAATTAACAATATGTTGTGTATAAGACAAACCAAAAAGATTCAAGTGGGTAAAAATAAAAGGGTGGACAAAGAGATATCAAGCATATGCAAATTAAAGGAAGGCAGAGGTCTTAGTCTTGATATCTGACAAGGAAGAATTAAGTCCCAAAAGTATTTTTTGTTGTGGAAAAGACACTGAATACTGAGCTCTACCAAGTGGTCATGTTCGAGGGCCTCTGCTCTCTCTCTCTGTCCTCCGAGGCCAGGGTTCTGAGCTCCTCCTCAAGGCCTTCTTCGCTCTGACCACATTTTACTGCAGGTAGTAAGAGCCGCCTACAGATTTATCATTCACTTTAAATAGGTGTTTGTAGTTCTGCAGAGGAGGGGAGACAGTGAGAGGTGTGCAGTCTCTGGGTTGCGGAGGCAGGGGAAGCTTCTGGATTTCTTGGGGTTGTTTGGAGACGTTGCATATCTGCTGTGTCTCATGGAGGCTCAGGCCAGAGAGGTTAGATGCAGCTGCAGAATGGTGTCCAGTTGGCTGCAGACTCTTGCCACAGAGGCTGGTGAAGGCCCTGTCCACAACCTGTGCCCCATCACAATGGTCTGCACCAGGCACTCGGCCATGGTGGCTGTTCTGCCACCAGGAGTGCAGGCCCTGACTTTCAGCTCCATGGCCCCAGCTCAAAAGGCCCAAAATCATTTTAAAAAATGACAGCAAAAGATACTTTATAAGGCTAAACTATCTATAAATATATAATTGTTATTAATACTTAAGTACCAAATGCCACTTTAACAACTTTCATTAAGCAAAAATGAGAAGAAATGTAAGGAGAAAGAAAAAAATAACCCTAATAGTAGAAAACTCTAACACAACTTGCTCAATTCCAAACACATAATATTGGCAGGGGTGGGGGGTAGAAATCAGTAAGAATATAGAAGATTTATGCAACATAACAAATAGATCTTATAAATATCTAACTCAACCTCAATAATAAAAAGCATACCTTTTCCATGCTACATGGAACATTCAAGGAGAATGGGCACAATAGACCACAAAAAAAAGAGAAGAAATTCTAAAGAACTGCATTCTGATCAATATGCTATAAATCAATTATCCAATTTTGTACTTGGATTTTTAAAAGCTCACTCACTGTTAAATGCTTGGGTCAAAGAAGAAATACTAAATAAAACTATAGAATTTCTTGAAAAAATATATCAATATAACTATATAAATAAAAATAAAAAATAAATCAAGTAATAAGTTTACACAGGAAAAAAACACAAAAAATAAGCCAGAAAAAGCAGAAAGAAGAAATTAATAAGGGTGAAAGCAAAAGTAGATAAGAAAAACTGTTTCTTAAAAAATAAATAAGTAAAACAGATGAACTGCAAACATAATTAGTAAAAAATTGAAGCAAACAAACATATAACATTACTGTGAAAGGGAAAAACCACCAAAACAGGAAATTTTAAGAAACCATTAAAAGGCTCCTTTGCATAACTCTATGTAAGTGCCTTTGAAAATCTTGATGAAATAAATACATTTCTAGAAAAATACAATTTACCAAAGTGACTCTGATGGGGAGGTATAAAGAGCCTATCATAAATCTTCTATGATAGAAGTTACATAGAAAAAGCAATAAAAATAAATTGCACTGATGTCCTGGACACCTTGAGAAGACCCTTCTCCTAAAACATGATTTATCAGGACTATCATAACAAATTAGAAAAAAAAAGCTGATGATATTGCGTTTGTACTCCAAGGAACAATTTTATTTTGATGAATGAACTGAGCCTGGAATGACCATTAGTCAAGACAAGAATTATCTACATTCTGATAAGCAGCAAAGTCCATAATGACCTCAGGTGAAAAGCAGCCCACCCGTGAACTGACCCTGCTTTCTTAAGCCATTCTTATAAACTCCAAGCACAAGCTCTCCCAGCTCCCTCCTACCAAGGTGTCCCATGATTCCTCCATGATTCCTTGGGTGTGTGCCCTTTTTTGCTATACCAAGCTCAGTAAACCTAATTTTATCTTTGACTACAGAATGTACCCGGTAGTCTTTGACTGGTGGACAATCATAGATGTCATTGCATGAATCAAACTGTGGTTCTCTTATAGTCAAATTTCTGAGTAATGTTCCATTCCAGAAATCAGAGTCTAGTAAAACCAACAACAAAATCCAATCTGTGTGAAAGGGATCTAAATATACCACATCTCCAGAAAAGTTGTTTCTCCTACTCACTTTCTTTACATATTCATTGTTTGGAGGCATCTCTGGGTCACCCCAGTCTCAACACCATTAGACCTCCCCTTCTTATCTCTTCTTGACACTTCTGTATATACTAGATCAATGTGGTCCTCTTCCAACATGAAAGACTCTTCCCTAAGAGAGGGTGGGTGAGTGACACTTTGGTTTTAGGGTTCTTTTGGTGGGCTAGGAAAGGGGGAAAGTGACAAGACTGCTATATTAGTAGCTCTTCATTCTCTCATTATGATGGAGTTGGACAGTTTATGAGTAGATTTCTTTTCATTGACTTATCTCAACAGCTGCTGAACAAGTGAGAAGAGGCGTTGGCAGTTGTGATTCTTCCTTTTGCAGAATTTAGGAAAAAAGGCTCAGAAAGGCTAAGGCTCTAGAGCCACTAAATTGTTGGGCTTCAGTCAGAGCCTATTATTCCAAGCAGGTCCTCCACTTAATGCACTATGAACTCATGCCCTGCATTTACATTAGCAATAGTTATACCACCACCACCTCCCTTGTGCCAGGCTAATGCTAAGTGCTTTATGCCAGTGCTTCTCAGACTGGGATATGCACACAAATCACCTGGGAATCTTGTTAAAATACACCAGTCACCTTATTCAGGAGGCCTGAGAGTCCATATTTGTAACAAGGAAGTTCTTTGTTAATGCTGATGCTGGAGGTCCACAGACCACACTTCAAGCAGCAATGCTTTATATGCACTGCCTTGATCCAGCTCACAATAAATCCACATGACTCAATCCAGACAATACCAGATGGTGGTAGTGGTGGGAGGGTGTTGAGCCTTCTCATCTTCTCATGCAGCCCATACTAATCATGTCAGTATCCCTGGAGTGAGACCCAAGGGACTCTAATACAGGCTGAAGTTGAGAGCTACTGCTATTCGTGCTAGGTAAGAGTACCCTCACTTTACATCTGTAGAAACTAAAGCTTAGAGAGAGTAATTGCTTTGTCTTAAATTCTATACAGTCAGCAATGGAGATGGGATTCAAACCAAGGGCTATCTGGCTTCAGGGTCCATTCTCTTAACCACTGTTCTCTGTGGCCTCCCACAGAGATGACACCAGCTTGCAATCTGTTATTGTTGTTAACTGAAGAAAGAAGACCCACACACATTAAGCCATCAGAAAACAGCCAGAACCCACAGATGCCTCAGCACTAAGACTCTCAAGATGATTTATGACCCTTTACCACAGGAGGGTAGAAACTCTCTCTGGGGCTGAAGGGGACTACTGCTCCCTCTGACCTAGCATATGCCAGGAAACTGACTATGCACCATTGATTCCCTGGCTCTCCAATAAATGCTGATCAGTCAGAGTATTTTCTCTCCTATTGAGGTTTTAAGTGTAAGAGAAAGCCAGGTGCATTAAATCAGCGTAATTAGCCCTGAAATGCTCATGATTGAGGAAGTAGATTCCCAGAGAGAGAGAGGGGGGCTCTCCAAGGCTTTATCAAACTGGAATTGTAAAGTCCCAGGCTGGACAGCAGCCAAACGTCTGCCCCTTTCTGATGGGAAGCAAAGGATTCCCCGAGGGACGGATTATGCTGGCAATGGCTAGGCTTATTCTCCCATCTGGGAATTCATTAATGAGGGCTTAGCTTCAAAAGCAGATAACAAGCTAATCAGAAGGGGAAGGGAAGCCCTGACACTCCTGCTGCCTAATGAGTAATGCAGGTGAGAAGGTAGAACAGTTGGAGTGTCTTTAATGCCATGGTGCTAGCTAACCACTGACTTTGAAACCAAGTCAGTAAAGAAATCCAGGATGAGTATTATTTAAAGTGAGTAATGGCACAACTCTCCCATCTCATCATAATGCCAGCCACCTCTCTCAGTCTTCTTTGCCCCGTCACCATCTCATAGTTCCAGAGATGGAGGCCCTGCCCACCAAGAACGCCACCTGGACCCACGGCCACACCAGCTGGCTTAGCAGGGCAGGGAGAAAAAGGGGCTTGTGTGAGAGGCCGCCTTTGGCCTACATGCTATCTCAGAGAGAACACGAAACTGCATTTTTACACTCAAGAATCTCACTTTATGCTTGAAAACTGGTCTTTTGGGTATTACAAAATTTTGTTCTGTGTTTGGACTCATATGCTATGCAGGTTGAAAAGAAACAATGAATATAATCATGTCAGGTTTTCTTCCCCCTCCCCCCATGTGAAATACTACTGCTTTCTGATGTCCAAGTACTGGCTCAAACATTTTCCTTTGCTCAACACATCTCCAGGGCTTTGCTTCTGTGCAAAGAGGAAGGAGGGCCCTGGCCAGGTAGTTCAGTTGGTTAGAGCAGCCTCCTGATACATCAAGGTTGTAGGGGGTTGATCCCCAGTCAAGGCATGTACAAGAAGCTACCAATGAATGCATAAACAAGCAGAACAAAGAGGGAAAGGGCCTGAGAGCCTTTCCCTGAATGTCACCTTTGTGGCTCTTTGCTTATGACTTTCCTGTGAGTAACAGAGTTTGGAACCAATTTGATATGTCACTCAGTTGATCACTCACCTGGCCTCTCTATTCCCAGGTGTCCAACTGTGATGGACACCCTTTTTTTCTGGCAGTTTCTCTGTCTTTTACCCTTTCCTCTCTTTTCATCCTTCCTGAAGATTCAAAGTCTTCTCTCCCTTCCAGCCTGAAGAAGCATTATGATCCCACCCCAACCTAGGTCTCTCCAATTCTGCAGCTTCTGGTGACTTCTAGTGAATTTGAAGTACCTGGTTTCTACCAGGGACAGGAACTCAAAGTCCCTACATGGGCAGGACAAGTTGTAAAGTGTGTGACACCTCCACTCCAGGTAAAACCTTTCCCTTTTCCCCAGGAGCCTAAACTCAGATATAACCTACATTGCTAGATAGTTTCTTGTTAGAAACCCTCAGTAGATGTGCATAGCAGAGTTATCTACCCACCTCCCCAATTATGTTACAAAGATGTCTCTCAATAGTTCGATAAGGAAAAGCCCTATGCAAAATTACTATTCCTAATGCATAAATATTTTCTCCTGGCTGGGAGAAAGCGTGGTGAATAAGATGGACAAGAAGGTGTTCTCACTACATATGGAATGTCTTTCATTTTATACAGCCACTGCATTGCTCTCTTTTCTCTAAACCAGTGGTTCTCAGCCTGGCTACCCCATTGAAACCACCTGGTGAGCTGGTAGAAATCTTAGTGCCTAGGCTGTACCCTAGATCATTTTCATCTGAATATTTGTAATGGGACCCAAGAATCAGTAGGTTTTTGATGACAGCAGTTTTCAAATTGGGCTACACATTTAGAATCTCTTGGGAGGCTTTAAAAAATACTAATGCCTGGTCCCACCCACAGTGATTCTGATTAATGGGTCTGAGATGTAGCCTGGGCACAGGAGATTTAAATATTTCTCCAAGTGAATCTAACACTAGCCAAGGTTAAAAACCAGTGCTCTAACCATCTTCTTCCAAATTTCCCAGCCTAGGGGCTGGTGAGACTTTTTGCTGGCAAACCAAACCAAAACAAAATACCAGTAATCTGCTTGTTGATATACTGACACTACTCTTTTTTTTAAACAATAATTTACACCCTGAATCTACAGGCAATATGGAGTTGCTGGACAGAAAGCCTACAGTTTGTGAGTTTATTTTACTAGCATCTCCCCTCCTTGAGCTGTATTATCCTGCTCTGAGCAACAATAAAACCATGAACAATAAATAAGAACAACTCAGGTACCTGAGCCACCCTTACTAGACTTTCACTTTGAATTGAGTTCTAATAACTAGGTTGTTAGAGGAACTCAGATAATACCACCTGTCTTGACTTCCACAGATGAACCCTGCAGCTTTTGAAGATGCTTTTGAAAAAAATCTATTTTGTTGATAGGATCACATGAGTTAGTAATGAGACAGCAGCCTGAAGACAAGGAATTAAAGGTGCCCTAAGCTCAATACATTGATTTACTTTACTGTCTCCACATCCAAGGAAAGACAAAGGTATGTTAAAAAAATCATAGGGAGAAGTTCTTAAAAATAATCTTAGAATGTTTAGGTAACTTATTGGAAATAGAAATTGAGACTAGAGATCCATTCTAGTTCTAAGATTCTCTGTGCCTACATAATAATTTGTTCTAATCATATCCATGGTGGGGGGAAATATATTTAAGGAAAACATTAGATTTAGGAAGTTTACATATTTAATCTAGTGAGGCACTTATGTAAATAATTCAATATATTTAAGGATGCATGTGTTTGTAGAAAAATATATTGAGACGTAGGAGTAGGGCTCTATTTCAACTAATATAAAGGAGAGTCAATAAGAAAAGGTCTTTTAAATTTGAAGTGGTGGCTTAAATCTCAGATTGCTGATTCCTAAATTCTGTAATTTGCTCAGATAAGGTATTCTCGTCACTTTTTTGTTATTATTTAAAGATACTTATTTACTAATGAAAGAAAATATTGGTTCTGGGGCAAGCAAGAAGGATACAATATGGTTTCTGCTTTAATATCCTCCTCTATTAAAAATCATTTCAAGAGATCATGTAGCTAACAGGTCTGCCTATGCATTATGACCCAAAGGATTTGGTGGTGGCACTGCTAAAGCTTGTGCTGAAATGGGTCCAGTGGCTTCCTTCGCTTTACTGTCCTTGACTACTCTTGAGTGATGGTGCTACTTAAATGGCTAAAAAGGAAAGCAGTGGAAAATAGGACTGAGTTGCAAAGCACGGAGAATCCTGAGGGATCAATTATATCTCCTGCACAATCACTGATTGACTCTAGACCTAAGAGAAGGGAATCCTATAGGTCCGACCTTTTTTAAACACAGCATCGATTCACGTGGGGACAGATCTTTTTAAATGCCTATATGGTTGGTCAAGCCAATTAGAGTGTAGGGTTTGAGATCACCTCTGGGGAGGTCTCTCCAAATTGGCTGATTACAAAGAGCCAAGCAGGAAAGAGGTAGGCATCAGCTTCCGTGACTGTCCCACATCCAAGCACTTCCTAACTATTTAGGATACATGTGTCAGCCTTTGCAAGAGTATACCATTGTATGGGCCAACAATTAAGACAGAGTCCTAAATTAGGCTAAAGTCTAAACCAGACTCTGTGATGCCAGGATCTTGTCCCCTTTGTTCACACCTGAATCCCACACCTCTTCCCATAGTAGGCACCCAGTATTACCTATTGGTTCTCAGTAGATACCATTTCTTATTCTCTTGGCCATCCATTACTCTCTAGAAAAGCTCAGAGCTGCTTACAAAGTTTGGGGTCAATCATACCCCAGTGTGGAAAGAGACCCAGATGATGCTATTGACTTTGTCTCTGAATAACCTCATGACCTCAGTCAAGCCATCTAAAATTTCTGTGCTCAGCTTCCTCCTCTGAACACTTGTACATATCGCCTCCTTTCTGTTTACCTTAAGAAAGTATTTTGGTAATTAAGTAGATTAAATAGATATGAAAGTACTCAATTACATTTTTCTTGGTGTTCATTCAGCAAGTCCTCATAAAATTTTTAACAAAAAATAAATTGTGCTCAAAATCCCTGTCTTAAGCTCTTTCAGTACTAGGCTTACTGTTTTTTCTTGGAATCGAATTTAGGGTGAGAGAAACCAAAGTCCATGAACATCATCAAATTTTGATTCCTATAGTTACCGTATTTACTCAGTGATCTAATTACAGATGTCTACTTTCATTTCTTACCTTTCCGTACCTCAATACATGAAACATCCCTATTCCCATTCTTTTGCCAAGGCCCTTTCCTCCACCTAGAGTGCCTGCCCTTCATGTGCTTCCCAGCATAACTGAATTCTACATATCCTAGAAGCAACTTCTTTCAAGCCATTCCCAAAGGTGATCTCCCCCTCCTCAGAATGTCAGTGTTGCTTTATATAATTATCATTCAGTGTGTGAATGGCTTGTCCACCAATTAGATTGTAGGCTCCTTGAAGGTGAAGAACATACCTTAACCCTCTTTCGGGCCTGCCTAGTGAGAATCACACACTCATATATGTGGAAATTATAAAACTCCCAGTTTCCAATGGAACTTAGTTGGCATATTTGGATAATCACAAGACATCCAAGATAGTTTGCATAGATAATTTTGCAGATAAAAAGGAGTGATAAGCTGTACATATAATCCCCAAAATGAATCTCAAGGAAGAAGAACCAGTTAATTGTAAAAAAGAAGTCAAAGAATCAGTGCAGCTAACCAACCACCCTTCTTAATGTACTCAAGGGTATAGATGTGGTCCTTCAAACAGTTGTCCAGCACCTTAACTGCAGGGGTTGACTCAGTGAGAACCCTGAATGGAGCTGTCCTCAGCTGTGGTGCTGAAAGGTTAATATTGAACTTGCACTAACCAGAGACTGGGAAACATGCAGAGCCTAAACAATGAATAAGAACAGCTTTTGAGAAGGTACCTTTGAGGCTGTCCTTTAGGCTTCTCAGACTTTAACCTCAAAAACAAAATTCATTTTCTTCTAGACATTATGTTCTCACTCTTATATTTCTAAGTCTTGGCAGCCCTGCTTCTTAAATAGTTTTTAAAAATAGAACCAGAGACATGGGAATAAAGAACAAACTGACAGTGACCAGAGGGGACTGGGGAGGATATAACTGGGGAAAGAAAAGGAAGGATCAAGTCAAGGAACATGTTTAAAGGACCCATGGACAAAGACAGCAGGTGGCGGGGAAGACTGAATGTGGGAAATGGGGGTGGGTAGGACAGGGAAGAGTAATGGGGGGAGGAAATGGGAACAACTGTAACTGAACAACAATAAAAATAAATAAATAAATTTAAAAAATTAAATTATAAAACCAACTTTTTCTTTCCATTCCCGTCAATAATTTCCACTGCAAGAAACCACTGCAATAATTTCCTAACTGGTTTATCTCAAATACCTTGCTACTCAATGGTTTCCATTAAACCTTCCACCCCAATGCCTATAGAATTTAATTCAAGGTCATTAGAGTAGGAGCAGGTGCAGTAAGGCACTCCAGAACTCTCTGACAGTTAAATTATAAGTATCAACCCATGATAGATGAGAGTGATATATGTGAAAACTTCCTCAAAGATAAAGTATTTCTAGGACCAGTAACAGCAAGAGTAACCAAAATCTGTCTATATGAGCCAGACCAAACCCAGGCAGAGTGAAGGTCATGCCCATGTTTAAAGAAGGTCTATGAAGAAAATGTTATTCAGAAGGGGTAGGGAAGGGCAATATCATCTGCAGATGAAATAAAGGTGAGTTTGTGACAAAGAACTGGCAATTTTGGTTTGAACATTGTTCAGAATGACTGTTTACTTCTTGTTATAGATGTATATCTGTTGGGTAAACAGGATGTTCAGGTTATTCTCAGTTGGCTTCTCTGAGAGTTGGGAGACTGGCCTGAATAGGTTTAATCTATGGGTTCCTTTGTCCTCTGGCTATGTATTGGGGTTAGTTCATAGAGAACATTGTCAGGAGATTGGAGGGAGACAGAAGAGTGAGGTCGGATTATTGATTCCTCTAGCTTTACCCCATGTTTGCTGTCCTGACTTAAGGCCACAACTTCTGCACTGTGGCTTCTCCTACAACTCTTTCCCTCTGACTTCCAGTTGCCACTCCCCACCCTCATTCCTTCTCGCCTACATGTAGTAATGGTGGTACTGCACTGTCCTCCAAGTTACCCAATTTGAGTGTACCATACATTTCTTCATGGGTCCATGATCAGGGCCTGGTATCATTAAGCATTCAAATCCCAACTCCCTTGCCCCAATCTCATCCTCACCAAAATTTTCATGTTTATAAATTGGCTTCACATGTGAATTATTCTAATATAAGGAGAGAATGTACTGGTCATGTTGACACAAGCATTCTGTTCTGTCTGGCATTTATACTTCTTGTTAATTTAAAAACTGGCATCTGATTTTATACCCTTTTATTAAACTAGCTTTGTTAGTGTAATTCAGCCTGCCTGGGATTAATGAATCTGAGGTGCTGCCAAAACCAAAGGTCTGGGCTCCATTCACCCAGATGATATTACCCTTGGAAACTTCTGGTAACCACACAATTCCACTCCCACCACCAAACTACTTAGTACTTATGGTTCCTCAATCATGTCATGTTTCAAACCTCTGGGCTTTAATCCAGGCCATTCTTTCTTTCTCTGAAATTCACCCTTTCATCTCCTGGGTCACTCCTACACATCCTCCAAAGCACGGTTCTGGCATCACTTCCTCTGTGGAGTCTTCTTAATCTTTTCTAGAAACAATCTGTTTAGTAGCTATTTACTAAGTACCTTTGTACCAAGAACTCTGAGATATCCTGGGGACATAGGAGTGACTCAGACAGTTCATACTTTGCAGTTTCATAGATGAGATAAAATGTAAAAACAAAACAAAAAAACCTATCTAGCCCTGATCAGCATGGCTCAATTGGTTTTCAGTTCCTGATCAGGGCACATGCCTGGGTTGTGGTCCTGGTCCTGGTTGGGGCATGTGTAAGAGGCAACTGATCAATGTTTCTCTCACACATCAACATGTCTTTCCCTCTCTTTCCTCTCTCAAAAAATAAATAAATAATTTTTAAAAATCCTTATCTAAATGACAAGGTAAGGTATCTGACAGTGACATGTATTGAATGGTATGGAGACTTGAGGGTGGGGGCAATGGTGGGCAGGTATCAGGGGAAAAGGCAACATGTAAGACATGGTATTTGACTTTGTTCATGAGTCAATGGAACAGGCAAAGATCATAAGGAATACAAGGCCTTCTGGGATCTCAGAGCAAAGAGTGTCCGGGGTCTGTCAAGCTTGTAACTGCTGAGTAGCTGCTTAAGTATAGATGCCACATGCAAGACATCAGCTCTCCTGCTCTGATCTCAGCTGATTAGAGCAGTACTGGGTACCAGATCAAAGGGCAACTGTTATTGGTAGACCATCTGTCCAAAGCATTGCACAGTCTCCCCAATTGGCTGAGGTGGTGGCAGGGAAAGGTTCTTACACTGAGTGCATAGAAAGCTAGAAATCTCAATGGATAGGGCCTAAGAGTGGAAAGTTAACAGGATAATTGGGTAGAGAAAAAGCCCTTTCCCCCTTCCAGTACCAGATTGGGGGTGCGACCAGGGGAAGGCAGGTACATGCACTGTAGAAGTAAAAATGGCACAGGGGGAGGTGCTGAACCAAAGAAGCCTGACAGTCTAGCCTGGGGAAAGAAGGAATTAGTTGGGAGGTGGACCCACATAAAGTGCACAAAAATTTGGTAAAGTTGATTGGTCATTTTTAGAAAGCACCTGGTCCATCCCACACCCAAGCTAATATAATCCCAGAGGAACAAAGAAACACTCTGGCTCATGACCTACACTCGTATAGGGCTCTGGTTCATGCTCTCCATGGGCCATGTGGCCTTAGCAGCCACGTGACCCATAACCTCCAGGAGGGAGCCTGTTGCTCTCTATTGCCTACCTGGTGATGCTCTTGCCAGTGCATTTACATGCTCTCACAGGAGTGCATGATCTTGCAGCCCTAGTAGCTACATGGCCCATGGTCATGCAGGCTCCATACACAGGCTCTATGAGGGAGCCAGAAATGAAGAGCAGCCAGGAATAAGCTAAGCTACCTGGATAGGGACTTTGACCTCTTAGCAGCTACCTATGGGATCCAAAGAACTGTACTTTAAATTGGAGCAGAAACTCTGAACACTGGCTTTTGTCTTGGTCTTGTTGAGGAGGTGGTCTTTGAGATAGGAGTCTGCCATTTTCCCAGATTGCACAGCACCTGAATAAAACCTTTTTCCTTTTACACTAGCATCTGCTTCATGAGTTTGACTTTGGTGGCAACAGGCAGATGACCCCTCATTTTTGTTTAGTTACACAACCACTCTACAGGGTGACCAGAGATATAGGAGAAGCCTGGAATGAAAGCAGCCCTTGATATATAAATGAACCAAAGATGGCCTCTGTGTTTTTGTCCTCAGGTGTTTATGTCTTCATAGCAGGCTGTGACTCCTTCACTCAAAAGCCCACAGGCACTAAACTCAATTTTACATATCCAATTATTTTAAAAATAGCCCCCAAAGCAGACTTTTAGCCATTTAAGGCTCTCCTGCTTTGCATACCCTGTGAAACTACAATTGGCATCTGCTGACCATTGATAGGACAGAGCCTTATGGTTATAAGACCCCAAGATGCTCCTGCTCCTCACAGCTCTCTGATCCAGAGACTCCCACTGTCTGGGTGAGGTCCTACTGAGTGACCTCACCCAGACAAATAAGTCTCCTCACCAATCCTCTCTTCCCAAGATTTCCCTCACCCTCTTCTCTTTCTAAACGGTAGCCCCTGTGCCACAAACCTTTAGACAATCTCATGCTATGAGGAAATTCTGCTCTCATGCAACAGTGTCCAAGAGCTGCCAGTGAAGCTTCATGTATGTTACTGCCTCTTGTGGTCATATCTTTATCATCCATTGGCCCCAAATTCCTCAAACCCCTTACAAACTCACACTGGATGCTGACTGGCTCAACTTATCAGAGCCCTTCTTTGGGGGAATTTTAATCTGACAGGGAGAGATAATAAGCAATTGACAGCAGGGAGCAGAAACAGAAAAGCATTCAGACAAAAGGAGGCAGGAAGAAGGAGCCAAGAGGCTGCAGGAAACATGAAGCAGAGGGAAGGGGCAGAGCACTTAGTATCACCAAAGGACAAAGCACAGATAAACTGGTCTGGAGTGACCATAATGGTCAAACACTCAGGTTGAAAACTATGAGTAAGTACAACCAGTGAGGGAGAAACCACATAGTGCAGGAGTACCCAAATGGCACTTCAGTTCCTGAACTACATTCTGGTCTCCACAAAGCCAGACATTGTCCTGGTTCCAGTTCTGCCTTGAAGGCATGTCACTCCATGTAAATTCCATTCTGACAGACAATAATACCTTTCCTAAGGCAAGCCCAGCATGTCTTTATTTTTCACATCCAAAAGAGCCAGCTTCCACATAGACTATCAGAAGAACATGGACAAGATCTCGAATGGGGAACTGTGAGGTATTTTGGTGGAATACCAAGAAATTTGGTATTTCTAGATAAGATAGAGAATTGATGGAAATGAGATTGGAGAGGTGAGAGAGTTCAGATCATGCAGTCCTTGTGTGTGCTCTTCTGAGAGTCCTTGGCATCTTTCTGCAAGGAGCCAGGGGGCTTTTAAAGGCAGTAGAACCTTTTCATCATGTCATTCTGGTAACAGTATAGGAGGAGCTTGAGACAGGCAAGTCTGGAGGCAACTAGCAATTTGGACAGGAAATGATGAGGGAATGCACAGCAGAAATGGAGAGGAGGGGATGTAGTCAATAAATACTCAAAAGGTTAAAGCAACAAGAGTTAGTGGCCTACTAGGGTGAAAGAAAGAAAGATAAATCTATGATGGGTGATTCCCATTTTTCAGATTTTGGTGCTGGATGAATAGGATGCCACTGACTGAGATGGAAGAGCAAATTGGGGTGGGGAATGGAGGAGGAAGGAGAAAAAGATGTGTCTGAGGAATGCATAGGACATCCAGATGGAGGAATCTGGTGGGCAGCTGACTCCATGCATCTGGGCTTCTGCGTATGTCCTAAGTCACATCTCAGCAGCAGCCACCATCGTCAGACTCATCCTTGTACTGTTGAGTCTATTCCCTAATATGGACCAATAATCCAAACCCCTTCTCTATCCCAAAGCCTTCCTCTGTATCCTCTGGTATGCCAACAAAGTTTCCTGTCATCAAGACCTCAAACTATTCCTTCTTCTTTCTGGAATTAAATAGGCTCTCTCTCAAGCACTCTTTTTTTCCTTATAGCTCTCTCAAGTGGAGGCTGGATTTTATTTCTTTATTGTTCCCTCACACAGCACAAGCTCTTTAGGACCAGGAAGTAGAGTTGAGGTTCTCAATTCCCCTCTCCACATACCAACCACTTTTTCTAAAAAGCCCTTGTTTCTTTGAGGATGACTCGATTTTCTCTCACTGCTTCCTCACTGTTATAATTCACTATCATTCTCATCACTTTCTCTCATTTGCCAAAGAAGTTGAGTTTTGTCTTCATGGTCTTTTCCCCTTCAACATTTGCTTTCTTCTGGACGATTTCCACTCCCATATAAATGAATCACCTACTACCTAGGATCCTTAGTTTCTTGATTTAATCACCCCAAAGACTTCTCTATTTAAACTGAAACATCCATTCCTAGGGTCAAGCCCTACACCATGACTTTCAAAATGGCAACTTCTAACATTCTACTTTGTTACCACCGTCTTCTGTCAAAAACTCCACTAAAACGATCTTTTGACCTTATTGAAACCTTTTAACTTTTGGCCTTTACCTTTTATTACTATCTAGGGTTTTTGCCTAGTTATAGAGATTATAGACTTTGGAACTAGAAGGCCAGAAAGACTAAAAATATGGGGATGCATTAATTTTAAAAAATGAATCTACATTTCAGAGTTCATCTTTGTTGTTGAGAAAGGGAAATGTGGGCACTGCAGGGAGATGGTGTCACAAATGGGTGGTTTCCACTATAGCCACAGCAGGAAGGCAAGACAAATGCTGAAATCCATCCCTCGTGTAACTTTCTCACCACTTATTGTCTGCCTGCCAGCAATGTTTTTTGGCTCAATCACTTGGCACTTAACTACACTCTTTAATTTTTTACATCTGTTTGTCTGAAGCCTGGTCATGGAAAACCCTCTGGACCTATATTCAAAACAACAGTTTCCATATGCAACCTCTTCCTGCAAGGTCTTGAGAAAATTATTTAACTGCACCTGAAAATGTAAATAATAGTCCTGACCTCATTAAATTGCCATAAAGATTAATGAGATAATACATATAAAACATTTGGTAAACTTTGAAATATTTTAAGAATGTATGGTCTATTACTTTCCAACTATATTTGAGAATAGGAATTGTGTTTTCCTTGTGTGGTTCATCAAGCATGGTGCTCAAATAATATTTGTTGAATGAATCAGAGACTGAATTAATGAATGGATGAGTGAGTGAGTAAATCAATAAATGCCTATGAGCAAGCTGAGACTCGAGCCTTTTGATTCTAGTCCCACAAGGAGAACTGGCTGTCCTATCTGGTTAATACTGTTGATACTATTCATCCATTCACTTATTTGACAAACACATGAACTGTGTACCACATGTCTGGTAGTATGTGTTTCTTGTTGCTATCTCATTCAGAAGTGTGTGTGTATGAGGAAGTTCTTTTGAACTCTATCCAGAGATGAGAAAATATGAAGCACAGAGAAGTGAGTAACTTGGCTTAAAGTCACATAAGTAGGGAGTTGTAGCACTTGAAATCCAGATAGGGCTTTTAGACATATGCAGGAGCCAACATTGAGGGGTGCTCTCAATGTATGAGTATGAAAAGATAAAACAACAATTTTTAACAACAGATTCTGAATGCACACATGCTGACCAAGAGAAGACATAGAAAAGTCA
Source organism: Phyllostomus discolor (assembly GCF_004126475.2). Lineage (NCBI taxonomy): Eukaryota > Metazoa > Chordata > Mammalia > Chiroptera > Phyllostomidae > Phyllostomus > Phyllostomus discolor. Next base: position 79,826,739 of record NC_040911.2, on the reverse strand, counting down.
GCTTATAGTCCATTAGGCTTGGTATCAGAATTACATTGGTCTTAGGTCATGATGTACAGGAAACAGACTCTAAAAATTTGTGTGCTGGAAGATTGACACCTACAACAGAGTGAAGAGGACAGGATGGAGAAGCTGGGTAGTGACACAGCTGTAATAAAGGCCTCAGCCAATCTCATGGGTGGCTCTGGAGCCAACAGGCCCCTCCGTGTGAATTGAGATGAAGCATTGGGCTTTTATACTTGTGCATGGACCTTGATGTTCCTAGGGAGGGAGTATGAACTTGGGCAGAGCAGTGTCTCAGAGAGGGATTGAATTGTGAGCCCTCAGCAGGTAACACTTCAGCAGCTGGGGAATTGAGTGCCTTGATTTTGTGGTGGCTGGTTCTGTGCAGTGAATTCCAGCATACACTACAATGTTATTAAAACTTCTAAAGAATGAGTATATTAACCAGCCTGGATTGATAAATTTGGATAGAGATAGGGGCATAGAAGAAGCAGAGCTCAAGAGACAAGGGCTGGCACTATCCATAGAAGACATGTACCATGCATCACTAGGACCCTTTTCCAAATATGGCTGCTAGGGCTCTTCCAGCTCAGTGTCAGACAGCCTTCCCATTATCAAGATCAAGTGCCTTGCTTTAGTCCCAAGCTCCTCAGGAGGCATTTGGGCTTCACATGTTGTTAGGCTGTAAAGACCAAATAAATGTGGTGACATTCTGTCTTGAGAGGTCAGTGCCTCCCTGGACTGTGTAGACAGGAGTCACATTCCTAAATCTCATCACCTATTGGAAAATGATAAGAGCAAATTTCTAAGCTGGCAGCCTGAGGGCCAGACCAAGGAAGTTACCCTTTGTAGGGAGGTATGTCAGAGGCCAACATGCTTTTCCCAGACCTTTACCACAGACATGATCATGCTTAGTGACTCAATTTTTCAGAGCCAGGTGAGCTCTGGTGAAGCCAACCATGCAGGTAACAATAATTATGGGAAATTCATGGAAAAGAAAGGTCCAGACAAAGAGCGGTGCAGCCCAGCAATGACAATGGAAATCCACATGGGCTGAGGTGTCCCTGAGTAGGCAGGTGTGCCAGTGGTTGAAGTCAGCATGGAACCACTGAGTGTGTCAGTGTGGGAATAAGCATTAAAAAATTAAAGAGCTTGAGTTTTTATCTTATTCCTCACCTGAGGATATGTTTATTGATTTTTTTTTGTTTATTGATTTTTATAGAGTAAGGGAAGGAGGGAGGGGGGAGAAAGAGAAAGAGAGAGAAAGAGGGAGAGAGAGAGAGAGAGAGGGGGAGAGAGAGAGAGAGAGAGAGAGAGAGAGAGAGAGAGAGAGAGAGAGAGAGAGAGAGAGAGAGAAACATCCATGTCAGAGAAACATTAGTGGGTTGCCTTTTGTATGTGTCCCAACTGGGATTGAACTTACAACCTTTTGGTATATGGGATGACACTCCAATCAACTGAGCCAGCCATCCAGGGCAGTAGCTTGAGTTTTATTTATTTTTTTAATCAACTTTTATTGTTGTTTGAATACAGTTGCCTCCATTTTCCCACCACCACTTTTCCCCACCCCACTCACCCCCACTCCCACCCTCCATCCTACCCACCTTTGGCTTTGTCCATGGGCCCTTTGTACATGTTCCTTGATGACTCTTTCCCTTCTTTCCCCCATTATCTCCTTTTCCTATCCCCTCTGGTTACTATCAGTGTGTTCTTTATTTCAGTGTCTCTGGTTATATTTTGCTTGCTTGTTTATTTTGTTGATTAGGTTACACTTATAGATGAGATCATATGATATTTGTCTCTCACCACCTGGCTTACTTCACTTAGCATAATACTCTCCAGTTCTATACCTGCTGTTGAAAAGGGTAGGAGTTCCTTCTTTCTTTCTGCTGAATATTATTCCATTGTGTAAATATACCACAGTTTTGTGATCCACTCATTTACCTAGGGCACCTAGGTTGCTTCCAACACTTGGATATTGTAAATTGTACTGCTACAAACATTGGGGTGCATAGGTTCTTCTGAATTAGTGTTTCAGGATCCTTAGGGTATAATCCCACAAGTGGAATTGCTGGGTCAAAAGGCAGTTCCATTTTTAGTTTTTTGAGGAAATTCCATACTATTTTCCACAATGGCTGTACCAGTCTGCATTCCCACCAACAATATACACTAAGGTTCCTTTTTCTCCACAAGCTCGTCAGCACTTATTGTTGTTGATTTGTTTATTATGGCCATTCTGACCAGTGTGAAGTAGTATCTCACTTTGGTTTTAATTTGCATCTCTCTGATGGCTAGTGATGCTAGCATCCTTTCATATGTCTGTGGGCCTTCTCTATGTCTTCCTTGGAGAAATGTCTGTCCAGGTCCTTTGTCCATTTTTAATGGATTATTTGTCATCCTGGAGTTGTGTGAGTTCTTTATATATTTTGTAGATCAAGCCCTTGCCAGAGACATCATTGGCAAATATATTTTACTATATGGTTGGTTCCCTTTTCATTTTGATGATGTTTTATTTAGCTGTGCAGAAGCTTTTTATTTTGATGAAGTTCCATTTGTTTATTCTTTCCTTTATGTCCCTTGCTCTAGGAGACATGTCAGTGAAAATATTGAGCAGCTTGAGTTTTAAATGGGATAAATTACTTTTTTTAAAAAATATTTACTTATTTTTAGAGATGGGGGAGAGAGGGAGAAAGAGAGAGAGAAATATCAATGTGTGGCTGCCTGTTACGTAGCCCCCACTGGGGACCTGGCCTGTAACCCAAGCATGTGCCCTGACCGGGAATCGAACCAGCGATCCTCTGGTTCACAGCCCACACTCCATCCACTGAGCCACACCAGCCAGGGTGGGATAAATTACTTTTTAACTCACTCTGTCATAGGGAGAGTTTGGTGCAAAAAAACCCAAACCCAAGCTAATTTGAGTCAAGGGATATTATTACAAGGGACTGGTGCATCTCACAAAGTTCACAGCAAGAAGACAGCCATGAAGACAGGTAAAAGGGATATGAAATCCCTGAAATGGGAGGAAGAAGGAGACTCCGGAAACATACCAAAGCCATCTCTTCATAAGTGATTTGAGCTCAGTGCTTTTTGCTAATACTTGTGAGATGATGAAGCAGAAATAAGTTGTTGATAGTCAATGACTCCTTACTAAAGCTGAATTTTATACACATTTTTTAAAGAATCATGAACATATAAATAGCCTCTTCAACAAATGGTGTTGGGAGAACTGGACAGCTACGTGCAAAAAAAAATGAAACTCGAGCACCAACTTACACCTTATACAAAAATAAATTCAAGGTGGATAAAAGGCTTAAATATAAACCATGACACCATTAAAGTCCTAGAAGAGAACGTAGGTAGGAAAATCTCAGATATTTCACACAGAAACGTTTTTACTGATATGTCTCCTAGAGCAAGGGACATAAAGGAAAGAATAAACAAATGGGACCGCATCAAAATAAAAAGCTTTTGCACAGCTAAAGAAAACAGTATCAAAATAAAAAGAGAACCAACTGTATGGGAAAACATATTTGCTAATGATACCTCAGACAAGGGTTTAATCTCCAAAATATATAAAGAACTTATAAGACTGCACTCTAAGAAGACAAGGAATCCAATTAAAAAGTGGGCAAAGGACTTGAACAGACACTTCTCCAAGGAGGACATACAGAAAATCCAAAGACACATGAAACGATGTTCAATATTGCTAGCTATCAGAGAGATGCAGATTAAAACCACAATGAGATACCACTTCACACCAGACAGAATGGTCATCATAAACAAAGCAACAAACAACAAGTGTTGGAGAGGTTGTGGAGAAAAGGAGACCCTAGTGCACTGTTGGTGGGATTGCAGACTGGTACAACCACTATGGAAAGCAGTATGGAACTTCCTTAGAAAACTAAAAATGGATCTGCCTTTTGACCCTGCAATTCCACTGCTGGGACTCTATCCTAAGAATACTAAAACACCAATTCAAAAGAACCTATGCATCCCAATGTTCATAGCAGCACAATTTACAATAGCTAGATGCTGGAAGCAACCTAGATGCCCATCAGTAAATGAATGGATCAAAAAACTATGGTACATTTACACAATGGAATTCTATGCAGCAGAAAGAAAGAAGGAGCTCCTACCCTTTGCAACAGCATGGATGGAGCTGGAAAGCATTATGCTAAGCAAAACAAGCCAGGCAGTGAAAGACAAATACCATATGATCTCACCTTTAACAGGAACCTAAATAACAAAACAAAGAAACAAGCAAAATATAACAAAAGTCACTGAAACAGAGGTCAGGCTGACAGTGCGCACAGAAGAGAGTAGAGGGAATTTCAGGGGACAGAGGGAAGGGTTCACAGGAACAAATTTAAAGGACACATGGTCAAAAACTAAGGGGAGGGTGGTAATGGGAGGGAAGTGGGGACGGGTGTGGGGGGGGCAGGATTGGGAGTAAAAAGGAGAAAACTGTATTTGAACAATGATTAAAATAAAATTTTAAAAAAAAGAACTTACATGACTCCACTCTAAGAAGACAAGTAACCCAATTAAAAAATGGGCAAAGGACTTGAACAGACACTTCTCCAAGGAGGACATAGAGAAGATCCAAAGACACATGAAACAATGTTCAATATCACTAGCTATCAGAGAGATGCAAATTAAAACCACAATGAGATACCACTTCACACCAGTCAAAATGGCCATCATAAACAAAGCAACAAACAACAAGTGTTGGAGAGGTTGTGGAGAAAAGGAGACCCTAGTGCACTGTTGGTGGGACTGCAGACTGGTACAACCACTATGGAAAGCAGTATGGAACTTCCTCAGAAAACTAAAAATGGATCTGCCTTTTGACCCTGCAATTCCACTGCTGGATCTATATCCTAAGAGCACTAAAACACCAGTACAAAAGAACCTTTGCACCCCGATGTTCACAGCAGCACAATTTACAATAGCTAGATGCTGGAAGCAACCTAGATGCCCATCAGTAAATGAATGGATCAAAAAACTATGGTACATTTACACAATGGAATTCTATGCAGCAGAAAGAAAGAAGGAGCTCCTACCCTTTGCAACAGCATGGATGGAGCTGGAAAGCATTATGCTAAGCGAAACAAGCCAGGCAGTGAAAGACAAATACCATATGATCTCACCTTTAACAGGAACCTAAATAACAAAACAAAGAAACAAGCAAAATATAACCAAAGTCACTGAAATAGGGGACAGTCTCACAGTGGCCAGAGGGGAGAGAAGAGGGAATTTCAGGGGAGAATGGGAAGGGTTTACAGGAACAAATTTAAAGGACACATGGACAAAAGCTAGGGGGAGGGTGGTAATGAGAGGGAAGTGGGGAGGGTTGGGTGGGTGGGCTGGAACGGGAGTAAGTGGGAGAAAACTGTACTTGAACAATGATTAAAATAAAACTAAAAAAAAGAATCATGAACATATTTCACAGACTTCTAGAGAGCAGATTAGGATAGTAAAAGATGTAGCAGAAAACAGATAAAAAGTTTAACTGAAAGAAGCAAACTTTAGATGCATTAGTGCTATGGCAACCAGCCAGATTATTCCAATTACATCCCTGATTGGTTCCATAAATAATTTATAACCCTCCATTTGTGCGTGGGGCAAAGGATTTCTAACAGAAAATGCTTAAGTAGCTGTTAAAGTCCTAATGATTTCTGATTCTGAATTCATCAGAACTCCTGGAGGCTGTGATTCCATGGCCGTTCTTGGAGTAATTTGGAAGGGGATTACTCAAGTATGGAGAGGAACTGTTTTTGGTGTCTCATTGGAGCAGATTGTCAGAGAAGCAACAAGCTCCTCTCCCTTTGCTGTTATCTTTGCCATTCACTTTCAATTAAGGTCAAAAACCAAATCCATGAAAGTCAGAAATAAAGCCAAAAGCAAAGCTCCAAAGTCCCTATGATTAGCACTCAAATTTCTGAAGCCCCTCTTGAGTAGTCTGCACTTGTTTCAGGTGTTCTTACACTGCCTGGTGATTTTCACAGCTTTTCTAGGTCTCCTTATTTTTCTTTAAATCTTTTTGTTTGAATATATTAACGTGTATAGGATAGCTGATGAAATGCGTACTTCTTAAGTACAGAGCTCAATAAATGTTTTTGCAAATGGATTCACTCATGTGACCACCACCCAGACTGAGATATGGAACATTCTGGCTCCCCAAAGGCTCCCTTACTGCTTCTCAGGATGCTTTCCATCTCAGTAGAGACGGCTGGAGAATGAAGCTTAGATGTTTGGCTACCATAAGATTCATGTGGGGTACACTGCAAGGAGACAATGAGGATACTTCCTCAGTGACAGCAAGAGCCCAGCAACTGTGGACAGACCGTTTTAGAATGTGGATGCCCCAGGAGGCATTTGATAATGAGACAGTTATTTGCCCAGCCACAGGGAAAAGGTCTTGTTTACTTCCTGCCCAAAACCATGGAGTCCCTTCTCCTGAGGTCCAGTCCAGGGAAGCTACAGCTCCTCCATCCAGAAGCCCATCAAATGTTCTGATCCCCAGAAGGCACTTGCATGACAACACAGAATAAGCGGCAGCTTGGATGTTTGATATGGCCAAGGGACACCTGGAAGTCATCTGCCACTGGTCACTTCTGAAGAAGATTGAGGGTTGGGGTCCTACTTTGTTAAGACCTGTGATGCAAGATTTCAATTTTATGAATGAGTATTCATACAGGATTTTGCCTAGCAGCAGGGATACTTGTTTCCTCTTTTGCACAGGGCTTTTGACCCTCTGGGGAAGGGTGGCTAATATCTGATACTTAATTGTACATTTTTTTAAGTGATGGGCACTGTGAAGAATACTTCACGTCAATAATCTCATTACTTGGTAACTGCGTTGACCAATATCTTCATTTTATGAAATACAGAGAAGATACAGCTATTAAAAAGTTATGAGGGTGATCACTTAGCAAGTTATATAATGTCTAATCTCTGGGTTGTACACCTGAAATTAATATAATATTGTATGTCAACTGTAATCGAAAAACAAAAATTATTTAAGTTAAAAAAAAAGGTGGCCTCAGACTCCAGAACCTGCAATCCTGCTACAGGGCCTTGGTGCTTCCCCAAACAGCCCACCGCTTCCCACATGGAGCTCCTTCAGAGCACTACTTACTCTGAGTGCCCTTGTACTGCACTGGCAGGGGGACTGGCTCTGGGCTAGGAGAGGAAATGCAATTCACCTGACTTATGAGTCAATTAAATTCCTGAACCATGGCTGCAAATCAACACTTCATAAATCAAACCTTTATTTCCTATAGACATGAAGTTTTATAAACTAGAATTTGATTTCTGGAAATCCATTGAGTTTACAAAGTTATAAGAATTAATGATAAAAATACAACAAACACACACAGATGACAAAGATGTATTAATTAGAAAGAAACAAATAATACAAAACTAATGTTATGAATGTGAAATTGGGTGGCCTTTTCTGCATGGGCTGGATTAACTAGGGTAACCTAAAATATGAGCTAAATGAGATTTAGAATAGAGGTGTGTTGTATTTATTTATTTTTGAGTGAAATTTCCCTGGAGCTAAAATAAGCATTCTTTACTGTTCTAGGGACTTTTGAATGGAGCTCAAATCAGGGGCATCTTCCTTAAAACTTTCCATGGGATGAAGTCATCTGAATCTTCAGACAGCATTGCTGCTGCTTTGGTCATCTCTCCTGCTTTGTCAGAAGTTGCTGGATGACTGCAATGTGAGATTTCCTCATTACAGAGAGGGTCTTATGATCAGAAAGAATGTAATGATGGGGGAGGCAGGGTGGCCATTTCTGTGGTGGGCAGTCAGGGATCAGCCTGACTTATCAGTCTGATACAAAGCCTTCAGGACAGACCCTCTGCCCCGCTCTCCAGAACATCTCCACCTGGCTGCCCAGGGATCCAGGATTCTAAGCAGTGGGGTTATAGGTGCAATAAAGATATGTACAGGGTTAGGGGCAAAATGAGGGAAAGTGGAAGGGGTGGTTTCCAGCCAGTGGCTATGCTATTTTTATAGTCTGCCCAAAGCAGTGAGAGCTGAAAAACAAGAATCTCGAAGGACTGAGGGCAGCCTGTTCATATTTTAATGTGCATGGGAATCTCTGTGAATCTTCTTAGAGGGAAGATTCTGATTTGGCAGGTCTGAGGTGGGGCTTGAGACTGGGCATTTCTAATACCTCTCAGTTGACGCTGATGCTGTGGGTCTGAGGCCCACCCTTTGAGTAACAAAAGTTCACAGATAGGTGGTCATGGAGCAGTTGTTCATGCCTTGCCTTTACTTTGTGCAAAGTGTGTGTCTGTGCTAGACAATACTTCCCTTGGGTCCCTATCCAGAAACACTTAACCTTGGGCGATCAGTACTTGTACTCTTGATAGTTTTATATTTGGTTTTATTAATTAGTCAATCCAATATTTAAGCCTTCTATGAGTCAAAATAGAATAAGGCTTTTTAAAGGGGCTCTACTTAAATTCTTAGGCTTCTGCAGTGTGCCTGTCTCCAGACTGGTCCCCTCCTCCCCTGGTCCCCAGAAATCTCACTCTGATCATTGTCATTTTTTGTTCTTTGACTAAAGACTTCTTGTGTCTAATAAATCCTTGCTTTAATTTTCCTCATCTCCCATTGTTAATAAAAAAGTGATCCATGCGGGTGATTCTGTGTCATTTTGAATGTACAGGAAATTTGAAATCAATGAATGAGCTACATAGTATATAGTTCAGATGAAATTCTGGGGTTGGGAACACATGCTTATAAAAAATAAATGAGTAAATATAACTTGGGCTGGATAAAGCATTGGAAGATTAATTGCAAGCTGACAGCAGACTAAAATTCAACCCTGAGTTAACAAGCCAGATCTAAAGTTCCTGCTGATTTGGAAGACGCCCCTGTGATTTCTCATCACAGGTACCTGACGAGACACCAAAATGGCACTGACCTGCTCCTTCTGTGTCCCTAGTATAATTACAAGTCTGCCTTGGACATTTGTGAGGCTTGGAGAAAGAATACAAATAGAGGCCCTCAAACCATTAGTCTAAATATTTAAAGTTATAAGTCAAGCTAACACACTGTAAGTAAAATATTTTATCTTCTGTATATCTCTAGAGTCCCTAGGAAGGCCAGGTTCAATGTCAGAATTCTTGTATTCCTTGGATTTCAGAGCCAAAACATGGTGGTGCCTAGATAACAGACCTCTTGCTTGTGTCCCCACCTGTTCTCCTTCTCTCTCATTCTCCACTGCATTCCACACCAAGGGGGACCTTGCTCCCTCCTGTCTGGACACACCACCTTTGGTCAAAGCTGCTTCCAGACCCCTCCTAGCAGCAGCCTGTGGCTATTCCTCGAGCTCAGAGGAGTGCACACCTAGGGTGTGGTCTGTCCCTGGAAGGAGGCGCCTGGGATCCACTCAGCTCCCTAGAAGGAGTGGGGGGGTGGTCAGATTGTGCTGGAAGATGAAGGAGGATGGATATGTCTTGTCTTCAGGGTCACTATAAAGGGAGATATCTCCAAAGATTTGGGATCTGTGACATGCTTCTCCTGGGACATCCCACCGGCTCTGCGCTGTGGTTTCTGCTCTGTGAACCTGGCTAGGCCCCTTGTCTTGGGCAAAGTCCATACATAGATTTTTCAAATTTGCTCTGTTAAAATTGGCAATTAGCTCTTTACAGGAATTACTGCTGCATTTCTGGCATGGATAACAGTGCAGGGCTGGGGGGCAGGAATCATCCCTGTAATTTCATTCATTTTCTATTGGAGAGAAGCAAAACCAGAGTGCAAGCTTCTACAGTGGCTGATGGCTTAATTGCCACATGTATCTCGTGGGAAGCACTTACTTGGCATCCAGAGGCTTGATTCCCTGGCCCTGGGAAGCAGCTGACACCTGGAAGGGGCCGAAAGTGTTGGTGGCTGCCACCCAGCAGTGAAGAAATTGGAAGCATTCCCCCCTTGCTGCCATTTGAATCACCTCTTTGTTTTTAAGAACCACATGATTTGGTGACATTTTAGCCACCACGGACTGCACCTTAGTTGTTTGTAAATTGTTTCTCTGAGTATCGAGCGCAGTGCCTGGCACAGGCCGGGGGCTTAGCAATGTCTTTTTAGTAAAAACACATGGGCTCTCAGCTGGCTCTCTGTGAATAGCTTCATAACAATCCTGGTTTCCACACTCTACACCTTCCACTCTTGGGAGACTGTGTTATTGGTCAACAAATATTCCTCTTCCCCCTCCTGTCTGAGGTGGAATGCACTTCCCCACCCCACTGATGCTGGGCTTGGCCTTGTGACTTACTTTGGCTAATGGACTGTAAACTGACATGATGCAAGAAGAGGCTTTAGCAGTGTTTATATGGTCTCACTTATTTTATTTTAAATGCAGTGATAAAAAAGACAATGTTGTGGTCTATTAGTTTCCTTTTTTCATGGCCAAATAATTTTTAAAGAGACAAAGGAAATAGTGTCTGTTTATCTACCCTATGTGTTGAAGTGGAAAACACTATAAGAGCAATGCTTTAGAAGTTGCCAGGTGAGCAACCTGGCCCTGCCACTGTTAAGAAAACAGGACAGTGTGTGGCAAGGTTTATGGCTGGCGGAGGGAAGGGGTGGGGATGAAGCATCATGATTGACTCATGAGCACTTTGAGGATTGGAAAAGGATCATTTATCCCTAGAAAGTGCTTTGTTTTAATCTACCTAAGTTTGGAAGAAGAAACTTATTTCTCTTGATCTGGCCCATTTTTTTTTTACTTTGATTTTACTTCAAAAATTCAAGTGTGATTTTTTTTTTATTTTAATCATTGTTCAAGTACAGTTTTCTCCCCCCTACTCCCATTCCAGCCCACCCACCCAACCCTCCCCCCTTCCCCCCATTACCCCCCACCCCTAGTTTTTGTCCATGTGTCCTCCAAATTCGTTCCTGTAATCCCTACCCATTCCCCCCTGGAATTCCCTCTTCTCTCCCCTCTGGATCTGGCCCATTTTTTCATGACCCATTTAGTTTCCCACTAAATTCCTTCAGTCGTCTCTCCCACCTTTGGCTCATTGATCATGGGTTCCTCAAGCTGGAAGGGTCTGAGAGAACACAACCTTTGCCACACTAAAGGTTCCTGAAGAAACACGTTAAACATTATTCCTCTTTGTTTCTCCAGCACCTACACAGTTCAGTCTAAAAGAACAAAGTCAAAGCAACCAAAAGCAATATATAAATATCCAAGTTCTTCCCTGGTATTTCTTTTTTTTTAAAAGAGTTTATTTATTTATTTTTAGAGAGGGGAAGGGAGGGAGAAAGAGAGGGAGAGAAATATCAATGTATGGTGGCCTCTTGCATGGCCCCCACTGGCGACTTGGCCTGCAACCCAGGCATGTACCCTGAGTGGGAATCCAAACTGTGACCCTTGGGTTGGCAGCCCATGCTCAATCCACTGAGCTATGCCAGCCAGGGCTTAACTTCCCTGGTATTTCTTAAATGCCATCATAGAGATCTAAGTCTTTGGCAATACTTCTTCCAGCGCCCTTTCCTTCTGCTGTCAGCTGCCCTCAGTACCCCATGGGTGCTGACTCCTTTTTCTTCCACAGCTCCCCCACAAAACAGCTACTCCTCCCATCACCCCCATTAGTCATCCTGTTTCTTTCTGTCCATGCCCTGTCCTCCCCAAGACCAGTCTGGCAAACTCTGGAAGGATGGGAGACCTACTTAGTGGCCCACCTCAGAATTCAATTGATTATAGAATTCAATTGATTGTCTCCCGAGGAGACAAAAGCAAGAATCTGGGACACTCTCACATCATCATCTAAGTTTGCCCAAATTGGAATAGCTAAAACGTAGTAGCTTCCTACTATGTTGTCCACTTGGTTGAGTGGCTCAGTTGGTTGGATCATTGTCCAGTACACCAAAGGCTTGAGGGTTCGATACCCTGTGAGGGCACGTACTTAGGTTGCAATTCCTGTCCACCATGGGATCGCATAAGGGAGGAAATTGGTGGATGTTTTTGTTTCATATCTCTCTCTGTCTCTCTAAAATCAATACATATATCCCCCAGTGAGGTATTTTTTCTTTTTTTAGTTCCTTGAAAATAACATAATAAGGGCATCACAAGCTGTCAGTCTCTGCCACTCTGAGCTGGCACAGTCAAGGGACTTATTGGGTCAGCACGGGCGGCTCCAGACCCCTTGGTCTTATGGTCCAGAGGGTGCTGCAGACAACAGGGTGCTAAATACTTTAAGTCTCAGATGAAAGAAGACCCTGGCATGGCCTCAGCAGTGGTTGCCAGAGTTCTTGAAGCAAAATGAAGGGGAGATAATACAGGGCCTGAGAGGGAATTTCACCAGAGCCATAGGGATCCTGTGTGGCCTGGACTCTGCGTGGCCTGTCCTGGGGGCTGAGAGGAACCGGTGCTTCATCAGCCTTACCTCCCTGAACACTCTGATTTCTCCAAATGTGAAAAGATCATGATTGAACAAGGAGAGCTTTTTTAAAAAGAGAATATCATTGTCAAGAAGTAAAACTGTGGATCTGTGCCACACTTTCATCAAAGGCAGGGCAAGAATATGAACTCACGCCTACTCCTGAGTGGCCCTGAGGGTCCTGGAAGCAACTGTGGTGGCCAAGAAGCATTTCAGTGTGTTGTTACAGAGTCACAGCCTGACTTATCTGGTAAGAAAATGGCCAAAGCCCTCTGCCAGCTCAATGTCCCTGTCACTGTGGTCCTGGATGCTGCTGTTGGCTGTATCACGGAGAGAGTGGACCTTGTCATAGTTGGTGCTGAAAGAGCTGTTGAAAACCGAGGAATTATTAACAAGATTAGAACCAACCAGATGGCTGTATACACCAAAGCACAGAACAAGCCATTTTATGTGGTTGCGGAAAGTTTCAAGTTTGTACAGCTCTTCCCACTAAACCAGGAAGACATCCTGGATAAGTTTAAATTCAAGGCAGCTACTTTGCCGTTTGTGTAGACTGGACAAGATCTCAAACAGAAGCACCCACAGGTCGACTATACCTCCCCTTCCTTAATAACACTGCTGTTTACAGACCTGGGGGTGCTGAAGCCCCCCAGCAGTCAGCAACAATCTCCTCAAGCTGTATCTGTAACCATGTGATCCTCTCCTGCCTCACGAAGCATATGTACCTGGGGCAGGGTGAGAAGCCACTTGACCCCTCGGTGAGCCAGGCCAAGATGGAATTGTTTTTTTTAAATGAAGATTTATGGACTAAGGACTTAAAAGCATAAGCTTTGGTGAATTTTTATTTATTTCAGTCCCATTTAAACATGTTCATTGTTGCCCTAAAACTAAACCTAAATTTACTGATGGTTTCCAGACACTTTTATTCATCCTCTGTTTTCAGAACCACACATTAGATTATCGGGTACTTAACTGATGGAAGAAGATGAGCTCAGTCTCCCTCCCTGAACCTTCCTCCACACTACATGTTAATTTGCCAAAAGCATCCTTTGTAGAGACGCAAGCGTGACAAAGCTGGTGTTCTCATTGCAGCTGGGTGCCCCTTCAGGGACTGACTATGGCCGCCCAGGTCATGTGATACATACGGTGCCTTATAAGAAAGTCAGGAAACACCTGCTCGGTTGGCATCAGGCTCCCAGTGGTGAACACAAGTCAGGGGCTGCCATCTCCTGGACAGGATCAAGCCCAGCAGAGTGGCAGAACCTACACAGAGAGTAAAAGGAAGGCAGAAACAGCAGTTAGGGGTCTCCTGCATGCCCACTACTTACGAAGACGCCTTCCAGAACATGTGTAAACTTAAATTCTGTATTTGTGAAAGATGTAAATCTTAACAGGTTTCGGACCTGTACAACTTATAAAAATTTTACTTGGGAATAAGCTCAGCATCTTTTCAAAGAAATGGCATGAAAGATTTTGAACAAGGGCAACAAAGAAAAACATAGTAGGAAACCTTGGGTTTCCCAATTTGTTGAGTGAATGAATGAATGAATGAATGAATTATCCAATGAATTAGTGAGGACTCCATTTCCAACCTCTCATTTTCAAATGAGGCCCAGAGAACTGAAGGGACTTGTCCCAAATCTCCCCAAGTTAGTGGCTTGGTTAGAACAAGAATTCAATTTTCTAATATAGGCCCTTTTCACCATGGCCACTCTAAGCTGTTATTAACTCTGAGCTGTTGTTAATGTTTCTTATAGATGGAAGGTGAATGTACAATTTATCATCTGCACCTGGGTGTTTTTAGAGGGAAAAGGAGTGATATTAATAATTTTGCAAAAAATAGGTGGAAACTAGAGTGGTCTTGGGCAAACTGGGATGCATGGTCACCTCATCTGTAGGTCTTGGCTCATTGGATGGCAATGACTGTGAAGACAGAACTCTTGTCCTGCATGTCTTTGTGTTCTCAACAGCATGGAGGGCTGGTTGCTGGGCTCCACATTGCACTTTGCTGGGAGGAGATCTTCATGCACACAGAATGGTTGGAATTCCACTGTAGCTCCTGGATGGATGTTACGGAACTTAGATGAGCCACATGTCTGCAGTCAGAACACGTGTATTTACTGAATTTTACTCACACTGACACACTGCAAACATAAGGTCGTAAGAGTAACAGGCTTTTGAAACTCTTCAATCCTTTAGCTTTAGACAGCACAGGATCTAGGGAAAAGACAGGGAGAAGCAGAGAAGGGAGTATTAGTGGGAGAAGGAGCTCAAGGGGAAGGCAGAAGAGGAATGGAAATAGAGAAAATGTAACAGGAAAATAAAGAAGAGAGTAGAAGGAGAGGAAGCAAAGGAGGAAATATGTACATCAGGAGGGAGCAGGAAGTCTTGAGTAAGAGAGAAAAAGGGAAGAGTAAAGAACATGAGGGTGGTGGGGCAGAGTAAGATGAGACAGTCCTCCTACAGTGCTATTGAGGGTCTGGGTCTGTTTATCTGTAGTCCCTACACTTGCTGATAGCACATCAGGTAAATCTGGTAAATAAAAATCTGGCTTAATCTATCACCTGATTCTGCAAAAGGATGAGAGTAGTTGGCATCCCTTTTGTTTTTCTGTCCCTTGTCCATCCCCCTCCTCTGGTAACACTACCCTGATTTTCCACACAGGGAATGCTGGTTCCTCAGGCTCAGCTCTGTGGTTCACATGGAGCGGAGCATATCGCCCAGGTCCCAGGTGGCTGCATGGCCCAGGCCTTACCAGCTGGAACACTCTGATCCCTGGTCTTTGTGAAAGAGCCAGGGCAGGGCAGCTTCTATTTCTGTCCTTTACTCTTCTTTTTCTCTCCCTCCCTCCCTCCTTCCCTCCCTTCCTTCCTTCCCAGTGTCCTACTATGCATCTTTGTTGAAATCTCTGTCCCTTGGTTCATTATTAGCACCTTTAAAACATGAATCTTGTGAAGCATAATCAAGAGACACAGAGGCACCTCTATCAACGAGCAAGGAAGGGAAACAACTCCAGTGGTTGTAAAGGCTTTAGATGGATACTGGAGATAATTCCATCTTTCCCTGCAAAACAATCCCTCAAGCCTTCCCAAGAAGAGGGACTAGGCCCTACTTGTCCACTGCTCTTCATTTTGTCCCAAAGAGGCCACAATTCCACCAGCTTGTACAATTTTTTCATGGCCCTGTCTGGCCTCTCCTCACTTTCTGGTTGTTCCTGGGCCAAGCAGGTCCAGATTCCTTGTCCTTCTCAATTTCAACCCTTCCTTTGGCCAGGCTGATCTGAATGGTCCATAGGGATCTGGGATGGAATGTCAGACTGCTTGTAGCTCTCTCCATTTGCCTCTGACAACATGCTGGGGACAAACTAGTCATATTAATTTCCATCTGCTGCACCTGCAAGAGTCTAAGTCACAGGTGGCAAACACAAGGCCTACAGGCCAAATCCGGCCCTCCACCTTATTTTATCCATCCTGGCACCTTGTTTCTACCTGGTGGCAGTGCCGAGCTTCTTGCTCCTAGTTAAGGAGTAGTTACATTTATACAGTCCTAAAATTACATTCAGCCCTTTGAAGGCAACTGCAAGGTTGATGTGGCCCCCGGTGAAAATGAGTTTGACACCTCTGGTCTAAGGTCAGACACTCATGCTGGGTGAGAGGTAGTGGTCTCTGAGGAGGTGCAGTGGTGGTCCCAGTGCAGTGGTGATGGGGCCCTGAAACTGACCTAAGAGGCCATTGCAAGTTTGGGGACTATGGCACTTCTACATTTTACAAATGAAATAATGCAGAGAATGAAACTTACAGCTGCAAAGGCCTTGAGAGATCCAATGATTTGGTTCTTTCCTTTGGTCCTTGTGGTTGAAGGAATTTCTAGATCAAATAAAACCCCTTAGTGGTAGAGCTGAGATTTGAAATCTGAGCCATGGTTTCTCCCTAAGGCCTCCAAGCTTCTCATTCCTACCACCAGCAGACTCCATAGGCCAGCTGACTTCTTTTATTCCCCCTTGCTGCCCTGACCACTTGGCTAGTTCATTGAAGAGAGTTTGCCAGCCCAAGAAACATTCCAGCAGCTCTTTCTCCCAACATAGACAAGATCTGTGGGGGATCTAGATTGTGTCATCTTGGCTTAGCTGGAACTGGGTTTCCCAGAATTCCCTTTGTTGCATGGGTCCAGGTGAGCCTGCACCACAGGAGACATCCTGAAGTAAGGTTGGGTAGATGGAAGTGAAGCAGCAGCCATATTCCCTGTGCTGTTGGAAGGTTGGTGCGGGACACAGGGTGCTGTTGGTGCTCATGCATGGTGACATTCATCTGCTGTTAACAGGTGCAACAGCCCAGCTATAACTCCAGTAGCTGCTGTCAGTCCTCATTCAGCTTCTGCAGCTCCTGGGCTAGGTGTATGTGCAGTTCTATGACACTGGGCACCAGCTTCTCAGGCAGACCCCCATCACTGAAGGTGGAGGCTTATGACAGTGGTAGAGCGATGCAGGCTCCACTTTATCCTGGAAGAGCCCCATTTGTCTTTACTTTCCCCACTTCACATCCATGTGTCCTTCCTGACTGCCTACTGTGGCAAGTGCAGAAGCAATGGCCTCTCAAAGCTTCCACAGTTGCATACGGTCCCATATTAAATCTGCTATTAGATGTCTCTCCTAGTGGTTCTACTTCTCTGATCAAATCCTGACTATTACAGGATGAGACACAGTAGATTCCATAAACACAATTTTTTATATTATTTGCCCTCAGCAAGGGCTTATTTACAAAGATGCTCTAGTGTAAAAAATCTATGCAGAAGAATCAAACATTTCACCTGCAATAGAACTTTCTAACTTGGAGGCAAGCACAGTGAATATAACGGGTCTTTTCATATCCCATGTCACAGATAACTGGTGCTGTGCCTGAGCATGTCTTGCAATCCCATTTTAAAACTGTGCTCCATCCCTGACAGCTCTTTGATCCGAAAACTTTCTGACAGGAGAACTGGATGGGTCTGGCTGTCCTTTCCTGCTCCCGTCTCTCACGGTAGAAGTCGCACCGTCTATTCAGCCAGTTTCTGACACACCTTGGTGACCTATTTGAAGCTATTTTTTAAAAAATAACTTATTATTATTAATACTCACCTGAAGCCATGTTTCCATTGATTTGAGAGAGAGAGGAAGGGAGAGGGAGAAAAACATTGATTAGTTGCCTCCCCTGCCTGCCCCAACCAGGGATAAAAGCCACACCCTAGGTGTACATGCCCTGATGGAGGATCAAACCAGAAACCCTCGCATGCAGGGATGATGCCCTAACCAATGGAGCCTCGCAACCAGGGCTCTGAAGCTGTTTTGATGGGTTCTTTCAATAACTTGACAAGTCTCACTATGGCTGTCATGATTTCTCCTTGAAGGTGTGTGTTGTCTGGGAACCATAAGCAGCACAGGCCTCTCCGGGTGAGGTTTATGCTGGCTGCCCAGTTCATTCCTCTATGGCAACGTAGACACCTTTATCTTCTAGGATGGGCCAGGAGCTGCAGCCTGGGCACTTTTTATCATTTTAATTCTAAAGGCAGGCCGAGTAGCATCATGGTTAAGCCCTGACTAACTCTGCTTATAGTTTCTTCAACCATAAAATGAGGATCTGGGGAAGGTCAAGTGGAATAAACACATGTGAAGTGCAGAGCAGACAGCCTGGCACTCAGGAGGGCCTCACTGCCTGGGAGCTCACCCCATCATCAGCCTCCACTGAAACGTCTCCAGGTCAAGTGAACTAGAGAGCCGGGCATTCACACTGGAGTCACTTCAGGTCTTCCTCCTCCTTTGTGTCATCTTAGATCTGTCTCCCATCAGAAAAAGTCTTCTAATCTCTGTGTTATTTCACTGCCTCCCTCCTGAATTCAAACCCAGGTCAGAACCATCACTGCCCTCCACCCCACTGCCGGGGCCTCAGAACCTCCTAGCTGGCCCCTCACTGCCCTGTAAAGCAGCAGAGATCAATTCTCCACCTCATCCTACCCTCACTCTCACGCTGGGGATTTATAGTCAATCCAATGGATAGAGTAAGAGAATCTGTGGGTGGACGATTATTAAGAGGGACCTGATTACATGTTAAGGGACAGTCTCACTAAATTCACTTAGCAGGATTCTTGCTAAAACTTGGTTCAGTCAGATTCTTTACTAAAGTTGGGGTCAGCAGGCCAAGGACTGGATTAGTCAATAAGAAGGCTCAGAGGAGCCTGACTAGAGTTCGGTCAAGGGGGGAGTGAGTCCGTGTTGTCCCCATTTCACAGAAACTCAGAGGAGAGAGGTGAGTTGGCCCCCTTGGCCACACGGAACAAGCAGCAGAACCTTGATTGCATTAGTTTCCTATTGCCGCAAAATACCAAAAACCTATGGCTTAAAACAACAGAAATTTATTACCTTACAGTTTGGGAAGTCAGAAGTCCTAAAATTAAGGTGTTGGCAGGGTTGTGTTCTTTCTGGAGGCTCTTGGAAAGAATTTATTTTCTTGTCTTTTCTACCTTATAGATGTCGCCTGTGTTTCTTGACTTGTAGCTTCATTTTCAAAGCATTATCGCTCCAATCTATGACTCCATTATCACATCTCTTTCTCTGACTCACCTGCCCCTCTCTCCTTCTAAGGACCTAGGAGATCACCTCGAGTCCACCTGGGTATTTCAGAATAATCTCCCACCTCCAAATCTTTAACTTTTTTTTAAAGATTTATTTATTTATTTTCAGAGAGGGAAGGGAGGGAGAAAGAGAGAGAGAGAGAAACATCCATGTGTGGCTGCTGGGGGCCATGGCCTACAACCCAGGCATGTGCTCTGGCTGGGAATCGAACCTGCAATGATTTGGTTCACAGCTTGCGCTCAATCCACTGAGCTATGCCAGACAGGGCTAAATCTGTAACTTAATCACATCTGCAAAGCCCCTTTAGCTATGTAAGGTAACATATTTATAGATTTCAGAGACCAAGGCATGGATTTTGGGACACATTAGTCAGGATTCTTCAAGGAAAAAGAATCAATAGGATTTGTTTGTTGTTTGTTCACTTTTATTATAAGAATTGGCTCACACAGTTATGGCAACTGAGAAGCTCCATGATCTGCTGCTGTCTGCAAGCTGGAGAATCAGGAAAGCCAGTAGTGTAATTCAGTGCAAATCTGAAAGCCTGAAAACCACAGGAATCAATGATAGAAGTCCTGGTCCAACTCCAAAGGCTCAAGAATCAAGGGTCCAATGGCATAAGTCCTGGTACAAGTGTGAAGGCCAGAGAACCAGGAGTGCTGTTGCCCAAGGGCGGGAGAAACCCAGGTCAGGCAACAAGAGCAAATTTGCCCTTCCTCCTCCTTTTTGTTTCATGTAGCCCTCAATGGATTAGGTGGTGCCCACCCACATTAGTGAGAGTGATCTTTACTTAGTCTACAGATCCAAATGCTAATCTCTTTTGGAAACATCCTCACAGATACGCCCAGAAGTAATGTTTTACCAGCTACCTGGGCATTCCGTAGGCCATTCAAGTTGACACATAAAATGAACCATCACAGAGGCCTTATTCTGTCTACTATAGTGATGTAAATCCTGGTCTTCATGATTCCAAAAGCCACACTCATCTAAGGGGATGTACCCTGCTCCTATAGCCCTTGGCTGGAGCAAGGACAACACACACAGAGAAAGTGTTTCTCTGGGTATCTACTGAGACACCAAGCTTTCTCTGAGCTCTGCCATGCACACTGGTGATCATAGCAATAGCAATGAGGTCAGCGCTTGGTGTGGTGCTCAGACCCCTCTGCATGCCCTTCACAGTTAAGGGTTTTTCTCTTTGAAGATAGTCAGCATCAGCTAGGTTTTTGACATCCCACCCAAAGGGATGATTGTAACCACTTTACTAAAAAAAAGGAATGATTTCACAACCCACTGTGCTTGTGCCACAAAAAATCTTTAAAAAGTCATGATAATGCAAGTGGTGACTAGTAATTTAAAGTAAAATATGAATATAACCACTTCGAGAAGACAGGATTGGGAATTTATAAAGTTAACTCTTCATCTAGCATAGCAGGAAGATGAGATTATTTAAAACTGATCAATAATAAAATTATGGCCTAAGTACATTACTTAGAAAATTGTAGAAAGCAACTAGAAGATGAAGAGAATTAAATGTTTAGAAGTTTATGGGGAGCAGAACTTGAAGCATGAGACTCAGATTTTTTATTATAAGCCTTTGGAATATAGTCATTTAAAGATAGACCTTAAGAAATAAAATTCAGACCTATTCTTGGTGTATAATTGGGGAAGTGTAATGACTAAAAATTGAACAGATCATTTAAGAGCTTTCCTAGTATAGAATTTCAATCTGTTTGCAAATAGAAGGAAAGAAAAATAAGAGAGGGAAAAAAAACTTTGGCTGTAATACATAGAAACTAAAGTCACACGTGGATGAGTATCCAAGTCTTTATTTCCCTGCAATCCAGACTCAGCACAAATAAGAAATTAAGTCCAACTTCAAAGCCAGACAAAATCATGTCACTCTATTATGCTTCCACTAGCATTTGAACCACTTTTGTGTATTATATATAATCTTTCTGTCATTCCATACATATATATATACTCATATTCTGCAAATACCAAGCAGAGTCACCTTCACCTGCTAAGAAACAGAAACAAACAATAACTAATCCTGTGAAATGCCTGGTCTCATCTCCCTGTAAGACTGAGACCAGCATCCTGCCTTTGGTGAGGACCCATCCTAAAATACACGAGGTTATTGCCTTATGCAAGCAGGCAGCCTCTCTGTGGGTATGGGGAATAAAAGGCTACAGATGCCTAAAATATCATCCTGCCCAAAAATGGCCCTCCCACAACTACTGCCCAGGTTGCCAATTCCTGGCCTGGAATTTCTAGCCCCACACACTTCTCTGGGTTAAAGTCCAGTCCTCTCTGTCCCTCAATCCCAAGATCCAAGTAAAACATCAGTAAATCAATTGGGAAGAGTAGAAAAAAGGGGGAAAAGATCTCCTCTGTTCTCTCCACTCAGAGAATACTTCTGTACTCTAGGTTTGTGGGTTTCCCACACCAAGTAGTTCTCTGATTCTCTGCAGACACCAGCTAGTGTCCTACAATTCAATTCAGTTTTGACACTAAGTACTACCTGCAGTTAGTGTCAGATCCCACAGGTGAAGTGCTCAGCCCTGCAAGGCTGGCCCCACTTCAGACAATCACAAGTGTACAGACTGTCACCTGTACTCTGACTCACCAGGATGTAAATCAGAGGTTCCCACAACCTTCCTTGAGTTCAGTAAGTTGCTAGAACAACTCACAGAACTCAGAAAAACAGTTTATTTGTGAGGCCACCAGTTTATTATAAAAGGATATAACTCAGGAATAGCCAGATGGAAGAGATTCATAGGGCAAAGTACGTGGGAAGGTGTCTGGAGCTTCCAAGCTTTCTCCAGGTACTCCTCTCTCCCAGCACATGTTCACCAACCTGGAAGTTCTCCAAACTTCCTAGTTTAAGGATTTTTATGGAGGCTTCATTATGTATGCATGAGTGATTGAAACATTGGCCACTGGTGATTAACTCAACCCTCTCCCTTCCTGGAGGTCACTTGAAGCTGAAAGTTTCAAACTCTAATCACAGGTTAGTTCCTCTGGCAACCAGCCTCCATCCTTAGGGACTTTCCTAAAGTAATTTTGTATAAACTCAGGTGAGGTTAAAAGGTGCTTTTTATGAATAATAAAAGACACTTTAATTGCTCTTATCACTTAGTAAATCTCAAGGGTTTTAGTAGGTCTCTGCCAGGAACAGGAGGAAGATCAAATACGTATTTATTATTGTAAACCACAATATCACTGCCCTGGCTGGTGTGGCTCAGTGGATTGAGCACTGGCCTGGAGACAGAAAGGTTGCTGGTTTGATTCCCAGTCAGGGCACATGCCTGGGTTGTGGACCAGGTCCCCGGGGGTGGGGGACAGGAGTGAAGTTGGGGAGGTGTTGGGGCAGTGGGATGTGAGAGGCAACTGATCTACAGATCTCTCATGCATTGATGCTTCTCTCCCTCTCTTCCTCTCTAAAAATAAATAAGTAAAATATTTTTAAAATAAATCAAAATATCACAAAAGTAACAAAAGTAACTTGTAATAAATAACTCACCAACTCATAATGGGACAGCAGATAGGTTCTCCCACAACAGATATGGAGTATGGGGAGCTAGTGAGGGTGTAGGGTTAGGGGTCGTGAGGATATCCTGTATGAGGACAGAAGGGCAGCATGGGGGTTCTGGGAATGGGTTTGGGTGGCAGAACAGGAGGCAAAGAGGAAGGAAAGTGCACTGAGAACAACACAGACTACAATGTGAACGGTGTCCCTGGAATTGTGGAAAGTGGCACCCATGGGTTGTGAATGGATGACCCTCTGCCAGCATCACTGGAAAAACAGGAGATTCCAATAAGCTAAAGGGTGGGAACCACTTCGGCAGGTACAGTGTAGGCAAAAAGGAAGTTGAATTGACCAGCTGTGATTTTCTAAAATGTCCGCTTTTCATTCAAATGAAATGAAAACACAAGTTAACATATGAGTCAACCGTAGAGTGGGGAGTGTTAATAATATATGCCAAACTGGCTATCATAAGATGAACCAAGTAAGATATGGGACTGCAAATTAGGGCAAAAGTGATATTAAAGAGAACCTTCCCCTATAATATACAGTTATTGCAATATAGTTATGGAAAGATGTTGGTGTGTGTGTATTCATATCACTGTCCATTCAGAGATATAGAAAACTCTCACAGGTGAAGTTGCCCTCACTCTTAGTTCACTTGCAAAGCCTTTTCAGATATAGTATTCTTCCACAGCTATTTTGTCATTTTTCACAACAGTATCTATCATTTGGTCTTGTGATAATGAGTTTATATGTTTGTTTATTCCATCCAACTATGAACTCCTTGGGCTAAGGGATTATGTCCCCAGTGTGAACACTGAACAGGCATTTCTCATTGAGAACTTATAAAAATAAATGAATGAAAGGGCTCCTGCAAAGAACTGAAACCCTTGAAACCTTTTTATTTCCTCAGAAGTGTGAATTAACATATGTGCAAAATGCATCAACTTGGTTGCATAATCAATTCTTGGTCTTCCTCCTTCAAGTTCCAAGGAGATAAGAAGACAGAAAGTGTCATATTTAAGAAAGAACTCCATCCATGCATCCATCCATACACCCATACCTCCAGGGGAGGTTGAATAACTTCTATGACCATTAAGTGCTACAAGGTTGATCTGGACATGCTCTGTTTGGTTTTCCCCTTCCTTTTGGCTGCAATTAGGAGCTCATGTGTTTCTGCCTCTTGTCTGGAGTGAGCTTCCATGTAGCCCTGCTTTGGACTGGGGTTCAAGTCTGTCCAGTTCTGGAGTTTTATTAAGCAGGTTCATTTAATTCCTCTACATCCTCCAGCACTACACTACATCCTCTGCCTTAGTAATGACATACTATTTTGGCCTCCAAATTTCTGTTTCTTTTACCTATTTCTCAATATGTTTGTAACTCCAGTGACAGTGAGGTGCAGTGGTTTTAAATTTAACTGGATGATATATTTCAAGCTATGAAATGCTAATACTTGACCTGCTATTTGAACCTGGTTGTATTATTAGGTTTTTTTCCCATGGGATAAAAGAGAGTAAAGAGGTTTTGAGTCCAATAGAGAGAGAACCCAAGGTTACTGAGGATTTATAAAGATGAAATGAACTATGGATCAGCAAACTATGACTTTGGAAGAATTTCTCACAGATAGGTGGGAATCATCACGACTGTCCCCTGCCCCCTCCTGATGGTGAGAGTGGTGATCACAATGACAATTTGACTGACAGCTGCCCTTCTTTTTTTAGAGTTTGCTATGGGCAAGGTCCCATGATAAATGTTTTACATGCAATATATTATTTAATTTTAACAAATCTGTGAGGAGTAGGTGTTTGTGTCTGTTTACAAATAAATATTCTGTGGGTTAGATAAATCAAGTCATTTGCTGAGGGTTATACAGCCAGTAACAGTTGAGAAAGAACTTGAACCCAGACCTCCCCAACTCCACTCAGGGTAACTTCATGGAGGTGGATCTAAGATCATGCCTGTCTCAGCACTACTGATATAAGAAGAGGTGAAGATACATTTGCAAGTAAATTAGGGAGCTTTTCTTTTGGATTTCAGCTCACTCCAGAGTCCCCAAAATCATTAAGTTCATGATTCTCCCAGCCTATAAACATAACCACAATTATTTATAAGCACAGGAAAAAGTCTAAGTAGTGATAAGCCAGTAAATACATAACAAGTAGCTCTCTGAAAATTTTTTTAAAGCTCTGATATGCACCTTCTACAATGATCTGTTTCTACCCACAGAATACTTCTGATAGCAAATATGTAGATTTTCCACACCACACAATCCTCCAGTCCTCTGTGGACACCAACTGAGTACTCTACAATTTGGTTCCATTCTGACACTAACCATCCGAAGTTAGCACAGACCCCACAAATGAAAGGATCAGTTTCAGAGACTGCCTGTCCCCGGGTTACCCACACTCCGTTCATCTAGGTTATAAATGGTTGGTTCCCACGACCCTGTCTTCAGGTTTGATAATTTGCTGTAATGACTCACAGAGCTCAGTGGAAAACTTTACTTATTATTGCTGGTTTATTCTACAGGATGTTATAAAGGATACAAATGAACAGCCAGATGAAGAGATCTGGAAGGGTCCTGAGCATAGATTTTATGAAGTTTGAGGTTCACCACCATCCTGGCATGTGCATTCGTTCACCAACCCAGAAGCTCCCCAAACCCTATCATTTAGGTTTGTATAGAGGTTCCATTATGTACGCATGGTTGATTAACTCATTGGCCATTGGTGATTAACTCAGTCCCCAGATTAACTCTTCCCTCCTTAAAGATCAGAGATCAGACTGAAAGTTCCAACTCTCTAATGGTTTGGGTTCAGCTGGCAACTAGCACTCATCCCAAAACTATCTAGGAGCCTTGTAAGAGTCACCTCATTAGCATAATAAACTCAAGTGTGATTAAAAGATGAATAACAAAAAATGTTCCTCTCACTTCTATCATTCAGCAAATTCCAAAGGTTTTAGAAGTTCTGTGCCAGGAACTAGAAATAAAGACCAAAATGTATTTTTCATGATATCACAATATCATAGTAGTATTTGTCAGTTTCCATGGTATAAATATACCCAGCATGGCCAGACCAATTTCAAGCTACCAACTCCAACAGCTTTAAACACGGAGTTGCGGGGAGATACACAGCTGGTAGGAGCCACCTCTAGCACACCACTGAGTTTAAGTAATGTTACCAGGTTCTGAGGAAGGAGATGAGAACTAAGCCTCTTACCATGAATCTGAACCAGAAAGGTGGTCTTACTCTTAAGAACTTGCTGGTTTTCTATATTGTGCACCTTTATGGCATTCAGTTTGTGTCATCAAAGAGCTACAGTACAGTTCCATAAAAGCTATGAGGAGAGAATGCCAAACTCTTAGAAGACTCGATCCCCACCTTATACATACTCAGGCCCCCTGAACTCTGCTGGTCCTCACAGCAACTCTAAAAAGAAGGGGAGGCAGAATAGTTAGCATTTTAGAAATGACAAAACCAAAGCTTCATACCATCTGCCTAAGGTAACAAAGGCGTATGGGAGAGCAGTGTCTGGATAACATGTCCCTCTATCAGTCCAGGCACTGTCATCTGCAGCCAATTACTTCTCCTTGGAAGTAATCTAGGGCAATGTCAAGCAGGTCCCTAAACTTGGGCACCTTGAGGCTCTATCCAAGTGCTGTTCACCTTCTTTTAAACAAACTGCTTATCCTGGTATCTGTCACCAAAATAGAAGTGTGGAGTCTTTGGAACTGCTTGGCAGTCCTAACCATACTCTGTCCTAAATACCTGCATTTCTTATAGGTCTGGTTCTATCTCCTTCCAGTGGTATATTTTCAGTAAAGTATGCAGTAACTTCAAACTACAGCTCCACTGTGTACATGCAGTGAAGGTTCAACAATAATTGGATTGAGAATTACACAAGTTGATTCTCTTGCTGGTCAAAATGGGGTTCTTTCACAGGTGCACAAGAAAAGCATTCTGAGGGACCCACGAATGGGTGGGTGAGGTTGTGGCATGGTAAGATTTATTTGGGTGGAAATAGAAAGCTGCCCCCAGTTTCCCAATGTCTTATTTCCTCCTCTCCCACAGTGGAAAAGGCCCAGCTTTGTTTTCATCCAGCCCAGAAATAGGGCCAGTGTCCAGACATTTTGCAACATTGGTTCAGTCCATGCCTCTGTCCCGATAAGGTGTATTAGTCTGCTCCTGACTGGCACTGTGCCCAGCCCCATGCTGTCTGCTGAGGGCCCCGTGTGGCTGCTAGGGCCACATGGCTATGGAGAAAGAACATACAAACACACAGGGTGAGTGCATGTTACCAGGGTACAGAGAGAAACAGTCTTTGTCTTTGTTAGGCTCAGGTTATATCATGTCCGGCATAAGAAGGAGCAGGCGTCCTTTCAAACTAACCAATCAACTTCCCATCTTTCTTGGGCTTACACTGGGTCCTTCCCCTAACCAATTCATTTCCTAGATCTTCCATGGTTCTGTGTCCCCTATCCAGTCCAATGGTTTCCCCAGGTTACACAGACAGGCCTCTAAGGTTCTGTCTGAAGACATCTTGGCTTCTCCTCCTGTGTACCTTCCCCTTCACTGTTCTATCTTTCCCCCCAGTCACCTGTGGCGAACAGACGCGGTGTCCTGGGGTGTGTGTGATGCTGCAACTTCCTAGTGAATGAAGCAAGCAGGCTTGGTGTCCAATTCAGTTCCTCCACCTATTAGGTGCAATAATGTCTGATTCCCTTTGTTTCCCTCCTTTATTAATATCCAGCTACCTATCCTAACAATGCTTTTCAACTGTGATGTGCTTGAAATTCATGTGACCAGTGGGGACATATGCAAAAACAGCTGAGTTTTTAATTAAGCAAATTTCATGCTGCCAAAGGGATATTGTACACTTTATTGCACTTTAAAAATAGGAATTGCAAGTATTAAAAGAGCAAAGTATCACATTTAATAATCACAGTTCAAGGCTTAATCATAAATTACTACATCTACATACATCATGGACATGTAAAAATAACTATTAGAGCAAAATTTAAGGAAATATAAATGCTCAGGTATAATTAGCTTCAACAGCTACCTGTTCTTAATTACCGTACCTTTTAATCAGCCTGGCTTTGCCTGAGTCCCCAGAGGGACAGGATATTCATATTTATCTTAAACTCACTTAAATAAAAATCATTCAAGGACATATACCCAGAACAAATGCTTTGGGGCTACTAAATATCAAGTCATTTCAGCTGAATTCTTTTCCCTATTAAAATAAATTTTAAGAGCCTGTTTCTAACATAATCAGAAAATATTCCATTGTTTTCTAAGATTCCCAGTTAGTTCTCAAAATGCCCCTTTTTGTAACCAGAAAAGACACTGGCGTTCGGGCTGCCTGTCACTGCCAAATCCAATAAGCAATGACAGCAATTGAATCTTTATGGGTGCTTTATTCAGATGGCTGGCAATCCAGAAGATGGCAGGTTCATGCCCTAACAAACCATCTTCCCTCCTCTTTCCTGGCCAGATCTTTTATGAGGGAGACAGGGAAGGACAAACAAGGTGCAGTGAGGGCTTTGAGATTCAGAAGCTGCAACATTCCTGTCCTCCTGTTCCCAAGCGGGGATGATCATCTGCTCCCCGGAACAAAAGGCCTGGATGCCTCCAACTTGTCCCCAGGCGGTAACCTCTAGTCAGTGCCCCAGGAGGTCGGCTGTTTTTCCCAGGAGCCAGGATGGGCCTTGTCTGTAGTTTCTGAAACAAAAGCTTTAACATACACATTACTTGCTAGACTTATAACTTTTTACCTTAAGCTAAAATTTTCCAAGTCTTGAGTCCCCTATCATTTTGACTTCCTTGATTTTTCTTGGCAGATGAGAGAAAGGGCCCTGTGGTAGCATGATGCCTTTGATATGAGTCAGAATCATTTCCTTGTTGATAGAAAGGTGTGGTCTCCTTGGTCGAACAAGCTGTCATGCTCAGGACACTCCCTCCAGTTGCACCTCTGGGAATTGGAGCACCATTAACTTGCAGCTTCCCATTTATTTCTGTATTCATGGTTTGACCTTTGACACAGACTTCCTTCAGAGATACCTGTAGTAAATCATTCTAACCCTATTCTACAATGAACTTTACATTTCTTTCCTCCTTTACCAATGGGAAAAGAAAAAATCCTAGGATATTTGCAGGCCCCAAACAAAATAATAGAGCTGTTAAAAGAAAGATGCTGTGAAAATTAGCAATGCAGTGAGAAGATAGTGTGGGGGGGATAAGCCCTGCACTGGGCTGCTCCTCCAACACAGCTTTGCTGATAAAAATCTTCTGGAAGCACTCACTGGAACAAAACCATGTTTGGAATCCTGACTCTGTCCACAGGCAAGACAGACACAAAGGCACTTCCACCTCTGGGGTTTTTCCTGAATATTTCTCTGCTCTTCGTAACTGAATTACACAGCATTCTCTATCTCAGCTTCCACACAGGAAACTGAGTTAAACACAAAAGAGAAGCAATTTCTGGTTTGTGAGTCTGTCGGTTTTGCAGAATCTGAGGAGAAAAGGATAATTTGGTGGTAAGTGCATAATCCACCTTCTCGCCTCCTAAAGAGGAACCCCGAGGATGCTCAGCCCCTCACAGAGCATGGAGTCTCCACACAGGGCCACTGTGCTCATTTTCTTATGGAAAGATCCTGGATTCCTCATGCCAACTGTGTCCCAGGCAACAGGACTATCCTCCAATCATTCTATTTTCCTCCCCAATGAAAAGTCACCCCCTTTTTATTTCTGAATATTTTTTCTAGACAGATAACTGCCCTTGGCCACTCAACCATTCCATTATCAATGTATTACTTTAATAGATGCTATTTTATTACTACACAAACCACCTTGCCTGAGGATTGGTATTATTATTCTCATCTGATAGAGGCTCAGGGTCTCCAGGACAACCCAGATCACACTAGTCACTGGCAGGAACAGTCCCCAAATCAGTCTTCTGCCAACTTCTTTATAGCCCATAACATTTTGGACTGATTATTTTCATGACTTAGAAGAGCTCAGTGTTGAGACTGAGGCTGGAGAGTTAGCATCACAAAATGCTCATACCGCTTTGAGAGGAGCTGGGCTTTATCACTAGTCTATTCCAAAGTGTTCATCTTGCAGTGTGAGGCATTATGGGCTGAATGCTTGACCCCCCAAAACATTCATATGTTGAAATCTAATCCCCCATGTGCTAGTATCTGGAAGTGGAGACTTTGGAAAGTAATTGGGTCATAAAGATGGGACCCACATGAATGGGATTAGTGCCCTTATAAGAGAAGCCAGAGAGCTAGCCCACTCCCTCTTGGCCACATTAGGATACAAGTCAGCCGTCTGCAAACCAGAAGAGGGCCCTTACCAACCTGACCATGCTAGCACCCTAGCCTCAGACTTTCAACCTCCAGAACTGTGGGAAATACATTTCTGTTGTTTACAAGTCACCCAGTTAAAGGTCCTTTGTTATAGCAGCCCTAATGGATTAAGACAGAGGTAAGGCTAAAGTCCTGAAGTACCGAGAACTTAGGCTCCTAGTACTATTCAGGGTAGACCCTTTCTTCAAGGCAACCCTGTGAGCTGAACACCATGCCCATTTTACAGGTGGAGTTGATGGCTTAGGGAGCTTACATCAACAGTGTAGGTTTGGAGCTTTGAAGGGGCAGCAGAGAAGGCTGTGGACATCTCAAGTTTGTTTGGGTGGAACTGTACTGAGTTCCCACCACCCCACAGTTATCTTGTATCTATGACTCTGACTTAAGGCACCAACAGAAGCTACTGTCTGCCACATTGGCCCTTGGCTGGTAGAGTTGAACCATCTGCGGATCAGTTTGCCTAAGCTGTGTCTTCCTGTTGGCAGCCCTTTATTTATCTACAATGGGCCTCTTTAATACAAGGGGAGGCTTTGCTGGAGGCCAGGGAAACACATAATATGAATTATGCTTGTGCTTCCTTCCCTGTTTCTCCAAAATGCTTTTACAGAATCCTCAACCTCCTAATGCTTCAAACTGTTTAAGCTCTTACCTTCCCCCACAACTGTATTTAAAAACATCAGATAAAACTAGAGCTGGTTGGGGAACTTGGGTAGGGGTCCCTGACAGCTCTGCGAGGAAGAGGCCAGCCCAGCCCATGATTCTTACCATAGTCTCATTCATGAGCAAGGCAGGACAGGGCTGATATCCCCACTTGCTGGAACCAGGAGATGACACGTCTTGCTGAAGGTAAAAAGAGCAGAGGCTTAGAATGAACTTCCACAAGCCTCTTGCTCTCCTTTCTTGGTACTCACCTCACTAAGGATATGAACAATGACACACTGGCTTGGAATGAAAATAGACTTGGTACTAAGAGAATTACTGCTCTCACCTGGATTTTCATGTTATGCTTTGAAACATTGGGTGCAGAGGCTTTGGACACAGTCCCCTCTCTGAGCCTTGCCAGGTGCCCCTCCACACTGCTGCTTCCATCAGACCTTTCATCCCTACCACACACCCCATGAAACTATCCAGAAAAGTGTGAGAAAAGCACTTGGCACTCCTGGTGTGGGAAGAAGTCTTGGTGGCCTCATCCTCCGTGGATGCACCTAACTTCTGTAACAGTGGCTTAGTGGCCCGCTGCCGACCATGACCTTTTCCATACATCATCTCATCTTCAACATAGCTGTCAACTGTCTCCCAAGAGGAATCTAAATGAAAGCAGAATGAACTTTACATCCAATATTTTCCCAGCATTCTCCCTGTGAAAAAACATGGAAAAAGAGCAACGGCCAAAGTAGGACTCAAAGAGGAGAGAGAGAAAGATAATGGCCAGATCTGACAACATGGTGATGTTAGACCCAAGGAAACCCAGCACCAACCATGTGAAGGCCCCTCCCGGAACCAATGCCAAGGAATCAGCACATGGAGCCCAGAGCTGGAGCCCTGGGATTCCTTTCCAATCACACCAGTACAGCCACAGGGGTAGGGCTCGTGTGTCTTCTAGAATTGTAGGCTTTCAGGCACAATTTATTGGGTGCTTTCATCTTCTTCAGGTCTTTCTATGCTCCATTAAGTTTAGAAATTATTGATGGTTTTACCTTTAAAAGGTACATTAAAATTTTTAAAAATTAAGTACTTAAGTTCCTTGAGCTAACCTGTTGACGAGACCATCTTGATCTGAAAGTCACATTCACATTATGGAAAAGAACATTTGCTAGACTGAGTCTTTTTTGGTCAAAGACGGCAGCAGCTCCTTTGAGATGTTATCATATCTTAATGTGAATTTCACCCAGAGCAGAGTAAGAGTGAATGGGGGGAAGTCCATGTCCCTATGGGAAAAAATATTTTCCTTCAAAATATTTTTATGAGAAATCAATGCCTTGGACATAATGTTCACTTGCATTGAAGGACATCTTTTGGTAAGTAGAAATAGTTTTTCAGGCAAGAACCTGATGTTTTAAGTTCAATAACCTATTCCAACAGTATGTCAAATTCTACTTTGGAGAGAATTTTTACTGACATGGTATTTTTCTTTTTTTGCAAGTTTAAATCACAACTAACAGAATATCCAATAGTTAACAGCCTCTTATCTTAAATTTCTGCCTGAAAAGTAGTCTACAAATCAACTTGTCTAAAATAAAGTTCATCTTTAGTTATTAATACTGGTGGGTACAGCATAGGGTTGAGACTGTGTGTAAGATTCATACTTCCCAAGTTCAAATCTTTGTTCATGACTTACTAACTGTCCAACTTGGGCAAATCATTAAACTTCACTAAACCACAGTGGCCTCATCTTTAAAGGGGGTATATTAATAGCACATTAACATATTAATATTAATAGAATTTCTGTAAGGATTACACAAGTTTATAGACATAAGGTGTTTATTGAAATGCTGAAAAATGTTATCAATTACTATGTTTTTCAAATTGAGTAGATTATACTTGCAGAATGAAAAGTTTTAAAGTATGTCAATTGAAAATTTTTTCAGACAATTAAATGCATCTGCTATCAATAAGGCAAATCAGTGTTAATGATGTTCTTCCTGTGAACATCCATAGACTTGGATTTGCATCTAGCTTATAACCCATATCATTTTTTACTTTTTTTAAAAAATAGACTTTTTTCCAGGAAAGACTTAGATATAAACATTTGAGAAGATAATACCCTCTACTTAGTTTCCCCCTGTGGCTAAATCTTCCATTATTGTGGTATGTTTGTCACAGTTAATGAACAATTATTGATACATTATTATTAGCTAAAGTTCATGCTTTACTCAGATTTTCTTAGTTTTTACCTAATGTCCTTTTTCTGTTCTTGAATCCCATCCAGGACACCAGACTGCATTTAGTACAGTCTCCTGAGGTTCTTCTTGCCTGTGGCAGTTTCTCAGACTTTCCAATTGTTTTTGATATCCTAACAGTTTCCAAGTACTGGTCAGGTATTTTGTAGGGCTGCCTCTGTACTGGAATTTGTGTATGTGTTTGGGGGAGGGAAAACATGGAGGTAAAGCACCATTTTCATTGCATCATACCAGGGGGACTTACTATTGACATGAATTTCACTGTTGATGTTGACCTTGATCACATGCCCGAGGTAGTGTCTGTCAGATTTCTCCACTGTAAAGTCATTCCCACATCCTCTGCCCCTTTCCACACTGTGCTCTTTGGAAGGAGGTCACTATGAACAGCACACACTAAGGAGTGGAAATTTATGCTCCCCTCCTCGAGGGCCAAGTATCTACATAAGTTATTTGTAATTCTTCTGCATTGCCTCTTCTCCCCTCATTTATTTATTCATTCAATAATTTATTTATTAGTATGGGCCCATGAATATTTATGTTATACTATGGGTTATGATCCAAGATTACAGTTTGTACTTTGTTGCTCACATTGTTCCATCTTTGCACTGAGAGATCCTTTACTTGGTTCCTGTGTCCCTTTGACATGCTCCCATTAACGTTTTTTTTGTTTTGCTATGTTTTTGTTTGTTTTGTAGCACTTCCTTACTTTCTGACATTACTAGATGCTCCAGGTTCATCTTATAGATTTCCTGCCTCAGTCCTAGAATCAGCCATTTCTACAGGAAGCCTTGTTTCCTTTACTGGAGAACAGCATTAGACACCAAGCGCTGGGAACTTTGTGTGCCAGTTGCTACTGCAGGTCACTTTCTTTTTTAGGTACTTTCACTTTACCTGACAAAGAAATGTATGTGTTTATACTAATCCACACACACACAAATAATTCTAGATATAACCATCTGTGTCTGTATTAAGCTAAACATGAGTTTGTACTGATATCTCCAATTCTATTACTGCTTGGATCCCTTTAGCCCGCTAATCCCCTTGCTTATCTGTAATTTTCACTTCCAAAGTGAGAAATCGGACTCCCACCATTTGCTCTATATTTGCTGAACCCTTCTACTTTAATACATGTGTGTAGCAGTCTGAGCATTGTTAGCCTGTAATCCCCAGGAAAATAACTTTCTCAACTAGACTACAGACCTCTGTGCAGCTCCTTCCACCCTCAGTGCTTCAGATGCCACTCATTTCCCAAGTTTTGCAGGTCAGCATTTCCCCTCACCCACTCCAGTGAGGTTGGCCTCATAATTTTTTAACCAATAAACAGATGTCTGTATTCTATATCAATAATACAGGAACTTCATATAATTAAATATATATACACATATGTACATATATATGTAGATACACACTTCGCTTGCTTATAATAAAACAAGTTCTAGGAAAATATAAAATGTTAAAATTTTATATAAATAAGAGATGTAATATAAATTGTCAGTTTCCATAGTCTACATGTTTTTGACCTTTGATAAAAATCAAGTTTGTCCAGTATTGTTCGTGCAGTGTATCAACTGTAATTCACCTTGACTCCTGCCATCTAGGGAAAATTTCTCCATTCTACCTCCATTTTTAATGTATGCATTCTTTTCTGAGAAATAAAGTTTAGGAGCTTGAACCACACTAAGCCTTGATCCTACCTCTAACAAACCACAGTAATCTGTTGAACCTCAGACTGAATCCTCTCTCGGTGGATGTATATACTACTTTCCCCAAACTGGCCATTTCTATCTGTC
The DNA here is from genome assembly GCF_004126475.2 of Phyllostomus discolor. Classification (NCBI taxonomy): domain Eukaryota; kingdom Metazoa; phylum Chordata; class Mammalia; order Chiroptera; family Phyllostomidae; genus Phyllostomus; species Phyllostomus discolor. The sequence continues at coordinate 79,792,133 of NC_040911.2, read as the reverse complement.
TCCATCTCTGTCTCTGTCTCTGTCTCTGTCTCTCTCTCTCTCTTGTTCTCTCTATGACTCACAAGCAAATCCTATTGAGCCTTAATTGGTAAGAGACTATTGTTTAAACCAAATTATGTTAAGGATTTAGGGCATATCTCATGACAATGAAAAGGTCAAACTTCAGGAATTTTTAGTTTTTAACAATTTAAACAAAAAAATACATTAAACATAATTTTAAAACATCATCAGTGGGTTGGGCATCCTCTCACAAAGAGAAAAGTCATTGGTTGGATTCCAGGTCAGGGCGTGTCTGGGTTGTGGGTTCAGTCCCCAGTTGGGGGTGTGTAGGAGGGAACCGATCAATGTCTCTCTCACAGTGATGTTTCCCTCCCTTTCTTTCTCCCTCCCATCCCCTCGCTCTAAAAATAAATAAGTAAAATCTTTTAAAAAAATCAAACAAAAACGAAACGTCATCCCTCTGGTTTGTTTGACTAACCAGCATTTTTCTTTTCTGAAAACACAGGAAATTTGAGGTTAAACAAAGGGTTTCTTCATTTCTACATTTCTAAAATGCAAAACGGGCAGGAAAGATGCAATTGACAGCTACCTGCATCGTTTAAGAAGGAATTTCTGAGGCAGTTTCGTGAAGTGGCAATTTTGCAGACAATGTAGAATTCAGAACCACTGAGGCGATATTAGGCACCAACACGTCAAGCACATAAAACAGCACCTGGCGGTTTCTCTTCGGAGACCTCCTGTGCCAGCATTTCACTTAGATAAGAAAAGTCTTTTTTCAGCAATCTTCTGAAATGCTTTAATTTGACACTATCTGAAAGTGATACTTAAGTTGTGGAAAATCACATTTAATTGCAGCCGTCTACTCACTATTATTTTACTACGGCTTCTATTTCTCTCTAAGCTCTTAATGACCCCATGGGAAAGAAAATACCCCTTAATTGATGTGCTCCCATATTTAATGACTTTTTGTCCATCCAGGTCAATTATTTTGACATATTCTAAAGCAGCAGTAGTCGTAAGGGTAAAGAAAGTTGAACCTCATAGCTCAGCCTGAAGAACTCAGTGTTTGTTGTCTGTGTTTTTAACTCACTTGCTAGGACGTGACTTCCTTACGAGTGTAAACCTGTGTGAGCCACTCTGTCTCCACAGCACCTGCCCCTGTAGCTCAGTGATGTTTGAGTGAGGAGTTGATGGAGTGCCTACTGACCGTGAGGCCCTGACCTGGGGGTGGAGGAGGGGTCGCAGGTAGGGAAGATGTGAACCCTGTGAAAACCCTGCCCTCCAAGACCTTGAAATAGGACTTGTGAATCAGGGATCATAAGACAGGGCGATCAGGCTACAGAGACTCCTGTTTTCTGAGGAACCCTAAGCTGGGTGCTGGCTGGTCCTCAGTCGTCACGACCACTCTTCACCACAGCAGCTCTGGGATGCAGGGAGAAAGGAAGGGATTGAAGTTCAGAGCAGTTAATGAATTTGCTCAGGTTTTCACAGCTAGTTGGTGGTCAAGTTGGAATTGAAAGCTAGGTCTCTGCAAATACCATGTGATTTTACTTATATGTGGAATCTAAAGAACAATATAAACAAACAAAATAGAAACAGACTCATGGACACACAGAGAACAGACTGGTGGTTTAGAGGGAAGGGGTGTGGGGGACTGGATGAAAGAGGTGAAGGAAGGAGAAGTACAGATGGGTGGGTACAGATAGTCATGGGGATGTAAGTGCAGCACCAGGTCAGTCAATAATATAGTAATAACTATGTGTGGTGCTGGGGGTGCTAGAAATATGAGGGGGGGACATTTTGGAAAGTATATGTTTGACCAACCACTATGCTATATACCTGAACCTAATACAAAATAACATTGAATGTAAACTGTAATTTAAAAATTTTTAAAATGTTTCTGGAAAAAAGAAAAGCTTTGTCTCTCCAGACCATGAGCCATGACAGAGGCTGCTGTGCCAGGGAGGTCAGAGAATGCTGGAACAACGACCCCTGTGAATGGATGCAGAGGGGCCGTTGGAAAGGCAGAGGAGACGCCCAGGGATGATGAGAAATCAAAAAGTTTAATTTAGCCCTGGCCCGGTGGCTCAGTGGGTTGGTTGCAGGTTCGATTCCTGGTCAGAGCACATATGGGAGGGTACTAATCGATGTTTCTCTCACACAGCGATATCTCTGACTTCTCTCTCTCCTCACACCCTCTCTCTCTAAAAATCAATAAACATATCCTTGGGTGAGGATTTTTTAAAAGGATTTATTTATAATGACGAGGCTGGAAGGAACCTTCAAAGTTATCTGGGCCAAACTTCTTTACTTGCAAGACTGGCAAGAGGCTCACTAAGCCTCTGCTCAAACATCTCTAGGGACAGACAGCTCAACCCCCCTCAGGGGCAGGGAGCCCTTGGAAAAGTCTGACCTTATCTGCTACTCCACGGGGAATCACTCATCAAAATCACTTGGTAAAGAGGAAGATGGAAGCTCCTATGCGTATGTCAGTGCATGACGCTTTTTAACAAGACACAGAGAAACAAGATATTCTAGGTGGTACTACTCAAAACAGTATGCCGTGATGAGTTGGCTGGGTCAGAAGAAAGACTTTTTGTGGATTTCTGCCTAGAAAACGCAGTGAGTATTGGAATTTTGGTTGAGAGAGAAAATAAGGGAACAGTAGAAATGATGTTATATTGAGGTTTTCACTTTGGGTGGGCCAATGTTAGCTTGTTGGGAAAGAAGTGCCAGATGGCCTGTAAAACTTCAGGCACCGATATCTGAGAGTAAGGTACAAACAGTATTTGACAGCCTCCACCAGGGCAGAGGCATGTAGGGAAAGACCACACACAGTGTGGGTAGCACACTAGGGCTCACTTTCTAGTTCACTGGTTCCTAACTTCCTCATATGTGAAATGAGGGACTTGTCACAGATCTTGCTAATATCATATAGTGGATTTTAATTTTATTTTACATTATTTGATGCAAAAAATCACCATTACCTTTTCTCTAAAACTGACACAGCTTTTCTAAGTCTTCACCCTCCTGGATGGAGAAGAATTTCTCTTCCCTCATGTTTTCTAGGACTCTCTGGGTTTCATGCAGCCTAGAACATTCCGGTAAGGATGCCTTGGCCTTCTAAACACTTTGGTTTCTTTCTTGGGCCCATGGTGTGGACCGTCTTGAAGAAGCAGCTTTGCTATTCTCCAGACAAGCTTGGAGATAGCATTTTTTGAGGTATATGAGAATCTGAGCCCCTTGGCTACCCCATTTAAAGTCCAGCTACCCTATGGAAAACAACAAGGAGAAGGATTTGCTCTCTGCCATTCCCGGAGCTCATCCCCATCTTGGGGAAGCAACAAAAGCCTCTTTCCTCTCCCACTAGGCCCATTTCTACCCTTCCCAATTTTGTTTCTCTCTCCCCACCACACACTGAATTCATTACTATCATATGCTTAATTTTTCCAACACATAGGTCATGGGTGAAGAATGCATTCTGGGTGCCTAAGAAATTCTTCTCTCTGGTTGTGTCCTGGACATAGTATTTGTAAAATATTTGATGAAGTACTTTGAGGCCAGGGCCTTTCTCTGAAGTTGATTTGATTTGCCTTTGCAAAGGACCTTGGGAAACTAGCAGTCCAAGGTCACATTAATTCAAGTCCAGAACTCTTTACAAAGTTAAATAGTTTAACAATTGATGTAGCTGTATTGGTATCTCCCAACTGAATATCAGCCCAAATACCCCAATACTTAGAAAGGTTAAATTCTTCCTAATATATCACACTGCCCCCAAATTTAGGATTTAAAACAACAACCATTGATCTCTCATGGTTCCAGCAATTCAGAAGCAGCTCACCATGGTGGCCCAAATTCAAGGTCTCTCATGAAGCTGCAGTCAAACGTCAGCTGGGGCTGGAGGCTGCCCTTCCAAGAGGGTTCCCTGACGAGGCTGGCATGCTGCTGGTTATGGGCAGGAGGCCTTGGTTCTTCTCCATGTGGGTCTCTCTACAGAGTGGCTGGAGTGTCCTCACAGAGTAGTGGTTGGCTTCCTCAGAGATAGGGGTATAAGAGGTCAAGGCAACAACTGCAAAGCCTTTTGTGACTTAGCCTTGGAATTCACACGTTGTCACTGTCACTTCCACCACATGCTATGCATCACCCAGGGCCAGACATGATTCTGTATCCAAGGGAACTAGCCAGGCATGTATACCAGGAGGTGGAACAGACTGTGAGCTGTCATCGAGAATGATGACCACATGCAAGAAAGTAGGGCTCAACTCCAGGGCTGGGTCATGGAAAACCCCTTGTACCTCACCGTACTGCCCTTCCCATGCAGCCTCTTTGACTTTGGGGGTCCCTCTGAGGAGTCATCACCTTGAGCCTACAGCAGCATGGTCCAGATAAATCAATTGTATTCGGAACATCGTGAGAGAGACAGAGAAGCCCGATGCTTAAGCATGGTTGGGGGCGGGAGAGACGGGAGGCACTGCGCAGAGCACAGGCCCGAGGAGACCTGGGAGGGGCTAGTTAACTGTCACCTGCCGTTCATTTTGCTTTTTGCTTCCCCTGGCATCATCTGTCAGAAGGTCTCTGGGCACTTTTATGCCATTAACAATTCTCCGGCAAAGCTTCTATTGATAGGTTTGTGTTTTCTCAGCTAGCACCAGGATTTTAGAATAGAAGCGGACCTCTTCCCACCCCAGGAAGTCTGCACCTATTAGGTTTAATCGGTTCTCAAGAAACTGTCCCAGCCCTGTCAGTCCCTCAGGGTCTGCAGAACACTGCGGTGTTCTGGGCAGCTCAGTGTTTTTCTCTTTCTCTTCAGGTTTATTTATACTGATACTTAACAAGCGTTTCTTTGGTGGTGTCTCTCTGCTCATTATTTCAGCTCTGCGCACTGAAGCCCTGGGGCTTTCATAGGAAGTACTGTTGACTCACTGTGGTGAGATGAGTTCTATTCTTAATTCTATTACAGTGACCACTAGGATCATTTCTCACAAAATGGTTTTCATTATTTTGAAAGGTAGGCCTCAAGTTGGGATTTGGGAAAAGCAACTATTTCCTTGGAGGTGTCAGCTCTCATCAGTACATTTTTCTTTCCTTTTACGCTGCTTTATTCACACACCCTGCATTTTCTCTTCTGTTGTTGTTGATGCTAATGTTACCATTTTCGAGACCTCGAGATGCACAGTTGGCAAGGAAATAATTATTATTTACCTGCTTGTATTTTTATTTTCAAGGTGTTTTCACAAATATCTCACTTAATATGTGTTAAAACTCAATAAAGTAGATCAGAGAAGCCCCTCTCCAGTTTGCAGATGTGACAGACAAAGCCCCAAATATTTGAGGCGCTGTGGGGCTGGTTGGATCCAGGGCAGAGTCCCCTCCTGGGCCTGGGAAACCTAAGACAGGCTATGAACACAGGCCTTCAGTTATGGAAAGTTCTCCTAGAGGGAAAAAAACCAAAACCAAAAACAAAACAACCACTACCCTAGATTAAGGTAGCTTCTGAGGGGCTAGTGGGCTCTCTGTTATTTTAAAAATTACTTTAAATCATTTTTTCCGTTTCAGTTAAAGAAATGGGTCAAATATCAAGAGGATTGCAGCAGGCAATTTAAGAACCAATCAGATTGATCGGAGTTGATGTTTTTGCCATAGGTGCTTGAAATCCATCCGTCCGTCTCTCCTATTAAATAAAATGCGAAAGAAGCAGCCCATTCTCTTGTCCCACCCCTCCCTGCCTCCCTCCCAAGGCTCTCCAGCCATGACCGGTGCTGCGTTCAGTAGTGTCGCCGGACCCTTATACTGAGAGCGAGTCCTCTGTCCTACGCCGTCATGTTTGCGGTTTAGAAGCATTGGCAGGGAGTCGTTTCCTTCTGCACACACTCATTGGTGCTCACTTCTGAATGACACTGCAGGCTGCTTTGGCTTTTCCGACTGTCTCATTCTCCAGTTTTCATGGCTCATCTTAGGAAGACTCTGGAGAATGCCCAGGACATTGGCAGCGCCTACTGCAGTAAGTGCTGGTTTTCACGACTGCGGTTCCCTAACTGAGGCAGAAAGCAGAGGATTCGGCTTCCACGTGGACTAAATTGCATGGCCATTAGCAAGGAGGGTTACAAGAGCAGATGATATCCCAGGACAGGCAGAAACTCAAGCCCAGCCATTTAAGACAGGGAAACCAGGCCTAGAACAGGGAATGATTTTCTTAATGTCATACTTTCAGAAATTGGTAAGGCAGGGACCAGCTCTAACCGCATTGTCTTCAACCAATCTTACTCTTCTTCCAGAAAACCGCAGACCATTGATTTGGCGATTTCTTGGCCTCTGTTCCCACGGGGGAAATGCCAGCAAACCGGCAAGCCCCGTGGGACTTCGTGCCTCTATCTACCAGACAGCACAGACTGCTGAATTTGGAGGAAGATAGTTTTAAGGGTTGAAGAGCGTCTTCGGGAATCCTTTTGTCCGGAGCGCCCTCTGGTGGCCGACTGTGTAGCAACTATTCTATGAAAAGCGTTCTTTTCACTGCTCCTCTGGGAACTTGGCCTCCCTCATTAATGTCCCCCGCTGTCCTCTATGCGCAAGGCACATTTATTTCTTACCGTATCCCTGGAATATCTCCAGGCCAGTATTGTTTTTGGCACCATGACTGGAACTGTGGGAGGCCAGGAGAAGGCCTTGTTTGGGCACTTCAGGAATGGAACGATTACTGGGTGAGACAGGCACGCAAGCTGACCAAGATGCAGAGCCAGAGTGGCCAAAACTGGATGAGAGCCAGAAAAGGGCTAGGGGACACAGAGGGAAAAAAGGAACGAGTGTCAGCCACAGACATCCAGGAGGTCTTTCTGGGGAAGCCAGTGTCTGACTTCTCAAGGAGAAACAGGATTTCTGATGGGGGCTGTGGCCAATTCCTCCCTGTAGGCCCTTCTCTTGGGGCCTCGCTCCCTTCAGTCACCACAGTCCCAGTCGCTCTCCAAGTCAGAAGTACCCCTGAACGCCCACTTCCCAGGAGAGAGCTGGACCGGTCCCTGGGCCTCTTCCAACCAGAGGAGGCCACAGCAGACGGTATTTGGGACAGACTGACACTAATCTCTCATTCCGTGGACCCATTTGTCAGGGAACCAGTCACAGTCATTAGCCATTGGGCATGTAGTTTATATGCGGAGAAGAGGCAGAACATGGCCCAGTGGCCTCCGAGGCCAGCAGTCCTGCATCTCCCCTTGGCCCCAGATCTCTCCAGCTGGGTCAGCTTGGGCAAACCACCTCACCCCTCTGGGGCTCCGTTTCCTCATGTGCTAAATGGTAAACTACAGAACCACTTCCAGGATGATTGTGAAGATCTAGTGGGGTAATGCCTATGAAACCCTTAATCCAGGGCCTCAGCAAATGAGAGCTATTATTCAAAAATAAGTGTTCCCAAATTATTGAAACACCTTAAATCTACATGGGTTAATTACTGAAATCCACAATGCCTGACCAAAACTAATCGGTTGCTCAGTGTAAGAATTAGGGGGCATTCATGAGGAAAAAGTACAGCTGCCTAGTGTTCACCACACAAAATGAGGAAAGGTGTTTTTAGTCTGCTCAGGCTGCTATAAAAAATACTGAAGATTAGATGACTCAGACAACAGAAGTTTATCATTCATAGTTCAGGAGGCTGGAAAGTTCAAGATCAAGATCTGGTAGGACTCATTTTACAGTGAAAATTCTCCTCCTGGTTTGTGACAACCATCTTTTCACTGTATCGTCATATGAGAAAGACAGGAAGCTGATGACTATTCTTAGAAGGGGACCAATCCCATTGTGAAGCCTCCATCCTCGTGACCTCATCTAACCTAATCACAACCCAAAGGCCCCAACTCCAGCTCCAAATGCCATTGCATTGGGGGTTAGGTCTTCAAAATATAAATTCTGAAGGACACCATTCATGCTAATCCTTGGCATTTCCTAAGGTGGCATTCCTCCAATAAACCCTGGACTTATGGGAGTAGCAGCAGAATGAGATTTGTCTAGTTTTATTCTGGCACCTTTCTGACCTTCCCAAAGGGTCACCTTGGAGAGGTGGCCCTCAACTTCTTGCTCGATAGCTACTGTGCAAGCTCTCTTCAGCACTGAATATATTTTCAGGCCCCGCAGAGTTGAACCTGATGGGACCTTGAGTCCACATAGTGGCTGAGCCTGAGGACATTGCCCCCTGGCATTCCCCACCCAGACTCCCCCTCTGCTGTCTGACAGCCCTCTGCAAGGCCCTGCTGGCTCTGAGGTCCAGTCTCTCACCCAGGTACCTGGTGACCACCTACTTGGTCATCAGTTGGTCAGGTGGGGCCTGCTTTTCAGCCAATCAGGATCATCGGCAGTGGTTCCTTGGAGACAAAATCAGTTAAACCGACAAAGCCTCCACCAGACAGTTTGGGAGTCTCAGTGAGTCAGGGCTGTCTGCTGACCCAGGCCCAGTCAGTCAGGACGTCAGCTGGTAGACAGTTCCCAGTCAGGTAAGTGGCATATCATCAGCAGGTCAGGCCACACAGGGACAAAGTGTGAGCCTGTGCAAGGGTCCCCGAGAAGTGCAAACACCTGATGGCTCATGGGCAGTCAGGGGAGCTCGGGAGGATGGACAAGGTCACCATCTGCCTGGTGAGAGGCGACAGTACACAGCAGGGCACCCCTCCTGGCTCAGGAGGTCCCCCAGGGGCTGCTCTGCCTCTCCTGGCCTGAGGGCAGGTCTCTGTCACAGCAGACTGGGGACAGCCTGGGGACCTGGGAGCAGGGAGGAGCAGCTCTGGACATAGGGACTAGAAGAGGGTCCCAGGATCTGAGCTGTCAGGTGGAGAGGGACTGCCTGTCCCCTGGGGAAGGAGAAGGGCATCCACCATGGTTGACACTGGAGTTCAAGGTCTGAACCTGGATTCTGGTTTTACCCAGGCCCTGCTGGGGCACAGATGAAGGCCCCATGGGAGCGGCAGTCTAGTATGGGGAGGGACCTGGTTCCAGGCTCTTTAGGACTTAAGTGCGCCCACCTGCTGACCCGCAGATCCTGTCCCTGGAGGCTGTGCTCCAGGGGCCTCAATACCCTGGGCCACATGCCGGTTCTGACATGACAACAAAGCCACCCTCTGTAGGTGATGTCGCCCCCCTGTGCCTCTGTTTCCCTGTATTTTAGTGCCAGGGACAGCCCCTCCATGGGTGATCATGGGCACTCCTCCTGCTCTAGAAGCTGCCCCTGGGGAATGGCCCTCTCCTCCTGCTGACTCATCCAGGGCTGGAGTGGCCCCAGGAAGATGCGACCTCTTCTCTTACAACCTGAGGCACTGTCACCTCCCGGTGACTGGTGAGGGACTAGACTCAGACAGGTCCCCATGGCTTCCTCCTATTCCTCTCCTGGGGGTCAGCCAGACCATGCCCTGTTGTGTTCTGGTTTTTAAGTTAGCAGAGGAAATGTTACCACTTGTGTCATTCCTTTCCTTTGAAAGAAACCTACGGGTTTGGAGTGTTTGGTGGGGAGACGCCTCCCTGCAACCCCAGGAGCCTGGGGGGCCAGAGAGAACGAGTTTGAGAATCTCTGGGGTAGCTAAGAATTGGGTCTGGGAGGGAGTGAGGCTCTGTGGGTGCAGGAAGGAGGTGAAGGTGAGGACCCAGGCTGATGTCCCGTTCTCGATGCCCCCGTCCAACCCTCACACCAGCCCGGCACTGGTCGTGGTAAAGGTGCTCACCCTGCTGTTGAAATGGCCCCAACAGCCCACACAGAGGGGACAGGACCCTGGTGCTGGAAAGTGAGCTCTGAGCCAGACAACTGGGTTCCCACACCAGCTGCCTCACTATGAACTCTCTGGCCTCAGGCACCTATGACTCCTCTCTGGGTTTCCACTTCCTCACCTGTAAGTGGGGGTGGAGAGAGCACCTCCCAATAGGAATGAGTCAGGATCTGGAGTGAATCCATGAAACAGGCTTCGAGCACTGCGGGGCCTCCAGGAACACCACACACAAGTCAGGGGCGATAAGAACTAAGCAGCACAGAGAGTCCTGTTGGCAGGCAGACACATGCTGATCAGTGGGGACCTGGGAGCCATCCCTGGGACATGGAGCTACTGTGCTCTGTCCTCTGTGCACAGAGATCCCACTGAAATGTCTTTGGGAACCAACAGTGACAGGAAGGAAACTGGGACTCAGATCAACAATTTGGACCAGAAGGAAGAAATAAACGTTCAACCAGAACAGAATGAAGAAATAAGAATTCAAAAAAATGAGGAGGGGCTTAGGGACCTTCATGACATCTTTAAATGTTCCAATGTCTGAATCATAGGGGTGCCAGAAGGAGAAGAGGAAGAACAAGACATTGAAAACTTATTTGAAAAAATAATGAAGGAGAACTTCCCCAATCTGGCAAAGGAAATAGACTTCGAGGAAGTCCAGGAAGCTCAGAGAGTCCCAAAGAAGTTGGACCCAAGGAAGCACACACCAAGGCACATCATAATTACATTACCCAAGATTAAAGATAAGGTGAGAATATTAAAAGCAGCCAGAGAAAAGGAGACAGTTACCTACAAAGGAGTTCCCATAAGCCTCTCAGCTGATTTTTCAAAAGAAATCTTGCAGGCAAGAAGGTGCTGGAAAGAAGTATTCCAAGTCATGAAGACAAAGACCCACATCCAAGATTACTCTATCCAGCAAAGCTATCATTTAGAATGGAGGACAAATAAAGTGCTTCCCAGATAAGGTCAATTTAAAGGAGTTCGTCATCATGAAGCCCTTATAATATGAATTGTTAAAGGGACTTATCTAAGAAAAAGGAGATGATCAAAAATATGAACAGTAAAATGACAACAAACTCACAGCTATCCTAAAACAAAAACAGTCAAACCTAAAACAAAAACAAAAATAAACTAAGCAAACAACTAGAACAGGAACAGAATCACAGAAATGGAGATCACATGGAGGGTTATCAGTGGGGATGGGGAGAATGGAGGAAAAGGTACAGGGAATAAGAAGCATAATTAGTAGGCAGAAAATAGACAGGGGGAGGTTAAGAATAGTATAAAAAATGTAGAAGCCAAAGAACTTACATGTATGACCCATGGACATGAACTAAAGTGGAAGGGAATACGGGTAGGAGGAGTATGCAGGGAAGAGAGGTATACAGGGGGGAAAATAGGACAACTGTAATAGCATAATCAATAAAATATATTTTTTTAAAAATAAAAAAGAATTACTTTCCTCAACTTCTGGCAAGATGGAGGCATAGGAGGACGCACCGTACCTCCACGCACAACCAAGATTAGAATAACAACAATTTAGAGGCAGAATAACACCCAGAACTGACGGACAATTTATCTGAATGGAAGTCAGACAGCCAAGAAGTTGAAATAGACCCGTTCTTCCAGACTGGTAGGAGGGGCAGAGAGGAGCAGCCAGGCACGGGGTCAAGGCTTGGGGAGAACAGGGAGAACTGAGTGCATAAGGCAACTGGGAGCGCATAAGGCATCCGGGGCACACAAGATCGCAGCGGGTGGACACTGAGTACGCAAGCGGCAGCTGGTGGACCCAGTGAGGCGGCGATTGTGGACCAGGGCAGAGCTTGCAACCCAGGATCCCAGAGAAGGGACTGAGGTCCCAGGAGAACAGAGCTACTGCCATTGTTCCCGTCCCTGCCCCCACCCCCACATACAATGTCACCATCCTAGCGACTGGGGTGCCCAGCCCCAGTGAACACCTAAGGCTCTGCCCCTCACCGTAACAGGAGCGACCAGACCAAAAAAAAAAAAAAGAGAGAGAGAGAGAGATGTCTCAAACAGAAGAACAGATCAATGCCCCAAGACTCATCCTTTTGAGCGATCAAGAGATAGCCAATCTATCAGATGCACAGTTCAAAACACTGGTGATCAGGAAGCTAACAGAATTAGTTGATTTGGGGTGCAAATTAGATGAAAAAATGCAGGTTACCATAAAAGAGATGAAGAAAGATGCAGGGAGAACCAATAGTGATGGGAAGGAAACTGGGACTCAACACAACAGAGTGGACCAGAAGGAAGAAAAAAACAACCAAACAGTAAAGAATGAAGAAATAAGAATTCAAAAAAACAAGGAGAAGCTTAGGAACCTCCAGGACATCTTTAAATGTTCCAATATCCGAATTATAGGGGTACCAGAAGGGGAAGAGGAAAAGCAACAGACTGAACACGTATTTGAACAAACCATAAAGGAGAACTTCGCCATTCTGGCAAAGGAAATAGACTTCCAGGAAATCCAGGAAGCTCAGAGAGCCCCAAAGAAGTTGGACCCAAGAAGAAACACACCAAGGCACATCATAATTACATTAGCCAAGGTAAAAATGAAGGAGAGAATCCTAGAAGCAGCAAGAGATAAGGGGACAGTAACCTACAAAGGAGTTCACATCAGACTGTCAGCTGATTTCTCAAAAGAGACATTGCAGGCAAGAAGGGGCTGGAAAGAAATATTCCAAGTCATGAAAGACAAGGACCTACATCCCAGATTGCTCTATCCAGCAAAGCTCTCATTTAGAATGGAAGGGCAGATAAAGTGCTTCTCAGATAAGGTCAAGGTAAAGGAGTTCATCATCACCAAGCCCTTATATGAAATGTTAAAGGGACTTATCTAAGAAAAGAAGATAAAGAAAAAACATGTAGAGTAAAAGGATAGCAAACTCACAATTATTAACAACCACACCGAAAGCAAAATCAAAAGAAACTAAGCAAACAACTAGAACAGGAACAGAACCACAGAAATGGAGATCACATGGAGGGTTAGCAACAGGGGAGTGGGAGGAGGAGAGAGGGGAAAAAGGTACAGAGAATAAATAGCATAGATTGTAGGTTGAAAATAGACAGGGGGAGGGTAAGAATAATATGGGAAATGTAGAAGCTAAAGAACTTATAAGTATGACACATGGACATGACTAAAGGGGGGGAAGTGGGTGGGAGAGGGTGTACAGGGTGGAGGGGAGTGAAGGGGGGAAAATGGGACAACTGTATTAGCATAATCAATAAAATATATTTTAAAAAAAGAATTACTTTCCTAAAAAGCAACAAAAATGTCTTTGGGCAGAGTGAGGAAGGAAGGGACTGCAGCCACAGCCAGGATGGCCAGGGGCCCCTTAGTCACTGGGCAGGGTAGAACAGTGCCCAGGGCCACAACCTTATGAGGCCCATGAAAATAGTCTCCTGAGCTCATCAGAAGAATCACATGGGCCTTCAGATGAAGGAAATGTTTTGCTGAGCAAGTACCCACAAACACAGGGGGACACAATGGAGAAGGGACACACTGAGACATGCCCACGGTCAGACAAACCTTACTGTCCTCCCTGCAGCCCAATGTGGAATAAGTTCCACTGGAGTGGTTGACAACTGACGTGCTCCTTGAGCATAGGTGACCACACCCTCCCGAACACCTCTCACCTCAGCACCAACAAGGGCAGAGGTGCAACTCCACAACTGCTGTAGGGGTCATGTCGCAGGAGGAGCCCTACATGCCCATCACTGGACCTGGCTCAGAGGAGGCGACGCGACGGGAAGGAAGGATCGGGTCCCCAGTCTCTCCTGCACAGCCCACTCCTCTGAGTGGGAAGGTAAGACATGAAGCACTCACCTGGGCTCCCCAGTGGTGCAGATGGGCAGTTCTCTTTGCTCTAGGGACCAATTCTGCCACATAAAATACCTGACCTCTCCCATCCCAGGCTGCCATAGGAGGCACACCCGTCCCCAGCCCACCTGGCCTGGACCCTGCAGTTTAGATAACAGGAGTGTGGTCACTTACTTCACTGCCCCTTAGGGGGCCACAGTCATGGAAACAAAATGAAACTTCTAATAACCCTTTGAGTGTGGTGTTATTCTTTATAATCCTCATATGTCTGAAAAACCCAATTGTAAGACAAGAGTGAAGGAACTGAAGGAGTAGCAGGTAGGCCTCAGGGCTGAGCATGTTCCCCTCACTGATCCTGCTGCAGCCGGTGCCAGCTGTGCTGCAGGCATCGGGGGTCAGACTCCCAGAGGGACTGTCAGGGAGCACGTGCACCCACGCCACTGTGCCCAGGGAGGGGAGGAAACAGGGCTGGCCCTGGCTTCTGCTCTCTCATGACCATCTGCTCCCTGTCCATCTCAGCCTCTCATTTGGAACAGAAAATAAGCAATGCAGAGCAAGACCCAGAGCACCAGCAGAGTCAGTAGGGATCATGGCAGCCCTCGGGCCTTTTACTCTCTTCTTTTGCCATTCACAGGTGTTGCTTGGTTTGGATGCTGAGGGAGCTAAAGGAGGTGGACTCATGGCTGACTCCCTCCTCCCAGAGCTGGGACCCACACCCCTCTGTGGCCTCAGGTTCAGGCTCCAGAGCTGAGGGAGGCTGTGGGTGCCCACACCACCTCCCACCTGGAACAGGACAGAACTTGGAGACTTCAGGAAGATTCTACACCTTCTGGCTTCCCCTGGAAACTTCTGCCCTGAAGGGTTCTCTGGGCTGCCACCCTGGTCCTCATTTCTGCCAGGAGGGGCCTGGACTCAGAGAGAACCTGGGACCTGCACACAGCCCCTGCTGGTCAGGCTGGGTCCATTCTGGGCTCCCAGGGCTCAGGCAGCTCCTCCTCCTCCTGAGCAGTGAGGCCCAGGCAGAGAGTGAGAGTGGGCAGGGAGCAGGGGCCAAGAAGTGCAAAGAACCAGTTTATCAGAAAATGCCCTTCAGATGCCAGGTTCAAAGGCCAGCTGGGCCCTCTGCTGGCTGCGTGCTGCTGTCAAGTTTAATTCAACTCTGTGCCTTTGCTTTCCCCCTCAGCAGTGTGGCGATGCTGAGAGAACAGAGGGCACTGACAAGGTGGGGTCTCTATTGCTGTGTGTGCACAGACCCAGAGCAGCACGTGGGGCTCTCCATGAGGGTTACTCCTCCTCACAATTTTCTGTCAAGGGAGCCTGTACAGGGTGACCTCTCAGAGGCTGCCCTCCTTGTGTCGATCTTGCCTCAGTCTCCAGGGTAATCAGGTTAACGTCCAGGGCTCTTTGCAGTAGCCACCCTGCTGGGTGTGGTCAGCACCCTCCAGACTCTCCAAGTCAGAGTGCTTTTGTCATGGCCAGCGGGTCCAGTTTCCAAGGGACACCCAGCAGGTGAGGTTCTTGGTGTGCTGGTTTGGTTTTAATGACAGGAAACACAAGTATGTGAATGCATTGCATTTATTTTAATGAAGGTATAATCAGTCCCCTGGAGTTAGTGAGGGCCCATCTTCAAAGCCATGTTCAATTGCAGCCAATCTCTCTTGTTACAAGGGGAGAAGGTCTTTGTAGCTGGAATGTGACTGGGCTGGTGGGGAGTTGGCCTGTGTCTGTCTTAGCCCCATAGTGAACCTGGTGGGAGGGCCTCTCTCTGGAAGGGTGTCCTGACCAGGTCGTCCTGGAGATGGTGTCATCGGCTTTGGTCACTGATGTATTTCTGTTGCTGGGCCATGACGCTGCATCCACTTTCTTGGTTCTCTTCCATTCTTCTTTTGGGCTCCTTTGCTGGTTGATCCCAGCATCTCATAGAACAGCCATGTTCCAGTGGCTCAGCTCCCCGGCCAGCTGACACTCCCCTCCTGCCACTCTTGTTTTTCTGAAATCTGTGTCTTTGGAGGTGCTGATGTTCCTTACTGGTTTGTCCTTTGTTCACAATGGATAATATCTCCCTTTTTGTCTTTGGGTGACATTTTTGAGCTTCTGCTAAATCCATTGTTGATCTGGTGCCATTTTCTTTGAGTAAACTTTGTCAGAAGAAAAAAAATGATTGTTATAAGCTCCCCCAGACTTCAGACCAGACTGGCCAGGGCTGAGAACCTCTGCTGGGACAGCCAATGCTAATCCAATCCTTTCCTCTCCATCTGTAGCTTTACGATAAGAGAGGTCTTCTGCGTTCATGGTAAACCTTGCTACTCCTTAGCTCCAATGGGTTCAAGTCTAAACTGCCTTAGGCATTTCCACTTGAAGAATCATTTTCTCATATCCTCTCATATTTCTCCATGAGTAATGGGCCTCATTCATTTAACTTACTGTTGTTTTTTTTTTCAATTCTTTTCAGTGTCTTGCTGTTTAGGGAGTGTCACTGACTAAGCAGCTGTCATCCAAGGTGACCAGTGGGACATGACCCTCCCCTGATGAGAGCTCCTACCTGATTTGTTGAGCTTTACACTGAGACTCTGCCTGCCACCTTCCTCATTTCCATGGCGTCTTGTCATCTTGAAACAGCCAATCCCACCCTGGGCACAGGTCTCCCAGTGCCCAGGTGACTCCAGATGGACTCAACAGTGGGCTCGCACTTGCAGGGTATTGGGAAAAATGTGTCAGAAAAAGTGCAGGGGCTGCAGAGTGTCTCCCTGTGCCCCGGCTTCTTTCTACCTTGCCCCAGGGCCTAGCACAAGAATTTGATCTTCTTTCAGGGACTACGGGTCGACAGCCAGCTTGCACTCTGATCGCATCTCAGGGAGAGCTGTCCCCATGCCCCTTTCCTCCCTCTGTGACATCCACAGACACCTCCCAGGACCCGCTTGTCTCTAAGCCCATACTGCAGGCAGAACCGTGCCCACCCACAGTCTTCTGGCTGGGTCTGTCTCTCTCTCCATTTCACCTGCCTGCTGTTCCCTATGATCAGGAAATGTCCCACATTTGAGAGGTTAAAAAGTGGGTTCACAGAGGGTTGTCTTCTCAAGACCACGTGGAGTTGGCGAAGTGGTAAGCTCTAGAATCCAGGGCTCAGTAGCACAGGGCTGTCTTCTCTCTCTCAGATTCCTAATGTCCAGGAGTCCAACGAAGTGGGATGAGAAGGAAGCCCAAGAAGGGTTGTGGGACCCTGCCACCTCCTAAGCCCCACCTAGTATAGATGAGCTGACGTTTCCATGGTGATGGTAAATAAACCTCTTCCATTACAGTCCTGTCCCCTCTCATCCTATTCCATGCTGAATGTCCAGATGCAGTCAACCGAATCAGAAGGAATGGAGCCTGGAGGTGAGGGGCTAGACCCTGGCAGTGGCAGCACTGGAGTCACAGTGGGCTGGAAGCTCAGAGGCTCTCAGTTCTGGAGGCTTCGCTCCTTGGGAACAGAGCAGCAGTGCCCAGGGGAACGGGGGATTTTGGATTGTTATGCTGAGCAATGAGTAGAGGCATGGTTTAGAGAATGCTGATGCTCAAGAGGCCCAGTACTCAGAGCTAGGACTGGCTGAAGGGAAGACTGGATGCTAGCAGGTTGCTGAGAACATGTAGATCAGCATGAGGAATGGTCTCCCAAGCCCTGCAGTCCCAATCACGGCTGCAGGGACAGAGCCAAGGGGACTCAAACCTGGGCCAGGGGTAGAAAAAGTTGCTTTTTATCTTTTTTTCAAGATCCAAGTGACAAACGCACATGTTCTTAAGAGGCAAGTAGCTCTACATGGTACCCAAAGAAATTCCTCCTCCTCCTCCCCCCACTGTCCACTGTCAGAGCAAAGCATTGTAGGTTATTTGGCCTTTTCTATTTTTCCCTCACCTTCAGCCCTCTTTTCATCTCATCCTTTACCCCTAATATTTCTTCTGGAGTGTCTTGTATCTCCACATTTGCCTCTTGCTTCTAGAGGTGGTGACTCCATTAACTCCATAATTTAATAGAAATATTTGGTCCTACTTTTCATTTGCCTTGTGGCAGCATTTTCCATTTTTGATGATGAGCTTCCTGCTCTCCTTTTTCCTTGTCTCCCTGTCTTTGATTACACTATATGATTGTCCTTTTTTTGATAACACATATTTGAATGAGTTGAGTTTATGGAACTAAATTTTTGTACTAGTGTTTCTGTGGGCTGTGTTCTAGGCTCTAATGTACTTGATTGTATTTCAAGGTTTTGTATGTAGTTACTTATACCCATCTGAAAGAAACTGAAATATATAGTGTATACGAGAGATTTTATATGTATATTAAGCTTTAGTGAGTACTAATAAATTAACTGTGTGCCCACTTCTCAGCTTAAGACATAAACCACCATTATCCTTGAGGTTCTCTGTGAGCTTCAAACATCATCTCTCCTTCACACCCAGGGTAACT
Source organism: Phyllostomus discolor (assembly GCF_004126475.2). NCBI lineage: Eukaryota > Metazoa > Chordata > Mammalia > Chiroptera > Phyllostomidae > Phyllostomus > Phyllostomus discolor. Next base: position 79,774,114 of record NC_040911.2, on the reverse strand, counting down.
GCTATCTGGAATTTTATGCTCATTAGTCTCTTGTTTTTCTTTATAGTTTTGCCACACCTTTTATGGTATATTCAAAGAATTCACTAACTACATCTGCATGTCTTAGAACTTTTATGTAAATGACTTGAGCCTGTTTTATGTAGCTATTGCTCAGTAAGGCAACATAACAAACCATACCAAATCTCAGCGGGATGTCACAATAAGCACTCATAGCATGGCTGTGTGACTGGGGGTCAGTGGAGCTTATGGGATTGGATTCAGCATCCAGGCTCTGACCAGATGTGGCTCACATGTCTCTAATCTGTTTGGATTTATGACTCCCTGAGGTGTATTCTTTGGATGGCAAAAGCAGCACAAGAGAGCAAGACCAAATGCGCAAGTTCATTTTAGCTTTCAATAGGTCATGTCCACTAATTGCATCGGCTAAAGCAATGTATACTGCCTAGCCAAAATTCACATAATGTCAAAATTACATTGTGGAAATATTCCATGTTGGCATATGTAGCTGTAGTTTATTCACTTTCATACAGTATTTCATGGTCAAAACTACTTTTCTATTACTTTCTTAATATTTGAGAGGATTCTAGATTTTGCTAATGGAGACAATACTGTTTTTGAAAAATCTTGCAAATGTGCAAGAATTGCTATAGATTATGTAACTATTTAGCATAACTATTCAAAGTTTTGAAGTAAAGCAGAAAGATGATTGTATTTTTGTCTGCATGTAACCTTTTATTAAATCTACTTAAAAATTGTCTGACTATCGTAGAATAAAATTTTGTTGACCTTTGTCATTTATTGAGGCTCTAATGTTAAAGGTTAACTTGTAGAAAACTGGTTGGGTGTGTTGATTTTTTAAGTAGCTGTTAAAGTAGATAACACCAAATAATACAGTATTATTGTCCTGTGGGGTAATAATGAGTTTTGCATTGAATTTAGTAATTTTATTTAATACTTTTTTTCATCATAATATAAAAAACTCATGTCCTCATTGAATTAATTTCACATTATAATTCTTTTTTCATTATGGGATCAAATAAAATCCTAATATAGCTCAACATTTATTTATATGAAAATTGTGTTTAGCAATTTGAGAGTGACACTTCTTGTATATCTAAGAGTAGAATTGCTAGTTCACAGGAGGGATCCACATTTAACCTTGCTGGATAAGGTCAAACTGTTTTACCAAACTTACTAGACCAATCCACGCCCCTAATTCCAGACTGACAGACCTTGCCAACATGACAGGCACACGAGTAAGCTGCTCTCACTTTTCCTCCACCAGACAGACTGCTTCCTGCCAATATGGCTTGCCTGGGGAGCCTCCCTGGCCTCCTCTTCTCTTCTCTTAGGAAGAAACCAGGTTCAGGGACGTTCCCACCAGACCTGTGCACCCCATGCACCATCTTGCAGGGGCGGGGTGTGGTTTGGCTTGGCAACTCCCTCTTCTCAGAGGGGTGAGTCTTGCAAGTTCCTATAATTCTGAATCCTTGCACCTTTTCTGTGATTACTCTCTACAGTTGTGGCCCTCTTCCACTTATTCTTTGGTTCAGCATTTCAGTTTTAATTGTAGACTATTCGAAAAATGGATGAGTCAGCCCTGGCTGGTGTAGCTCAGTAGATTGAGCGTGGGTTGCGAACCAAAGTGTCACAGGTTCGATTCCCAGCCAGGAACATGCCTGGGTTGCAGGCCACGGCCCCCAGCAACCTCACATTGATGTTTCTATCTCCCTCCCTTCCCTCTCTAAAAAATAAATAAAATCTTTTTAAAAAAAGTGCCCATTAGCCTCATAACACCCTTTAAAAATAAACAAACAAACAAACAAACAAACAAACAAATAAATAAATAGAAAAATGGATGAGTCAGCGGGATAGATCCCTTTGCTGGTATCTGCAGTGACAATGGCAGAATAACACCTGTGCCCTGGCTTTTGTTTGGGGGGAGGGGGAAATGAAAGAGACTTGATTCACCTGTGCTACTTCTGCCTCTGGAATTCCCCAGACCTCTCCTCTTCATTCTCATATCCACATTTTTAATTCACTTTTATCCAATCTTGTCTCACTATTTTCCATTCTGTTCTACCCAAGACACAAGTATTTATGGGGCATCATCCAAACTCTAGAAGTCAGTGAGCCCTGAGTCCTTCCCTCAGCAACCTCCCACTCTCCAGAGGTGGTACAGCCTTCTCCTCCTCCAGGCCTCCATTCAACCCCACTATTCAGCCTTCCCTCAGGCTCAGCTCCACCTGGGCCCTCACTAACTCAAATACCATCTATGGCTCCCCTGCCTTTATAGTATAAATTGGCTCTAAAATGCTTATTGTTGGCAAAGAAAAGTTGAAGTGAGAAATTGGATCTAAAAGATGATTCCCAATCTCCCTCTGCTTATGAATGCTTCTGCCCTTAACCACCTTTCTCCCACATGGTTGTGCTGGTTCTCTGAGCACTGAAAGTGATGCCATCTCTTATCCTTGGGCCATCACTGAAAATGGAGCTGGTGTTGTGACAGTGGGTAAAGTAAATTCTTTACGAGTAGTTCTCACTCATTCTCTGGTTGAAAATAGAGTATTCTAGCTTGGATTTTGATCACCTAGCTAACATCCAGGTACTATTCTTCTCTTGTAGCTGGTATTGTGTTCAGGTTTGCACAGTAACAAGCAGCTTAACTAATATTTTTAGGAAGATATGCTTTTTTAAAAGCACCAACAATCTTGAGGGGAGAATGGGAAGAGTTTACAGGGACAAATATAAAGGACACATGGGCAAAAACTAGAGGGGGTAGAAATGGGAGGGAGGTGGGGAGGGATGGGTGGGTGGGTGGAATGGGAGTAAAGGACAGAAAACTGTACTTGAACAATGATTAAAATAAATTTTTTTAAAAAAGCACCAACAATCTGAAGTGGGGGATTCTTCCATCTTGGCTGCTTAATGGTGGCATAAAAGACTTTGAATTAATGTACTGATGCATGATCATAGACTTGGATCCTTGCCTAGACACTGAGGACTCCCAGACCTCTATCTTCTGTCCTGGATACTCTCTTGATTCTAGATTTATTCAGTCAACTGCCTTCTTGAGATCTCCAATTGGTTGTCTAACAAGCATCTCACATTTTTCAGTTTATCCTCTGTCATGTTACCAGATATTAATGACCATTAGTTTTCTCATCTAAAAATGGGACCCTCAGAACCACCTGCATCACAGGGTTATAGGGAGAAATAATATGTGTGTAACATGCCTTTAAAGGAACTAAACATATAGTAAATACTTCTATCAGTCTGGGTTCAATCAGGAGTCAGAAACCACACAGTAATTTAAATAGGGGAAGTTTAATATAAAGATTAATTAAGACTTCTGGTCAAGATGGCAGCATAGGCAGACATGGCTCACCTCTTTGTACAACCACATCATAATTACAACTAAATTATAGAACAACCATCACTCAGAACTGTTGTAAATCGAGTTAAATGGAAGCCTGACAACTATGGAATTAAAGATACCACATCCATCCAGACTGGTAGGAGGGGCTTAGAACGGGCTGGTCCCTCACATGGTGGATAAAAATTTGGGAGGGATATCTCAGAAGTGAGCAGTCCTGGCCCCACATCAGGCCTCCCCTCCCCAGACCAGTGTTCCAGTGCCAGGAAGATAAATCCCCACAATTTCTGGCTGAAAAAACCAGCCAGAATTGTGTTGGTAAAAGAAACTGCTGGAGTCCTGAGAAGTTCCTCTTAAAGAGCCCATACATAGACCCACTTACTCAGACTCACTCCCTCTGAGCTCCAGCATTGGAGTAGCAGCTTGAAAGGCACCAGTGGTATACAGGGAGAAAATGAAGTGTCTGGCATCAAGGCAAACAGAAGATGTTGTCCTTTTCTAGACTCTCCCCCCACACACAGAGCTGGCAAACTGGTGCCATATCCGAGACTCCATCAACCTGCCAACATGGTTTGACCCACCTTGGAGATCCCCAGAGACTCTGCCCCACCCAACTTATGGACCCACAAAAGCTGCTTTTCCATATGAATAGCTAGTCTTGGCTCATTCTGCACAACTTCCTAAATCCTATCAAACAAGCAATAGCCGGCCTCAGTGCTCAGCTGGCAACAGCTTAGTGCCAGGCCTGGCAGTAACAGCAGCCAGCCTAGTTCCACAGCTTGGCTTCACCTGGGAATCTCCAAGAGCACCATAAGTAGCAACCATCTCATATTGCTTTGTGGTTCAGGAAAGGTGACCCAGGCAAAGCACAGGTGGGGGCTAATGTTGGCCAGCACCACCCAGGAAACCTCAGAGCCTGCACACCCAGTGGACAGTTACAGACAATGTCAGAGAACCATCACCCTGTCCCTGCACAGCTGATCCTTTACCATGGGTGGAGGTTGGAGGTCAGTGGTTACAGCCAGTCCTTGCAGCTGACTGGCCTAGGTAAATCCGTCCCATTAACCTGCCAACAGCAACCAAGTTTCAACTACAAGAGGAGGGTGTACCACAAAAGGGTGCACTTCGAGTACTCAGCTTGGGTGATAGGGGAGGCTATGCCAATGGACCCTACAGGACACCTACTACATTACACCATACTACCAAGACACAGAGTCAATGCAGCTCTACTTAATACTTAGAAACAAACACAGGGAAGCTCTCAAAATGGGGAGACAAAGAAACATGGCTCAAGTGAAAGAATGGATAAAAACTCCAGAAAAAGAGATAAATGAAATGGAAATAAGCAATCTATCATATGGCAGAGTTCAAAACACTGGTTATAAGGATGCTCGAGGAACTTAGTGCAGACCTCAATAGCATAAAAATGATTCAATCGGAAATGAAGGATTCACTAATTGAAATAAAGAACAGTTTACAGGGAAGCAAGAGTAGAGTGGATGAAGCCCAGAATCAAATCATTGATTTGAAACATAAGGAAGCAAAAAACAACCAACCAGAACAACAAGAAGGAAAAAGGAATTTAAAAAAATGACGTTAGTATAAGCAGCCTCTGGGACAACTTCAAGTGCTACAACATTCACATCATAGGGGTGGCAGAAGGAGAAGAGAAAGAGAAATTGGAAATCTATTTGAAAAAATAATGAAAGAAAACTTCCCTAATTTGATGAAGGAAATAGACATGCAAGTCCAGGAAGCACAGAGAGTCCCAAACAAGATGGATGCAAAGAGACCCATTCCAAGACACATCATAATTAAAAGACCAAAGGTTAAAGATAAAGAGAGAATCTTAAAAGTAGCAAGAGAAAAGCAGTTAGTCATCTACAAGGGAGTTCCAGTGAGACTGTTAGCTGATTTCTCAAAGGAAACTTTACAAGCTAGAAGGGATCAGCAAGAGATATTCAAAGTCATGAAAAGCAGGGACCTACAGCCAAGATTGCTCTACCCAGAAAAGCTATCATTTAGAATCAAAGAGCAGATAAAGAGTTTCCCAGACAAGAAAAAACTAAAGGAGTTCCTCATCACCAAACGAAAAGGGACTTATTTAAGAAAAAGAAGAATATCAAAACTATGAACAGTAAAATGGCAATAAATGCAAATCAACAAAAAGCAAAATAAGCAAACAAGAAGAACAGAGAGAGAATCATGATACAGAGAGCATTTTGATGCCAGATGGGAGGGAGTGGGGAAATGGGTGAAGAGGTGAGGAGATTAAGAAGTACAAATCAGTAGTTACAGAAGAGCCAGGGAGATGTAAAGTACAGCATAGGAAATGGAGCAGCCAAAGTACTTAGATGCATGACCCAGGGGCATTAACAATGGTGTGGGGATTGCCTGAGAGAGTGGGGGTTGCTGGGTGGAGGTGGGAAAAAGGGGGAAAATCAGGACAACTGTAATAGCATAATCAATAAAATATAATTTAAAAGATTAATTAAGCTATGATAAAATGAGAAAGTGTACCCAAGGACACATCCATGGCAATGACCAATTTTGGGTCTTCCAGAACCAGCAATGCTCCTCAGTGACCTCTACTAATAAACTTGACATTGTGCTCACCATCAAGGACAACTGCTGAAAAGAATTCCTTCCATTACACAGCAGATATGGAAGTATGAGTTAGGACCTGGGAGCCAATAAATTGATAACTGGCACAAGGCTCAATAAATAGTAATCACTTTGTGATGTGGGTTTTTTATTTTAAAGGGAAGGATATTATCTTATTCTGTATCTCTGACAGATTCTGACTGCCTTTACATTACCACTCCTCTGGGCCTACAATGCAGCGGTCTCCAAGCCCCCAGGTACCCGAGCATCCACTATTGAGCATCAACAAGACAGAGCCCCAATTCATCACACCTGATGGCAGCAATACACAGGGAGAGCCAGGAGCCCTGCAGACACAGCTGAGGACTGACAAATCAGGAGGAGGCAGAGACATTAAGTGATAAGGTCACAAGCCAAATGGGGGTCCACAAACCCAGAGCTTCCAGCATGTTCCAGTTGCAGCCCACCAGCCACTTCCTCCTCCTGCTGCTGTGGAGCCTTGCCAGATGGACAGGGCTTTGGCCCAGCCCAGAGCTCCCCTGTTATTTTTTAGAGCAAATGACATTCAAAATATTCTATTAGCCCGGATGACAACCCTTCATTTAGGACTTATCTGTGTAATTATCTATTCTTTTTCCTGCTGTTTATTTGAAATCACCTTTCATTTATTTGTGATTTGTTCAGAAAGTTTTATATTACCTCTCGCCCATTCAGCACTGAGCTGCGAGTTCTGACTGTAATAATAAAAGTAGACAATGAACCTGCCCTTGATTCCTGGGGAACAAAGAGGTTTTCCTTTCTTAAATAGATTGGCTTCTGTCACCTAAAACACACACACACACACACACACACACACACACACACACATGGATACATAGAGAATAGTCATCTACCGATCAGCAAATACTCATTGAGAACTTGTGTAACACTGCTGTAGGAAGGATACTGTTATTTTATTCTTGTCTCTGATGATTCACAGCCATTCTGAGAAGGCAAGAGAGATATAATGCACAGGCAGAAAAAGGAAAATTTCTCAGCAGTCACATGTAATTTTAAAAAATCTATGAAATAATATTAATGACGTCACAAAGGAATGAAGTATAACAGTTTTTCTAAAACATGATTACAATCCTAATGAATGTATGTCTGAAATAGTTCCTCACACACATGCTCAGTATCCGGTATGTGCTCTACCCTGCACTGAGAAGTCAACCCAGATTAGGTGCTCTACAGAGGGAAAGAGAAGAGAAGGCTCTTAGGACTCCTCTGAACACTTCTTTATCATGTTGTCCTTGAGATTAAAGTTCCTGAAATATTCACAGGGGAGAGGACCATATCACATGCTCCTTTCATATCTTGAGTTGAAACATAGTAGCTTCAGAATGAAACAATTTGATTAAATTTTATTCTATTACAAAGTATAATTAAAGTAAACCTCGCTTATGTGTGCTTCTATTAAACTGGATTTTCGCATACCTCTGAAGTCTGTATTTTCTCGATTTTAAACAAATGAAGTGTCATGAGATAAAACTTCTTCAGAAATATGTCAGAGGTGACCAAGCAGGTTTGTGAGAGCTTTTCTATACAATAATGCATTTAATATCTAAAATAAATATTGAATTGCCAAAAAAATCTTATTCAGAAATAGGATGGGTCCTCCTCACACTGGAGAGTGAGAAAAATCGCACGAAGTCTTCCAGCGTTAACCTAAAAGGCAGCGGCTCGGAGCCCTGGTGCGGCTGCAGGACCGCACTCACCGGGAGGGAAAAACGACAGACCTTGCGGAGTGTGGAGAAACGAGAACCACAACCCACCTGAGTCCCCGAGTTTTTCTTTCGCCTAAAGGAGAGTCTCGTAAATTTTAACAAAGTAAATCCAGTCAGCCATTCCAACTTTAAAAAGGTTGAGATGTACTTTATCAGGGTTTTAACATAAGGAATATCCATTCCTAAGAAAACTGGCAATATATGTCAAAATTGTTATTTAATCTGCCGTGAAATGTTATACATAGAAACCTGGGTTGTGTCCAAATGTAATCACTAAATTGTTGCAAAAAAAAATATGCTGGTGCAGTCCTCGCGCTTAGATCTAAGTGCTCGCAGAAGGGGGGGGGGGGGGGGGGGCAGCCTGTGGTGAGAGGCTGAGACACCTTGGTGACGGGCCTGGGAGAGAAGGGAGCGGTTTCTGAGGAGGCAGGCAACAAGGAAAGGGGGGCGGACAGAGTGGTCGCTTTCTGAGATAGAGCCTTTTAGGTGTTATTGAATGGTTGATTCATTGCTTCCACGTGAATGTATAGCTTGGGCTGTTGTTGTTGTTGCTGTTGTTGAGAAACGCCTCTTTCCTATTACCCAGCGACTGGGTCCGAGGAGGCTGAGGCCCCACCTGCCTGTTCCACTCCAGAACGATCCCACCAGAAAGTCTTCTCGTGCTGCCCAGGACTAGAACTTCCCAGAACACTAGTCGGTGTTCCCCAGGCTGGCCCTCCCTTGGGACGCCGGGCACACAAGGACCTGCGGGCTCTCAGCCAGGCTTCCGTCTGCGGTCCCCATCTCTGCCCCCGAGTTCCCACGCCCGCCTCCCCCTGCGAGAGCGTGGGTGTCTGAGGCCGACGCTGCGTCCACACCGTTTGTGCCAAGCCAACAGGTCCCCTCCTGGGACTGAGTGTGGAGACTGCCCGCTGGGGCAGCGGAGACTCGCTGACTGGCCCTGTTTCAAGGACTCCCTGCAGGTTCTGTGGAACTCTCCTGAGACTGAATCACAGTTTACGGTGCTCCCTCCCCCATCTTCCCTCTTCACCCTCCCTTGGGGGTGAGGCTCACCTGGCGGTCTGACAGCTCCCCCAGCCTTTCACAGCTCCCTCACGTTCTCTTCAAACAGACATGTTCCCTAATAAAATCCTTGCAACTTTGGTCTGTTCTTGGCATTTGTTTTTCAGAGGAGCTGGACCACGGAGACGCCCCAGGCCCCTCTCCTGCAGTCGCTGCTGCCCCAAGCCCTGGGAATCTCGGACCAGAGAGCCACACCTCTCCCCTCCCTGGGGCCGCGCTCCCGCCTTCGACTCCACTTCTCCGGGTCCCTGCTCATCACACCTGCGTGTCTGGACCACGACTCCTGGTGACTAAGTTAAATAGGGGGCAAAAGTGGACCGGCAGTAGGGCCTGGTTTCCCATCACCATGGAAACTGCAAGCGTCCAGCCCTGGGCAGTGGTTTACATGGCAGAACAGCAGCTGCCCAAGGGGCGGGTCAGATGAGAGCGGCGGGGTAACTCACGGCCCTGCCCCAGCGCGTCAGGGCAGGCCTCCCGCAGGGCTGTCTCCTCCGGCTGCCCCGCGGCAGCAGGCCCAGGGGGCGGCCTGATTCTCTGACAGCTCAGGGGTCGAGGACTTGTGGGCTTCCACCTGAGAGTGTGAAGTGAGAGAGAATGTCACCATTTCGGAGCCCCAATTTTTGCCTCCTGCGCACTGGGGCCGCATGCTGAGCGACGCCGCGCAGAGGGAGGTTGGACGGAGTCAGGTGGAGAGAGAGAAGAAGGGGCTGCGGCTGGGTGGGTCCCCCTGGGGCAGGGAGTGGGGCAGGGACAGGGGCAGGGACAGCTCTAGGGACAGGTCACAGGAAGGAATGGTAGAGGCTGGGACGCAGGGACGTCACAGCGCCGCATTGTGACCCCCTTCTCCTAGCGGATCGCGGATTGGCGGAGGGAGCAGACGCGAGGGGTTTGGTTGCCAGGAGACCGAGGACGCGGACGTAGGGTCCTGCGGCTCCGAGGGGTCCTCCGGGACAACTTCGTCCCGTCCCTTCCCATCCTCCCCTAACAAGGACTTCGACTTCCTCTCCTCTTGGTCTCCTGCGTCTGGCTCCAGGCGGGCGCCCGAGGTCCCCTGCAGGCCCCCCAGACAAGTCGGTGGGGAGGGTGGGGCTGGTAGAGGGGGACCCCGACAACTCTTTAGGGACAGACCGGAGATGGCGCTTCTCTACTCCGGCTCCGCTGAGGACGCGCAGCCCTCCCGCACCTCCCGGCTCTCTCGTGGGCAAGGCCTGCAGGTGTTGCCCGCTGGCCTTCAGCTTCTCTCCTCGCTTTGGTCCTGTTCTTCGGTTTCTTTAAAAATGCCCCTGCCTCCAGGCTCCCCTTTTCACTTCCTGCCCATCAGCTCCTGAATGTCCACTTCTGCCAGCCGTTATCAGGGCTGCTTCAAAGCCCCGATGAACTCGCTGGAGATAGCACCTTGACTTTCCTGGACCACAGTGCAGGTGAGAAATGCGCCCTCTCGGGGCCAAAAGGAATAAGCTCATCGCAGCGCCATTTTGAAGAGGGGCTCAGAGGACACCTGTCCTTTAAATCCAGTTGGTGAGGGACCCACAAAGACCATACTTAGACAATTCTAGCAGGGAGGTTGCAGTGGTTTGGGACAGAGGCCTGGAAAGCAGGACCCCATCTGCTGGCACCCGCGATGCTTCCTGGACCCTCCAGGAATTGCATCACTACTCTCAGACGGCTGAAGGACAAGTTCATGGCCTCCTTCACCGGTGCCCACCTGGGGGAATCCCCAAGAACTGCTCTGCAAAGGTGCAGTTTTTGTTTTAGTCTTCGTCTGAGGATATGTTCTTGATTTGAGAGAGAAAGTAAGGGAGGGAGAGAGAGAGAAACATCAGTTGCCTCCTGTACACGCTTCGACATGGGATTGAATCTACAACCTATGTATATGCCCTGACCAGGAATCGAACCCACAGCTTTTTGGTGTACAGGGCAATGCTCCAACCAACTGAGCCACCTGGCCAGGGCTGAAAAGGTGCGGTCTGATGACCACTCAGCGAGGACATTCTGTCCCCTACTGTACCTCTGAAGTCGTTCACTACTCAGACATATATAAATCTGTCTTCTTCGTGTGACTTCCCATGTGCCAGATTTTGATGATGAAAAACAAAGGTAAGGCCATTCTTATTCCTTTTCTTCAGAGGTCAATCTTCATTGGGTAAATCAGAAAAGGAAGCAACGGACTCTAATCACAGATGGTGAGCACCCAGGCGGGATTTCAGAGAAGAGGTACATCAATGCCATTGAAATCAGTGTAGCATTCCCGGTGAGGGATATCTGAACTGAGCTTTGGGAGAGAAATGGGATTTTAAAGGAGGTGGGGAGAAGAGTGAGCCTGGTGGTATTGTGAGGCAATGGCCCTCTTCCTCGGTCCTTTTCCTCCCTGCTCACCCTTCTGCCCAGCACAGCTACAGTGATTCTCCAAATAATGATTCAAAATGCACACTTCAAAAAAAATCATGTCTGGTGCCTCTGCTTCTTCTGACTTATTTCTCACGTGTTACTCACATGCCTACCACTACACTCCCAAGACTACACAGGAACAATTGCATTTCTCCATCTCTTATTTGATTTGAATAATTTGACAGGCAACGTGGTGAACATATTTCTCAAATTTTGCTATGAGAGACTAAGAAAAGTTTAAAACAGACTCTGCCCTTTAAATTCACCCTCAGAGAGAAAGCAAGGGGGCAATCATTCAGGCTTTTGACTCCTGAGTTTCCATATGTGCACCCCTCCCTCAGCACATACTAGAACTTACGTAAAACAGTGTAACAACTCTGTAATTCCACCAAACAAAACAGCTGCCATCCTATATCTGAAGGTGTTTTCACACTGTTTCCAAAATGAGATGCACCATTGCAATGATTGTTGTACTCATTGCTGACTATATCATAATCCTCAAAATTCATCATCACTGAAGATTCTCTTACCTGGAGGCTAAATTATAAAATTTAACTTCAAGGATTTATATATAAAATAATGGAAGGAGAGAAAAAGATCAAAGTGGTATGTATCAAAACACATACATATTACAATCCAAGAAAAAAACATGCAGAGCTACTATCATGCTTGTTTCTGGAATTTGTTGTGAAATCAAAATTGAAATCTGTGGCAGCACTTCAGTTAATGTCAGCTCCATATCTGAGCTGATATACTGTAGTGACCCAAATCCCTACGTCCAAGAGAACTGAGTCCTCAAACATCCTCTCATGTTTTAGTTGCAGTAATTTTCTGTTTACCTTTACAGTTCAGCCTGGAAGCACAAAGAGGCACCCATCAACTCTCCTGGGCTCCTAACATAGCCCTCCTTACCCCCACTGGGCAGCAGCAACTCCAGGGCCCTTTGGAAATCAGGATCAATCACACTAGACGATAAACCAATCCTTTTTTATCTGCTGGTTTAATGGAATAAGGAGTCTAAAATATTAAGGTAAAGTCTCATTTTCAGTTCAGTGGAATCATCGCTTATATCCCCTGACATCATCCCTTTGGGGACTAACCCTATAAATGAACAAAACTCTAAGTTCCCGGAACAAGATGCAAAAATTCTGCAAGTGAGTTATTAGCTATAATTATCAAAGGAGCCACACCCAGTTCTACCCCTAATTCACAATATATTCTTGTTGTTGGAGAGACCACACTACCTAATGGTCTATGATTCAAAGCATATACTACATCAGGTAGAAGAGAACCCACTCTTTTCGGGTGTTCTCTTCCAACTGATGCCCCAACTGAAGCTGGGCCTTTCCAAGTTTCAGTTAGGCCAGCCACTTCCTGGTACTGGGGTGGGTGGTAAGAACAGTTAACTCCATGGGTGTGAACCCATCACTGACCATCCTTTGCTGTGAAGTGAGCTCCTTGGTCAGACACAACAATGGGTGGGTTGCTGACAGTGGACAAAGCATCCTTCAAGGTTGGAGAGGGTGTTGCTGGAGGAAGCATCACAGGCAAGGCAGGCAATTTTTTTTTTGCTTCAGGACCACCCCTGTAGTGCTGCAGCTGGTTGCTGTTGTGTGTGAGTAGTGTACTGTGCAGACCCAGGTTCAAGTGTTTTCTTCAGTCGGCTGGTAATGAGGAGCACTTCACCAGGCCATGGTGTGGACTGAAGGGGAGGAGACAAAGCAACAGGAGTTCATGTCAAAGGAGTCTAAACACCTGCTCATGCAATCTACTTCCATCTCCCTGACTCACTCAAACTTGAACTCTTAGATACCATTTGCATCTGATGATAAATACTTCTGCAGATGCCCAGCTTTGTGGCTAGTTCTGTTCATGTTGGGAAGCTCAAGACCCGAGACTACCTGATGTCCAAATGTTAGGCTTCCAGTATCTTCAAAGGCCCTGTAGCAAGCCAGAAGCTACTCTCAAAAGAATAGTTATCTTCAGAAGAGGATATGGACTTTTCTCAAAAAATCCTAGAAATCAAATTGTCATTCTCCCATTTATGTTTGTGAGAAGCTCCATATACCAACTCCATTTGCCACGAACACTTTAAGTGTCACTGGACCAAGTTACAGAGCAGCTTGTACTACAGCCTGAGCTGACCACACAGCCGCCTCTTTCTCTGGTCCCACCTGAAACTGGCATCCTCATGAGTGTCCCTGTAGATGGGTCAGCTGTGATGATGTATGTTGCCTGCCGAATCCAAAAAGGCCTACCAAGACTTATGTCCCTTTGTTCATAGTAGGTGGTACAAGGCACAGAAACTGGTCTTTTTTGCCTTGGAGGATCTCTGCATGCAAAAGACTACTGAACCCCCAGAAACTACACTCAGGGACAAACCCCCGGATTTTCATGGGCTGTATCTCCCACAAGTGGTTCACACATGTCTTAGTAAAGGTCACTAAAGTACTTGCTACTTTCTGCTCATCAAATTCAATCACGATATTGTCACCAATAGACCAGTGGTATGTTTTGTGGAATGTCAAGAAATCAGCATCTCTGTAGACTATATTACGGCAGAGAAAAGAATAGATCTAGCCTTGCCTCAATGCTGGTAGTAAAAGCAAGCTTTCTGTGGTTTGTACAAGTGAATATAAAGATGAAGGCATTAGCCTTATCAGAAGCTGTACCAGGTCCCAGGGGCCATGTTAGTTTGCTCCAGTTTTTACATGTGAGCCTACGGTTGCGATTAGAGCCCTTATCTGATTAAATTAATGATAGCCTGCAGTCACTCTCCAAAATTCACCTGAGTTCTGTATGAGCCAGCCTGGTGAGTTAACACAGTGGGTGTCACCACGCCTGCTGCTTTCCAGTCTCAGACTGAGGCATTCATTCGTATAATTTCCTGATTGGTGCCATTTGCATCTGGTTTGCTCTTGGTAGGGAGGGAAAGTTGCAGGGTCTTCCATCTGTCTGTCAAGCATATGCCAAAATAAATAAATAAAATAATATAAAATAAAAGGCAAAGCATAGGTGATTTGTTCAGTAAAGATACTAAAGCCACCTTTAGATTCAGTGACTTTATTATGCACATAGGCAGTGAAAGGAAGAATGAATAGCCAACGGTCCTAGCTCCCTATATCTCTTGCTTGTCACACACAAGCAAGAGACACTGAAATGAAAGGGGCCAGGTGACTGTAATAGGCTGGGGGATTCCCACAACTGACAGGCTAGTGCTAGGGTTCAGCTAAGCAGTTTTAGAGTCTGCAACTCTATTCTGAGGGGGAAAGCCTCACACCTCATCAGAACCCTGGAGGCAATGGCAGCTTCTCCAGGGCATGGGAAGGTGAGTGGAAAACAGTCCTCAGAGCAGCTCTCATCCTCTTGTGTTCTGGGGGGGACTGCAGGTGTTCTGTCCAGGGCCAGATCACCTGTGATTGAAGTCTTTGCCAGCGAGGCTGTGTGTGTAAGTGCAAGGGTGTCAGGACGCCAAGATCGGGCCATTCTCCAGCATACCCACCCACCCCTTTACTTTCACCTACCCAGCTAAGAGTTCCTGGTAACCTGGGCCATTCCATCCTGTGCACTAAGGAATTGCACTGATGGGGGCTTAGACCAAATCCATTGTTTATCTTGTGCAACACTGGGCAACAGAGCCCACACCTGATTCTGATACTGTAGTCAGCTTCCTACCTGAGAGTGCACAGCCAGACTCTATATCAGGGCCAAGTCAGTTAAATATGCCCTTAACCCTGGCTCAGCAGGTGGGGGTGGCAACTGTGTACACCCCACATTGACTGGCCAGCAGGAAGTCCAGGGCAATGTGACATTATCACTTGTGTGTCAGTTTATAGAACAATGAGTAATTGGTAAAAAACATACAAAAAAAAGTCTTACAATAGCAGTGTCCACAAAGTTAATCTTTCCTGTCTTTTGAGTGGAGGCTATTCCCTTCTGGGGTCATTCTGATGAGGATTCTGTGTTGACCAGCAGTTGAGGGTGGCCGTGGCAGTGGCAGTCTAGGTCAGATTGGCCAGATGCTCTATAGACAAGACCTTTGAGTGAGATTAAGGTCCCTGCGTCCACCTCTGACATTTCAGGGTCTACGGCAGGGGTGTCAAACTCATTTTCACCAAGGGCCACATCAGCCTCACAGGTGCCTTCAAAGGGCCAAATGTAGAGCTCCTTGCCCTTAGTTAAGGAGTAGTTACATTTGTATAGTCCTAAAATTACATTTAGCCCTTTGAATCATTGAAAAATAGTTCTCATACAAATAATAGTAAGCATGTGTCAAAGTTTTATTAAATTCCTTCATGAAGGAAGCAAATGAATGATAACAAATTTAATTATATGAGACATTGAATTTATAGAACCAGAGGAAAAACTGCTAAATCTAATACATTATCATACCACAGAGCAATAAGACTGAAACTTTTGGGTTTATTATCTTTACCAAAATCAAAAGTCACCACAACTTGACAGTTTTCTACAAGTTTACTTCAACCTGTACTGCGTTATAAAACTTTATCTATACATTGTTAATAAGTCAATAAACTTGCATCCCTGACAGAGTTGGAGGATCTCCAAGGGGCTTGATGAAGATGCTCTTAGAATGCCATTTAAAGGTCATGTGGTCATCTCTCTGATTAATGTCAGAGTTTTGGTTGTTTTTCTATATAGTAATTTGATCATAAGCCATCCTCACACACCTGCCCCAGGAGACACATCAAAGCATGTTCACAATAGCATTGTTTGCATCAGCACAACTAAAATGTCCATAAAGAGAGTCATGGAAAAGCAAGCCACACTCATTACAGTGGAATACGACCTACCAGTTAGAACAAATACGGCACAGCTGCACACTCCAAAACAGAATCACGTAATAGACACGATTGCGTCATGGTGGTGGACTGAGTTACAGCCTCTGACTGCTGTGTTACAGACCCACGCCCTCCCAGGGCCTCGTGAGGCCAGAGGGAAATTCCCCACCTCTGGATTTCCAACGCAGCCACCTGACCCGCTTTAGCCGTTAGGATGTTGGTGAGCACGATGTAAGCTAATGCCAGAAATATGCTTGCACAGAGGGCTTGCTCTCTTGTGCTCCTGCGTTTCTCCATGAGAAGAGGATTCCTCAGACAGACACGGATCTTGGGAGATGGGGAGACACATGGGGCAGGTGTGGACCAAACCACAAACCAGCCGAACCTCGCTCAGTCAAGCCCACCCAACCCTCAGATGCATGAATGAGGAGTAACTGCTAGTGTTGTATACGGCCAAATTTTGGGATTGTTAAATATCATCACTGGGCAATCGTTAACTAGAACAGACACATTGTGTAAATATTCAGAAATACTTTCAAGAACATGTAAAACTACTTATTTTTTTATGTGTAAAAACAATTGCCCACTTTCTCGGTTCTCTTCCATTCTTCTTTTGGGCTCCTTTGCTGGTTGATCCCAGCATCTCACAGAACAGCCAGATTCCAGTGGCTCAGCCCCCAGCCAGCTAACGGTCCCCTCCTGCCACTCTTGTTTTTCTGAAATCTGCATCTTTGGAGGTGCTGATGTTCCTTACTGGTTTGTCCTTTGTTCACAATGGATAATATCTCCCTCTTTGTCTTTTAGTGGCATTTTTGAGCTTCTTCTAAATCCATTTTGATCTTGCCTTGCATCGCCATGGAAACAGCACCCAGAGGTGAATTAAACTTTGCAGCAGCACGCAGCCAGCAGGGGGCCCAGTTGGCCTTTGAATCCGGCATCTGAGGGCATTTTCTGATAAATGGTGGTTCTTTGCATTTCTTGGCCCCTGCTCCCTGCCCACTCTCACTCTCTGCCTGGGCCTCACTGCTCAGCTGGCTGAGCCCTGGGAGCCCAGAATGGACCCAGCCTGACCAGCAGGGGCTGTGTGCAGGTCCCAGGTTCTCTCTGAGTCCATCCAGGCCCCTCCTGGCAGAAATGAGGACCAGGGTGGCAGCCGAGAGAACCCTTCAGGGCAGAAGTTTCCAGGGGAAGCCAGAAGGTGTAGAATCTTCCTGAAGTCTCCAAGTTCTGTCCTGTTCCAGGTGGAAGGTGGTGTGGGCACCCACAGCCTCCCTCAGCTCTGGAGCCTGAACCTGAGGCCACAGAGGGGTGTGGGTCCCAGCTCTGGGAGGAGGGAGTCAGCCATGAGTCCACCTCCTTTAGCTCCCTCAGCATCCAAACCAGGCAACACCTGTGAATGGCAAAAGAAGAGAGTAAAAGGCCCGAGGGCTGCCATGATCCCTACTGACTCTGCTGGTGCTCTGGGTCTTGCTCTGCATTGCTCATTTTCTGTTCCAAATGAGAGGCTGAGATGGACAGGGAGCAGATGGTCATGAGAGAGCAGAAGCCAGGGCCAGCCCTGTTTCCTCCCCTCCCTGGGCACAGTGGCCAATGCCACTGGCTCAGGCAGAGTTATGTGGGTGCACGTGCTCCCTGACAGTCCCTCTGGGAGTCTGACCCCTGATGCCTGCAGCACAGCTGGCACCGGCTGCAGCAGGATCAGTGAGGGGAACGTGCTCAGCCCTGAGGCCTACCTGCTACTCCTTCAGTTCCTTCACTCTTGTCTTACAATTGGGTTTTTCAGACATGTGAGGGTTATAAAGAATAACACCACACTCAAAGGGTTATTAGAAGTTTCATTTTGTTTCCATGACTGTGGCCCCCTAAGGGGCAGTGAAGTAAGTGACCACACTCCTGTTATCTAAACTGCAGGGTCCAGGCCAGGTGGGCTGGGGACGGGTGTGCCTCCTATGGCAGCCTGGGATGGGGGAGGTCAGGTATTTTATGTGGCAGAACTGGTCCCTAGAGCTGAAGTGGCTGACTATCTACAACACAAGGGAGCCCAGGTGAGTGTTTCGGGCCTAACCTTTCCACTCCTTAGAGGAGTGGGCTGTGCAGCGGAGCCCGGTGACCTGATTTTTCATTTCTGTCTCCTCTGAGCCGCGCGGTCCCTGGTCCAGTGATGTGTGTGCTGGGCTTTTCTTGTGACCATGGCCACTGCAGCCATTGTGGGGTTGGGCCTCTGCCCACCTGGGCTGCGCCGGGACTTGCTGAGTGGGGAGGCTGGTCCCACGTTCCTGTCCCGTGTCTGCCACTCCTGGAGCCACACTCAGGGGCAGCAGCCCAGAGGGAGGAGGCGATGGGCTGGAAGGGCTGGCAACACAAAGGAGTCACGGCTGATTGCTAGAGAGAACAAACAAGATATTATTCTTCTTATGAAGCTCGAACAGGAAGAGAAGATATTTGCTGAGATGCTGTGAGCCTCATTCTCAGTACGCGGCAGCATCGCTGTTTTACTGTTACGTGGTACTTTGATGGAGCTGGTGTGCGAGCCACTTTCTCATATTCGGCTCCCTCACTCTGCTCCATCCTATCCTTTTATTTGTTCTTGGGGGTCCCAATCTCCTTACATGACATTTGTAGGTGGTTTTCCTCGCCTGACCTTCCTTCCCACCTCTCTTTCTACACACGCACATCATTGTCCAGCACCTACTAGCTCGTTTTGGCCAGGGAGAGAGGTTTTGACAGGGAGGGCTCCGGAAACATTCCCCCCGGATATGCAGCATGGAGGACCCCCCACCAGATGCTGCTTCTGGGCTGCAGGGAGGACAGTAAGATTTGTCTGAATGAGGGCGTGTCTCAGTGTGTCCCTTCTCCATTGTGTCCCCCTGTGTTTGTGGGTACTTGCTCAGCAAAACCTTCCCTTTGCCTGAGGGCCCAGGTGATTCTTCTGATGAGCTCAGGAGACTATTTACATGGGCCTCATAAGGTTGTGGCCCTGGGCACTGTGCCACCCTGCCCAGTGACCAAGGGGCCCCTGGCCATCCTGGTTGTGGCTGCGGTCCCTTCCTTCCCCACTCTGCCCAAAGACATTTCAGGGGGATCTCTGTGCAGAGGACAGAGCCCAATAGCTTCACGTCCCGGGATGGCTCCCAGGTCCCCACTGATCAGCATGTTCTGCCTGCCAACAGGACTCTCTGTGCTGCTTAGTTCTTATCGCCCCTGACTTGTGTGTGGTGTTCCTAGAGGCCCCGCAGTGCTCGAAGCCTGTTTCATGGATTCACTCCAGATCCTGACTCATTCCCATTGGGAGGTGCTCTCCCCACCCCCACTTACAGGTGAGGACGTGGAAACCCAGAGAGGAGTCATAGGTGCCTGAGGCCAGAGAGTTCATAGTGAGGCAGCTGGCGTGGGAACCCAGTTGTCTGGCTTAGAGCTCACTTTCCAGTACCAGGGTCCTGTCCCCTCTGTGTAGGCTGTTGGGGCCATTTCAACAGCAGGGTGAGCACCTTTACCACGACCAGTGCCAAGCTGGTGTGAGGGTTGGACAGTGGGCATCGAGAACGGGACATCAGCCTGGGTCCTCACCTTCACCTCCTTGCTGCACCCACAGAGCCTCACCCCCTCCCAGACCCAATTCTTAGCTACCCCAGAGATTCTCAAACTCGTCCTCTCTGGCCCCCCAGGCTCCTGGGGCTGCAGGGAGGCGTTTCCCCACCAAACACTCCAAACCCGTAGGTTTCTTTCAAGTGAAAGGAATGACACAGTGGTAACATTTCCTCTGCTAACTTAAAAACCAGAACACAACAGGGCGTGGTCGGGCTGACCCCCAGGAGAGGAATAGGAGGAAGCCATGGGGACTAGACTGTCTGAGTCTAGTCCCTCACCAGTCACCGGGAGGTGACAGTGCCTCAGGTTGTAAGAGAAGAGGTCGCATCTTCCTGGGGCCACTCCAGCCCTGGATGGGTCAGCAGGAGGAGGGGGCCATTCCCCAGGGGCAGCTTCTAGAGCAGGAGGAGTGCCCATGATCACCCCATGGGGGGGCTGTCCCTGGCACTAAAATACAGGGAAACAGAGGCACAGGGGAGCAACATCACCTACAGAGGGTGGCTTTGTTGTCATGTCAGAACCGGGATGTGGCCCAGGGTATTGAAGCCCCTGGAGCACAGCCTCCAGGGACAGGATCTGCGGGTCAGCAGGTGGGCGCACTTAAGTCCTGAAGAGTTGGACACTGGGTCCCTCCCCCCTCCACTAGACTGCCGCTCTCATGGGGCCTTTGCACCCCAGCAGGGGCTAGGTAAAACCAGAATCCAGGTTCAGATCTTGAACTCCAGTGTCAACCATGGTGGGTGCCCTTCTCCCTCCCCAGGGGACAGGCAGCCCCTCTCCACCTGACAGCTCAGATCCTGGGACCCTCTCCTAGTCCCTATGTCCAGAGCTGCTCCTCCCTGCCCCCAGGTCCCCAGGCTGTCCCCAGTCTGCTGTGACAGAGACCTGCCCTCAGGCTAGGAAAGGCAGAGCAGCCCCTGGGGGACCACCTGAGCCAGGAGGGGTACCCTGCTGTGTACTGCCACCTCTCACCAGGCCGATGGTGACCTTGTCCATCCTCGAGAGCTTCCCTGCCTGCCCATGAGCCATCAGGTGTTTGTACTTCTTGGGGACCCTTGCACAGGCTCACACCTTGTCCCTGTGTGGCCTGACCTGCTGATGATGCGCCACTTACCTGACTGTGAACCGTCCACCAGCTGACCTCCTGACTGACTGGGCCTGGGTCAGCAGACAGCCCTAACTCACTGAGACCCCCAAACTGTCTGGTGGAGGCTTTGTCGGTTTAACTGATTCTGTCTCCAAGGAACCACTGCCGATGATCCTGATTGGCTGAGAAAAACGGCTCACTGATGACCAACTAGGTGGGCATCAGGTACCTGGGTGAAAGATAGCACCTCAGAGCCAGGAGTGGGGAGACTGGGTGGGGAATTCAGGGGAGCTCAACCATAGGCTCTTAGGTTCATTTCTACCTTGTTGCTTTTTAAAAAGGGTTTTATTGAGGTATAAAACACACACTGCACTATTCACCCATTTAAAATGCCCACTGGGTTTTAGTACTCACAGAGTTGGGCATCCTTCATGACAACATAATTTTAGAACATTCTTATGACCCCCAAAGGAAAATTCTGTGCCCACCAATGGTCATCTCCATTCCTCACAGCCCCCCGTACTAATTGACTTTGTCTTTATAAACTTGCCAATTTGGACATTTCATATGAATGAAATTCATACAGCTTGTGGCCTTTTGCGACTCTGTCCTTTCAGTCAGTATGTTTTTTCAGAGTCTGTACTTGTTGAATCAGGTACCAGAATGTCATTTCTTTGTTATTTAAAAAAAATATCCCATTGCATGTATAAACCTCATTCTGTTTACCCACTCATCAGGGGATGGACATTGGGGCCATTTCCTGTATATGTCCCTAGGAATAAATTTGCTTTGAGCATGCATGTCAAATTTGGGGTTGATATATGTTTTCATTTCTCTTGAGTATATACCTGGGGTTGGAATTTCTGGATCAAGTGGAAATCTGTGGTCAACATTTTGAGGAACTGTCAGCCTATTTTTCTTTTTAACTTTTTAAGGAAGATTTTATCTCGGGCTGAGAAACAAAGTATCGCAGGTTTGATTTCCAGTCAGGGCACATGCCTGGGTTGCAGGCCACAGCCCCCAGCAACCGCACATCGCACATTGATATTTCTCTCTCACTCTCTCTCTCTAAATAAATAAATAAATAAAAATAAAATAAAATCTTTAAAAAAGATTTTATGTGTTTATTTAGAAGGAGGGAGAGGGAAGGAGAAACAGAGGGGAGAAACATCAGTGTGTGAGAGAAACATCAATCAGTTGCCTCTTGCATGCCTGCAAATGGGGACCTGGCCTGCAACCCCGGCATGTGCCCTGACCGAGAATCAAACTGGCGTCCTTCCAGCTTGCAGTTCAGGACTCAACCCACTGAGTGACACCAGCCAGAGCCCAACCAGCTTTTCAAAGTGCCTGCATCACTGTGCGTTCTCACCAGCAGTGTAAGGCCATCCCACCTTTCCCAGCGGGTGTGAACTGGCACCACATTGTGACTTTCATTTGCATTTCCCTAGTGATCAGTGGTGCTGAGCATCTTTTTCCTTTGCTCATATTAAGTTGGGTTTTTGTCTTTTTGTTGAGTTGTAAGAGTCCTCTGTGGAATATTGATGAAAGCCTCTTATCAGATGTATAATGTGCAAATATTTACATCCATTCTGTGAGCTGTCCTTTCACTTTCTTGGTGGTCTTCTTGAAGCACATTTTAAATGTTGATGACATTCATTTTTTTTCTTCAGTCACATATGTTTTGGTGTTCTATCTAATAAAATATTGCCTAATGCAATATTAGGCAAAGATTTACTGCTGTGTCTTCTAAAAGTTTTATCGTTTAGCTCTTACACTGAAGTCTTCGGTCCATTTTGAACGGATTGTTGTGGAAGGTGTGATATGGGTCCCACCTTTGTGCTTTCCTCTGTGGCTGTCCAGCCGTTCCTGCTCCGTGTGTTGACAAGGCTGTCCTTGCCGTAAGGAGTTGGTTGGCATCTTCCTTGAAAAGCAACTCACCGTAAATATATGGGCTTATCTCTGTACTCGAAAGTCTACTCCACTGATCCGTACGTTTGTCCTCACTGCCAGTCCCAGAGTGTGCCGATTACTGGAGTTTGGGTACGTTTTGAGATCGGGAAATCTGTTCTTCTTTCCCAAGATCATCTGGCCATTCTGGGTCTCTTGCATCTCTGCATGAATTTTAGGATCAGCTTGTCAATTTTTGTAAAGAAGCCAACAGGAGTTTTGAAAGATATGGTATAGACCCAGTAGTTCGACTGGGGGCATTGTACTAGTTAGGATTCACCAGAAAAACAACAGAATAGGAATGTACACATATAGAAAGAGATTTAGTATAAAAAGAAATGGCTCCCATGACAGGGAAGCTGGTGAGTCTGAAGTCTGCCGTCTGGGCCAGCGGGCTCCAGGACAGGCCTGAATCTTGCAGCTCTAGCTTGAAGGCAGGCACACTGCAGACTGAAGGAGCTGACGGACGGTTCCTGTCCCAGGTCCCTGGCTGGAGAGCAGGGGCTCGGGGGTGGGGGGCAATGGCACACATGAAGTCTGAAGGCTGCCTTTGCTCAGTGCTCCCTCCGGAGAAGTCCTTGAACCTGAGGGGCACCGCTGTGAGGGGAAAGCCTCACTTTACTCTGTGTCTGAAGCACCCAGGATGGTGGCAAATTCCCGCCTCAGTTCCAGCCTGAGGCCCCTGATTCTGGACTGAGACACCCCCCTGCACCACTCTTCTGGGCAGCAGGGGCCGAGGGAGGGGGGAGCCCAGGTGCAGCCATGCCCATGAGTGTCTCTGGACATCCGCATGCCCAACATAGCTGATGCCAGCACATGTTCACGTCCCTGCAACACCCATTTACCTCTGAGAACACCCCAAGATCAAGTGGAGGCCAGATTTCACCAAACCCCGAGGTGGGCAAAACCCACTCCCTGCATTTCTCCTGAGAGCAGCCTCAGCAAGTGGTGTGTTCCTCAGCCTCGTACCCAGCTCTGCTTCTAGGATCCTGCACAAAGACATTGGGGGGAAAATCCTGTGTGTGTGTGGCGGGGGGAACTAACATATTGGAGCTGTGGGGGTGTGGTGCCAGGGAGGCCCAGGGCACAGAGGGGCCAGGAAGAATGGGATGGTGGAGCTGGGGACCGTGTCCAGAAGTTCAGGGTCAAATGAAAACGGGAGAGCTGGTCACCACCCCACGAAAGGCTAGGTCGGCCTGGGAGGTTCTGAGAGCAGACAGGACTGAGCTATAGCTGTTCACAATCTGTTGTTGTCTCAGGAAATTTGCCTGTGAATGGAACAAGGAGTGGAAATTGGGTAAAGAGGGATAAAGAAGAAGTGACCAAAAGTTGGTCCATGGATGGAAAAGAGTCTGTAAACGGAGAACTTCACCCACGCAGGGGAGAGGGAGACAGAACATCCTCCAGGCAATTCTGCAGGTTCCTTTGTTTTCCTTAATCCTCACACAAGGACAGGCTTACTGATTTTAGAGAGAGGAGAAGGGAGGGAGAGAAACATCTATGTGAGAGAGAGAGAGAGACATTGATCAGTTGCCTCTCGTTTGCGCCCAGACCAGGGACTGAGCCCACAACCCAGGTATGTGCCCACAACCCAGGTATGTGTCCCGACCAGGAATTGAACTGGTAACCTTCCAGTTTTGGGGAAGACACTCCAACCAGGCTGCACCAGCCAGGGCCTGCA
The DNA here is from genome assembly GCF_004126475.2 of Phyllostomus discolor. Lineage (NCBI taxonomy): Eukaryota > Metazoa > Chordata > Mammalia > Chiroptera > Phyllostomidae > Phyllostomus > Phyllostomus discolor. Next base: position 79,749,813 of record NC_040911.2, on the reverse strand, counting down.
GGTTCCTGTTTGATGCTGGCCCTCTTCACAAGCATTTGTGTCATTTTAAGGTTGTATGTATTTTAGTATTTTTACCTTAATTCTGATTTATTTTGCGTTTTTTATTCATTCAAGGTTTTAACAAGTATGTATTGAGTACCTATGTGTCTTACGGGGTTCTACACAACAAGGAACAGCTTTGAAAAGAGCAATGAAATCCCTGCCTCCTGGAACTTACATTGTAAGAGGGAGAGAAAACCAGCAATAAAGGAAGAGAGGGGCAGTGGATGGTGAAATTGCTATAACTAAAAACATTGTAAAGGGCGGAGTGGATACTTATTCTTGTGAACAGCCTTACATTACCTGTCACTGTTGGCTGGGTAAAAAGCGAAGGGTTAATGTTAATGCAAAATTAAATGTGTTTGCAAAGAAGCAGGACAGAACAGACTCACACTGAGACTGATATGGCCACTCTCAAAGAGTCTGGCCTTATCCACTGAGGGGGCACGTGCAATTCGGCCCCGCCATTCCACTGCTAGATAAAAGTTAGCATGTGTCCTGGAAGACCAGCAAATTTGTTCAAGAAAGCAGAATGAAAACAATCAGCTGTACCTCGACAGAAGAGCGAATAAATGAACTGTGGCAGAGCCATCACAGTGGAATACGTCGCAGCAGTAAAAACGCACAAACCACCCCTCTCCGCTCGGATATGCAAGAAAGCTCGAACAAGGTTACAGAGCAAGAGGGGGTGTAAAGATATCCAAAACTCTTCAGTGTGTCTTGGCAAATACAAACGGTTGTAATTAAACTACGAAGAAAGGCAGCTGAGGGAGAACCATAAAATTCGATTGTGGTGTTCCAGGCTGTGACTGGGGACGTCATCACGGGGGGGGGGGGGGGTCCGTCTGTAGACCGAGGAATAGCTGCAGGGGGAGGGGGTCTGTGATTGGTTCTCTTTCTGCTTCACATGAGCAATTTATATGGTCTTTCCTGCTGGTGACCATTTCGTTTTTAAGATGGAGGAAAACACCCAAACACACGAACCTTGGCTCCAACGATTATTTACAAGAACCGGAGCCGCAGCACTCCATCCCCTCCAGAGAAACTACCTGCTAAAAACCCCTTTGGGAAAAACTTAATGTATCCAAAAGTAAGTAAGAAAAAGCTAGAGAGAAGCACAAAAACTCTACCAAAAGAAGAATGGAAAAGGAAAGGAAAGGAAAGCAAGGCTTTACTGAGAACACCCACCAGAAAGTCACAGCCTTAAAGCAAAGGCCTAAATTGTTGCAGCAAATTGCAGCGCAGCAAGGGTGAGATCTAACCGCTCACAGAACAGAAGGGGGACAGCAGGACGCCTTGACCTGGAGCTGGCATGTGGGGACAGGGGGAGAGGGAGGGATTATTAAGGTAGGAAGTTGCATTTCCTGAAATAAAACCTCTTAGAGGTTATCTGTTCAATCCATGTGAATAAAAAAATTCAATTTAAAAAATAGATACTAAAAGAAGGGAGCCTCTTTCCTGGCTACCACCCAGTGCTGACCCACTAACGGTGCTCCTGTAAGTCTCAGGCCTCTGCTCACACAGCACCCGGCTGGGAGAGCCACCTCCGCACCACCCCGGAACCTTTAAGCATCTTCCATAGACAGCCCATCCTACATGCCCCAATGTGTCTTCCTCAGGCTGGTCCTAGCGCTGGCCACAAAGAAAGACCCAGGAACATCCCTCAGCCACACATCCTCCCATGGTCCCCAAGTTAAGCGGCTGAGCACCCGCTTTCCTGTCATCCAGATCGCTGCCACCCGACTCCCCAGGTCCAGACACCCAGGCTGCAGTGCTTCCCTTTCGTTCTCTGACTTCCCACTGCTGGGCCACTCACCTGGGGGCTCCATCTCTGCATTTACTGCTTCTGCACACCTGGGCTCTCAACCTTTGGCAATGTTACTCTTTGAGCACCATTTATTTCTTCCTGGTGCAAACAGGGGACGTGTAATTGACTTCACTCTGGATGTGTAGGGCAGGGGCAGGGATAGGGGAAGCTGGAGCTGGAAGGAGAGAAGGACAGTCACTGGGTGAGTCTCTCTGAGCCTGGGAGCTGGGCTGGGGCACGCTGACAGGCAATTCCCAGAATTAAGTAACCAAGGGAGGGGCAGTGACATCATAAGGGGCCCATTGTGACACACCCTCACCCACCAGTATGGAAGCTAGGATTGTCCAGGAGGACTCAGAAGAGAATAATACAAGCCCAATAGCCCAGCAACCAAGCTAGAAACCCTGCTCAGGAAGGGTAAACTAGGTCAGCTACCAGCTCCAGAATACAATTAGAGACATGTTCCCCAAACTACCACTAGGTGGCAGCACATGCACACAGTGTTTAAAGATTCTTTTCCAGGAACAAACGTTGCACTTAAATTGTCTTCCAGTAATTCTCCTACCAGCATTAAAAATCCTACACTTAAGGATTCATGATGAAACATATTTTTATGATAATGTGTAACAAACACATAAAGAATTTCTTGAAGTAGATTCAAACCATGAGTACCAGTTGCATAATTATAATTCTTCACTTTTTAGTGTAGACCATGTATCTTGCACCTGAAGCCAGAAATCAATGATACTTAATAAAAGGATTTGTTCAGCACACGTTTCCTGTGTGGGTTCATAGCTTGGGGGTGGCTATGCTGGACACTGTCTTCTCATTGCTGCTGTTCATTTTTATTGAGAATTTAACTCGATGCTGTGCACATTAGCGATGCCTTACATGTATTACACATTAAACTATTGCAACTGCTGGAGTAGCAGTTATTATTCTTACTATAAAGGCAGGAAAAGTAAGATTGGTAATGGCAGGGAGCTAGTAAACTCAAGAGCACACTCTCGCCTACCTGCCTCCCAACACTCCCCCAGTACATGATGGCTCCTCTAGGTGGCGCTCATGTGTAGGCTTTGTAATGGAGAAAGAATGGGACCAATACTCTTAGCGACTTTCAACCGGTGTGCTGCAAGAATTTTTAAAGCATGCAGTACCTGACTAGTTAGTCAGGGGCACTGACCTCTTTTCCCTTAGCTTGTCAAAGAAAATAATGACAACAGCCATCAGGATAGCCAGTGGGTGTGAGTGCCTCCTGCCTTGAACCATAAATATACAGGTCATAGTTGCATCTTACTGGTCACAGACACATAATAAGGTTGCATCTGATTGATTAATCCTGGGTATCCAAATTCTCTATATACAGGTATAAGCACCTCATTATTTCCTTAATTTTTTATTTATTGGTTAGAGAGAGGGAAGGGAGGAGAGAGAGAGAAAACCATCAATTTGTCCACTTATTTATGCATTAATTCATTGATTCTTGTATGCGTCCTCAAGGGGATGGAACCTGCAACCTTGGCGTATCCCCAGGATGCTCTGACTGGTTTAGCTACCCTGCCAGGGCTAGGCACCTGATTTTTTAAAAAGTCACTTTGGAGCAAAAAGAATAGGTAATTAATATTATTATTGTAAATTAATAAAAACTATACCTATTTTGTCAGATTGGCTATATATGTATATGTATTTCACAGAATTGCAGTAATTACTTTACGTGTGCCATGAGATAAAGAAAGTTGTAAATTGCTGCTCTACCTGAAAGTGGTCTTTCTCTTCCATCAGGAATATTGTGTAACTTGTGGTCTTGTTAACAATCCAGTACCAGAGGGAGTGATGGGACACTGGGATGCATGAGAGAGTGTTGATATTGGATAGGACAGGTCGGGCAAGGCCACGGAAGGAAGGGCTGAGGAGACAAGACCATTAGTGAAGAGCTGAAAGACCAGTATGTTGAAAATATCATTTACAATGATATTGATGTTACCAAGGATCGTGACAGGAGAGTGTTAGGGGAAGTAACAGGGAGCCAGGAAGTGAAATCTTCAAGGAATAAATCACCTACACCAACTTGGGTAGGCTACTGTAGCCACAAGGATGGGAGACACGGTCATGGGAGAGAGAATGTTCCAGGAAAGGGGCAATGGATGGCATGGAACATGCTCAGGCACCTAGATACACAAACACGCACCTGCTGAAAATGCCCACCGGTGAGAGAGCAGCGAGCAAGGCGAGGTTTCACTCGGCCCTGCGCAGTCTGGTAGGGTGGCGGCCAGCCACGTGTGGCTGCTGAGCACTTGAAATGCAGCTGGTGCAGCAGAGGAACAGAATTGTTCATTGAATTTAATTCCAGTGAATTTAAAAACTGAAGCAGTATAAAATATTTTTCTGTTACACACAACTGACACGATCACTGACCGGCAGTGACCGAGGAACGCTGCGGATGGCTCATCAATATGTGAGAAAAACATACACAGAGACAACCAGGTCCTGTGGGGAAGTAGGAACAGAATGGCCACTCCTAAGATGGAGGAATAGGTGGTCGCACTGTACCTCCTCATACAACCAAGATTAGAAAACCAATAATTTACGACAATAATTTACTATCAGAATAACACCCAGATCCGGCAGAGGATTTATCTGAATGGAAGTCGGGCAGCCAAGAGGTTGAAGTAGACGCGTTCATCCGGACTGGTAGGAGAAGACGAGCCGGTGGGCGCAGGGCTGGCTCGGGTCGGCGGCGCGCGGAGGTCGGGGGAAGGTTTGGCGGGAAATCGGCGCAAAAGCCATCCGGGGGCGCAAGAAGGCAGCGGTGATCCCTGAGTACGCAAGCTGCAGCTGGCAGACCCAGAGGGGTAGCGATTGTGGACCAGGGCAGAACTCGCGGCCCAGAAGCCCAGACAAGGGTCTGAGTCCAGGGGAACGGAACTACTGCCATTGTTTTCTCCCGCCCCGCCCCCACATATACATCACAATCTAGCGACGGGGTGCCCAGCCCCGGTGAGCACCTAAGGCTCTGCCCCCCCACCGTAACAAGAGCAACCAGACCGGGGGGGGGAAAAAAAAAAAGGAGAGAAAGGGGGGAAAAAAAAAACCATGTTTTCAACAGAGCAAATCAGTCCCCCAGGACTCATCCTTTTGAGCGACCAAGAATTAGCCAATCTATCAGATGCGCAGTTCAAAACACTGGTGATCAGAAAGCTCATGGAACTGGTGGATTTTGGACGAAATTTAGATGAAAGAATGCAGATTACCATAAAACAGATGCAGGAAGACAAGCGGAGGAGAGCCAATAGTGAAAGGAAGGAATATGAGTCTCAAAACAATACAGTGGACCAGAAGGAAGATAGAATCAACCAAGCAGGAAAGCATGATGAAATAAGAATTCAAAAAATTGAGGAAAAGATTAAGAACATCCAAGACACCTTTAAACGTTCCAATATCCGAATTATAGGGGTACCAGAATTGGAAGGGGAAAAGCAACAGATTGAGCACGTATTTGAACAAATAATAAAGGAGAACTTCCCCAATCTGGCAAAGGGAACAGTCTTCCAAGAAATCCAAGAAGCTCAGAGAGCCCCAAAGAAGTTGGACCCAAGAAGAAACACACCAAGGCACATCATAATTACATTAGCCAAGGTAAAAACGAAGGAGAGAATCCTAGAAGCAGCAAGAGGTAAGGGGACAGTCACCTACAAAGGAGTTCCCATCAGACTGTCAGCTGATTTCTCCAAAGAGACCTTACAGGCAAGAAGGGGCTGGAAAGAAATATTCCAAGTCATGAAAGACAAGGACCTACATCCCAGATTGCTCTATCCAGCAAAGCTCTCAATTAGAATGGAAGGGCAGATAAAGTGCTTCTCAGATAAGGTCAAGTTAAAGGAGTTCATCATCACCAAGCCCTTATTTTATGAAATGCTAAAGGGACTTATCTAAGAAAAGAAGATAAAGAAAAGACATGTATAGTAAAAGGACAGCAAACTCACAAATATTAACAACCACACCTAAAGCAAAACCAAAAGAAACTAAGTAAACAATTAGAAGAGGAACAGAACCACAGAAATGGAGGGCACATAGAGGGTTAGCAGCAGGAGGGTGGGAGGAGGAGAGAGGGGGAAAAGGTATAGAGAATAAGTAGCATAGAATGTAGGTTGAAATTAGATAGGGGGAGGGCAAGAATAGTATGGGAAATGTAGAAACTAAAGAACTCATAAATATGACACATGGACATGAACTATAGGGGGAAATGTGGGTGGGAGGGGGTACAGGGTGGAGGGGAGAGAAGGGGGGAAATGGGACAACTGTAATAGCATAATCAATAAAATATATAAAAAAAAAGAAGCTTAAAAAAAAAAAAAGAATGGCCACTCCTCACATGGGGAGCGCGCTGTTCCACCCCCCCCCCCCCCGCCAGAGAGGCTTTTTATTAGTTTTGTTTGCATAAGAATTCAGGTAAAAGCTCATTACTCATTGCTAGGAAGTAGGATCAAACAATAGGTAACAAGGAAGTCTGAGGGCCTATTTTGAGTCAGGGTCAAAGAGCTGTAAAACTTTGAGGAACAAACTTACTTCTTCCTTGGACCCTTCTCATTCAACTGAGAGAATTTTAAACAAAGCAGGTTTCACAGGATTTTACATATTCTTTCTTAGGCCTGATCACCCAGGGAACCCGCCCTTTTCAGCACAGAACTGCACCACCCTGTCATTGTTTCAGGCTTAGGTGGAGCAAGGGAACTAAGGCAACTAAGAGACAAGGAGATTTTCTTGAAGACAATGAGGACTCAGGCTTTGTCAAAGCTGAGGGGTGAGGGTCCATCACCCCCTTTTGCTGTAGCCCCCAAAGTCCTTCCTTGGGGTCTTCCCACATGATCGTGCCTGTCTTAGGTTGTTCCCCCCTTGGGGAATCTTACCCATCATTGGCTAACCGACCAAGCACTGGGGGTCAGGCAGGGTGAAGTAAAAGGTGTAGAAGTGGTGCTCCTGCCAGGGAGATAAGCTTTTGTCTCCTTGCTGGCTTATGGTCCAAGGTCACTCCCTCAGCCTTAGCCTTGGCGGGGGTTACAGCTTCTGATACCAGGCAGGGTGGTTTCCAACACACAACTTCATTGTTCTGGTAGGATTACATTTTTCAATAACCACTGAAAACCTAAATTGAGATAAATTGAGATATGCTCTAAGGGTAATATACACTCCAGGTTTCAAAGGTAGTATAAAAAGAAGATGTAAAATACCCCATTAACATTTTTTACTTTTTTATGTGGAAATATGTCGGGTTGCACAAACATGCTTTTGCATGTCAGATTTATTGTGCTTGTTAAAATATTTGATTAAAATTAATTTTACCTGTTTCTACTTATTTTAATGTGACTACCAGAAAACTAAGAACTGCATCTGGGGCTCATAATGCATGTCTTTTGGGCAGTGCTGGGTCAGAGAAAGATGATGAAGGGACACCTAGAGAACAGGTGGAGGACACAGAGCACTTAGCTGACAACTGACAGAGTGTTCCAGAAGGCCGGGTGGGTGGAAAGTCTCAGGGGGCTGGCGGAATTAGAAAGGCAGATGCACAGCCATATGGGGACAAGTGTCTCCAGCTGAGGGATCTCCAGGGAGTCCTGGGATTCTTGTTGTGCCTGCAAGAAGCATAGACAGACGTCATAGAGTCCTATTTTTCTCAAGGCAGAACTGGAGACAAGGTCGTGGGACTTTTGGAGGTAAGGTGATGAACCAGTTCTAATCAGGGACCCCAATTCATACTCTGCTAAAGGAGGAGGCAGGGAAAACAGAAATATTTTGAAGGAAGCATCAAATAGGATTTGCTGATGAATTGGAGGCAGGACGTGGGAGTAAAAGGAGAGTCAAATGTCACTCCAAGATTTGGCCTGAGCGACTGGAAGCATGGAGGTGCCTTTTATTGAAAGGGGAAGACTGCAGGTAGAATACTGGATGGTGGCGGGAGGGGACATCCTGAGTTCACACGGGGGTGGATAGGTCAGGTTTGAGGAACCTGACAAACCTCCAAGTAGAGACCTTGAAGAGGGAATTGGCTGTAGGGGTCTGTGCTTCCCCGGAGAGATGAGGGTAGGGATGCAAACCTGAGAGTCTTTGGCATCTAGGTTGTATTTGAAGCTATGGGATGTGAGCTCTAGCATCAGAGAACTCTAGCTCAATCCAGTCATTTCCCTGTAGGGTGCACTTTTTCTCTTTTTTTGCATAGATATCATCCCATTGACATTCAGCTCAGTGTGATATTACCCTGAACACATACTGGCTGAAAGAGATGACAGGGATTCAGAAGCCAGATTGGTGTTTCTCCAAAAGTTACAGCTACTCATTCAGAACTTTCCTTTGTTTGCCCTTCTCATAAATTGCTCCTGCCTCATTGCAAACATTTTCCTACACATCTGGACTTTTGTTACAAAAAGTGAAATGTTGGGTAACAGTCTTTTGAGCTGAACCAGCCACAACACTCCAAAGCCATTCCCTCTGCACTGGGCCAGCTCAGCTGGTGAAGAAGCAGTTCTGTCCAGGCCCTCAGCGCAGAAATGAACCAACAGTGTACACTGAAAAAACAACAACAACAACAAAAAACCAGGAAAGGAAATTGCATCAGATGATTCTGTTTGCCTTTTTGCTGTTCCCTGATGAGTTGAAAAGAAGCACAAACAAAGTCTGATTATCACGTGTAACCTTGGGCTGGTTCCGCATTCCACTTCCCCCTGTGATCCCCTCTCTCGGCACACAGCCCGCACTCAGGTGCAGCCCCTCCAGGGCGCCAGTGGAGAGTCCGGCAGAAACGGCTTCCAGGTTGAAGAGAGGGTGAGGAACCGCACTCAGCCCTCAGGCCCTGGAAGCTTGTCCTTTCTAGGAGCTGATCTGCTGATAAGGAAACTGAAGCCCGGGAGGGAAACCGACCTGGTCAAGTTTGAAAACTGGTAGTGACAGAACTGAAACCAGAGCCCAGAACACTCTTTCTGCTGTCTCTTTTAGCTTTTCATTACAGAAAATTTCAAACATGTACAAAATTGGACAAAATAGTATAATCAGCCCATATGTACTCATCACTCGGCGACAACAATCATCACCATTTTGCGAGTGCTGTTTTACCTAGTTCCCCTTCTGTGGGTACTGTGTTCTTTTGAAGCAACCCAAGATCTGGGTCATGTTTCTTATCACTACGTTAGCATGCTTCTCTTACTGATCTGATAAGAATATTTTTAAAAGGAAGAAAAACACACACCATTGAACATCAATAACGTTAACAATAATTTATTTATTTTTAAATATTTTATTCAGCTATTTTGAGACATAGAGAGGGGAAGGGAGGGACAAAGAGAGGGAGAGAAACATCAATGTGTGGTTGCCCCTCACATGCCCCCCCACTGGGGACCCAGCCTGCAATCCAGGCATGTGCCCTGACTGGGAATCGAACCAGTGATCCTTTGGTTCACAGGCTGGAGCTCAATCCACTGAGCCACAGTAGCAGCCAGGGTTGACAATAATTTATTTATTATCATCTAGAACCTGTCTATAGTCACCTCCCTGATTATCTAAACGTTGTCATGACTGTTGGTGTCGTCTGCATCAGGTTTGAGAAGGCCCACACACCTCACTTGGTTGTATGTCTCCTCAGGTCTCTTTTAGCATCTGTAGCAATCTTACTTCTCCTTTTATTTTAAGGCCATTGATTTCTTAGAGTAGATCAATTGTCTTCTGGAATGTTCCATGCTCTGTGCTTTTCGCTTCCTCAGATGTCCTCTGTGGCCCACAGTGCTCCTCTGTTCCCTGCATTTCCCATATGTAGGAAGTCAGGACCAGAGGCGTGCTCGGGTTCAGCTTTTTCTGCAAGAAGAATTGGGAGGAAGTATTGTGGATTTGCTGTGGCTGTCCCCCAGGAGGCGTATCACAGCTCCCACTTCTGGCGCTGCCAAGATGGCCCTGCAGGCTCAGGTGGTGCTCACCTGATCCCTCCATTATAAAGCTCCCTCCCCAGCAACTTTCACTGGAGATTCTAACCTCTCATGATGACCATTGTCTGAGTTTACTGTTTCATAAATGCTCACAAGATGGTAATGATTTTTAATCCTTACCCAAGAGCATGGCTCATTGATTTTAAAGAGAGGTAAAGGGAGGGAAACAGAGAGAGGGAAACATCTCATTGATGTGAGAGAGGAACATTAGATTGGTTGCCTCTCATTTGTACCTCGGCCAGACCAAACTCTAGGTACTGTATTTTTCTGTGTATAATGTGCACTTTTTTGCCCAAATTTTTGAGGGAGAATTAAGGATGCGCATTATACATGGATAGTACTAATTGTACTATCTGTATCCATATAAATTTTTAAAATTCTTTTATTTATTCTTATGTATTGAAAGTGTAACTCTAGAAAGCAATAATGATGTCTGTATGCAAAATAAAGCCTGGAATATGATCATTGGTTTTATTTCTAAGTATAAAAAAATAAAAATTGAATTAAAAATTAAAATGAGAGATTTTTTTTCCTGAAAGTTTGGGCCAAAAACATGGGTGCACATTATACATGGCAGAATATGCCGTGTGCCCTGACCCAGAACCAAACTTCCCAGCTTTCAGGTTGCGGGGCGACACACCAACCAATGGAGCCACACCAGCCGGAGTGCAAGATGGTACATTTTCAAGTTCTGTCATTCCTTTTGCTTCTGCTAGCTGGATTTCTACAAAGAAAAGTGCTTCCTTATAAAGGAAAGGGTATGATGAATGCTTGATTCTGTCCCTTCATTTACCAGTTGTCAAGAGAACATTTTGGGCCCCGGCAACATCTAGTGGTGACAGACGAAAAGGGTCATTGTTTCACTTTGTTCTTGTGTCATTGCAATTGTTTCAGTCCACTACCTGTTTTGGTGCTAAAGCTGTTTGTCCTTAGGTGGGTGAAAGTCCCTGAAGATGGTGCATGTGTTCTTTGAGGTCATTCCATTAGTGTTTGACACCTGCCTGGCTTTTGGCATAGTAAGATGTCCCATGCACATCTCTGCACAAAGACTGTTGTTGACACCTATGTCCTGCCGGTCCAGAGGGACTTGTGTGACACTCTGGGCTTCTCCCAATACTGCCCATTCCTTAGGGGTTACCTGGCTTTTCCTGTTGCTTACAGTTGCTGTCATTATAAACTGACTTTAGTCACCTCTTTGCCTTTGGCTTCAAGGTAACAAGACGCCTTGAAAGTTTTACTCTGAGTTTATACAGCCCCTTTCTTTTAAGGTTTTGGAGGCCCTCTGCGTGCCCAGATCTCACGCTTTGTTTTTTGTTTCCTCTTAACATGACGACTTCATAACCACATAGGCAGAAACAGAAGGAAAGGTGGAGGATGCAGACCATTCTGGAGGACAGGAGACAGATCTGAGAGTGACCTATACGCTTAGGTCACTTTTATTTATTCATCTGAGTATTGACCGGGGCCTAGTGAGTGCCTGGCTCTGACCTAAGTGCTGGGGTTAAGCTCTGTCCAGGAGAGGAGAAGGGTGGCGAGGACTGATCTGTGTCCACCCACCCAGTCCACATTAGGAGATGGGCTCTTTGGGGTGGTTAGGTTCAGATGAGGTCATGCCAGGGGGCCCTCACAATGGGATTAATGCCCTTAGAAGAAGAGCACGAGAAAGATTGCTCTCCTCCCACGTGTACACACAGAGGAAGGGCCGTGTGAGGGCCCAGTGAGAAGGGGACCATCTGCAAGCCAGGAGGAGGGCCTTCCCCAGGTACGGATCATGCAGCTCCCTGATCTCAGAGTTCCCAGCCTCCAGAACTGTGAAAAATCAATTTCTATTGTTTAGGCCATCAGGTTACTGGTGTTTTGTTACAGCAACCTGAACAGAGTAAGACAAAGGGCACATAAATCAAAATCACAAAGCAACGTGCTAAGTGCTATAGGCAGAGTGATGATACCAGGAAGTTCTAGATAAATCCCTACTCTTGTTCAGGCTGCCCAGGCCCTGGGCAGGGATGCAGGTAGCAGGGGAAGGAGCTCTGTGTGCAGCACTTTGACCACTCTCGGCACCAGAGACCCTCATCCGCGCAGAAGCAATATGGCCTGACAAAGAGGTTGCTTCGGCTTAAGGAGACTTGTCTGGGTGATGTAAGGGTGAGACTAACCTGAGGCTGTTATTTGGGGAGCCCCTGCTCTTTGCCAGGGCATGCTGGCCCCAAGTACGACCCAGCACCATTGGAGGCAGCGGCTGGAGCCTGAGCAGCGCTGTGGCCTTGTGTTCCCCTCGGGGTTCTCTCTGGCACTGTGCTGTGAGGGGTCCACGGGAGCCTCCTGGGTCTCAGCCCTGAACACATCCCACCAGCAGGTAACACAACAATGATGTCTTATGACCAAACACCCAGCATGCTACACACATATCTGTAACCCACAGCATACCCTGCCAGTTTGGGACTATTACCCATTTTCCAGAACAGGAGACTGAGGCTCAGACAAATACGTTCGCACAGGTGGAGCCAGGATTCCAACGAGTTTGATGCTGTTGATGTGAAGCTTCATGAGGGGCAACCGTGTCCTCAGTGCTGAGGCCCTGCAGCCCCGCACGGCACCATCAATGCCTCGGTCAAACTCAGGGTCTCCTGTGGGTGTCTCTGGACTATGTGAAATCATGAGCAGTCCCTGCACCCCAAACAGTGCCCCACAGGAACACTGAGGGCTCAGCAGCACAGCGTGGAGTCCTGCTCGTGCTTGACCTGCCCCGTCACAGGGCACATGACCAGGACCACAGCAGAGGGGTTGCTGCTGCTACATTTTTAACATCACCAGCCACCAGCTTCCTTGTTTCCTAATGCCTCCCAAGTTTAAAAATAATTGCAAGAGGTGCAAACATTTTGGAGACTTCTCCTGAGCCAATGGCGTCACCACTCAAACTTTATCAAGGTGCCAATAAAATTGCTGGGTCCAGCTCCAGACATGTTTGTGACCCATGAAAATGCCTCTGGAGAGGAAGACGGTGCCTGTGGACACTGGAGTTCCCCCACCCAATGGGCTCTTCCTTGCAGTTGGTAAGTGGGTCCTTGAAGATTTCCCTGGGAGGTGGGGAAGGATGCTTGATTCCTGCACTTTTGGCAGAGCCCTTAAAACACACCTGGAGCCTGGACTTCTCCCCCCTCCACCACCCCCATGGCCTCCATTCCCCCCAACACCAAGCCTGGAATACCTTCATCAAGCACACACCCCAAACCTTGGCCCTTCTGTCTCAGGACAGCCTTCCTGAAAGTCAGTGGAGTCGGACACTCATCTCAGATGGAGACACTCATTGACACAAGAAACTGTGTTGCTGAAGGTTGCTTATAAGTTGATTCCTAGAGCTTGAATACCACTTACCCATTGGGCATGTTCTACAAGGCATGGAGAGTTCCAGGCTGGCCCCCCACACCTGTACACTGCTGAACTTCAGGGTACGTACTATCAGTCTGGGCCAGAGGGGAGAGGAAGACAAGAGACCAGTCTCTTTCCTGGTTCAGGGCCACACTAGGCTAAGGGCTCTTTCAGTTTCTCTTTGGCACCCTCTTCCATCTTCCTTTACATCATTGATCTGTTCCCGCCCCCACCTCTGGCTCTTGTCCCCCAGGCTGTCTTGCACCCCCATATTCTGGAGGTCAGTACAAGACCCTAATATCCTGTGCTCAAAATGATCTGCCCGCCTTCCTCGCCATTCAGAACCTCCACTCCAACACCTGCAGGTGGAAATTAATCCACACTGATGTGTAAATGACTGATGGGATTGAAATCTCCCTACTGCAGCATTTCCCAGAAAAAGAGGATGCAGACACATGATTTTTAATGTTAAACATATTTCTCTACTACTGATTTCCCAGAGTTTCTGATATGCTGTCAGTCAAAATTCCTACAGGTTGGGGGTGGGAACGTATCCCTAACCTTTCACCTATAGAATTTACATGGTCCTGTTGGCTCCAGAATTCCGTGTCACCCACAACGGAAACCTTGTCCTAGAGTTCTAGCCTTTTAAGAAGAGGCCAATAACTCTGCTAAATGGCCAGCTGTTGGAATTTCTGTGTAATAGAGTTTCCTGGCTCGTGTGTGTGAACGTGCATGCCACAGGGAAAATGACAGGCAGATGGACATGCTGATAACTCTGATTGCTCTACCTGGATACCCTGCTCCGTTCCAGACAAGTGTATCCAGCTGCCAATGGGACTTTCCCCTTGGGTGTCCCCAGACGCTCAAAACCAGACAGCCCCCAGAGGGGAAACCACTATATTCTCCCTGTCAGCTCATGGCAATGTCATCCACCCAGTGCCCAAGCCAGAGACCTAGGCATCCCTTTCCCTCACCTCATGTGCCCACCTTGACCCTGCATACTCTCCTGCTCAGTGTCTCAGATCTGAACCTCCCCTGCCCCCATCACTCCTGCCACGATGGTGTTGAGGACATCATTCCTTCTCTCCGAAGTGACCAGCAGTCTCTTCTCAGGCCAGTGGGAGTGACAGGACCTGCCTCGCTGGGTGGCTGAAAGGAATAAAATGCTTACTAAACACAAAACAACAATTTCTTCTTTCCTCTATTAAATATACACCCATTTGATAAATATTACAGGTGCGCATTATTTCCAGATCAGTGCTAATGTCACAGAGTAGCTATTTTGTGTGCACTCAAAGGGCTTATGGGCTTGCCCTGGCTGGTGTGGCTCAGCGGATTGAGTGCTGGCCTGCAAAGCAAAGGGTCTCTGGTTCGATCCCCAGTCAGGGCACATGCCTGGGTTGCAGGCCAGGTCTCCAGTTGGGGTCATGACGCGGACACTGGCCTGCAGTGTCTGCAGCATCATGGGTGAGACAAAATAGACTCACATGGACTACCGAGTCCTGTGGAGGAAAAGGGACGGCACGACTCCTCTCTCAAGAGGAGAACGCCCTGACCCTTGCCTTCAGAGGCTTTTATTGGATTCAATTTTCATAGGAATACAGGGTGTATATGTAAAGCTCATTAATCATTATCAGGCAGTAAGGATCAAACAGTAGATAATATATAAAGAACTCTGAGGGCCTATTTTGAGTCAGGGTCAGATAGTTAAATGGCCACAAAACTTTGTGGAACAAACTCACTTCTTGCTTAAACCCTTATCATTTAATTGAGAGCATTCTAAACAAAACAGGTTTCTCAGGATTTTACATATTCTTTCTTAGGCCTGATTGCCCTAGGGAACCTGCCCTTTCCAGCACAGGGCTGCACCCACCACCAGCATTGTTTCAGGCTTAAGTCAGGCAGGGGAAGTAAGGCAGCCAAGAGATTAGGAGACTTCTCACAGAATGAGGACTCAGGCTACGTCAAAGCCAAGGGTCCAGGGTCCATCACCCCTTTTCTGTAGCCTCCAAGTCCTTCCCTGGGGGCCCCGTGATTGTGCCTGTCTTAGATACAATCCCTTGAGGAATCTTACCCGTCATTGGCTAACCGATCAAGCATTGGGAGCCAGGCAGAGTGGAGTAAAAGGAGCAGAGGTGGCACCCTGCCATGGAGATAAGCTTTGTCTCCTTAGTGGCTTATGGTCTGAAGGTCGCTCATTCAGCCTTAGCCATGGGGAGGTTACAGCTCCTGAAACCAGGCAGGGCGGTTCCCAACAAGGTCATGCAAGAGGTAGCAGATCAATGTATCTCTCGCACATTGATGTTTCTCTCCCTCTTTTTTTCCCCTCCTTTCCCATCTCTCTAAAAATGAATAAAATCTAAAACAACAACAACAAAACGAGGGCTTGTGGTCTAATGGAGGGAACACATGAAAACTGAGATTAAGGTCCCAACTGCTGAGGTATATACATCTATCTGGAAACCTTCGGTGGGAGAGAGAGAGGAGGGAGCAAATGGCCCTTTCACTACCAGGAAACTGGGAAAGACATTGTGGAAGAGAGATGGGGACCCAATGGATCATGCCATGAAGCGGTCAACAGATTGGTCCCACACATGAAAGTCCATTCAATGCAGCCCACACGTCCTCCAGCAAAGGAGTCAGAAGCTGAGTGTCAGCCACAGGTCAGTTTGCTGCTTCTGCCATCGCTGCCTCCTGGGCTTCACCTCCTCCAGGTCCAACTAGGACAGGAAACCTACTGCCTGGAGTCCTTGGGGATCCGGACCTGCTGTGTGACATTTCTGCTGACTCACTCACGGTGGCTTGCTCGTTTGTTTGGCAACTCTTTATTGTGTACCAATATTTGGCTTACGTTCCAAGGACTTCTCAGGGGCCTGGGGGAGAGTGACTTCTCTATATGGAATTTGCATTTGCGTCTGTTACACACCCCAGGCTGCGACCATCCAGGATGCACTAGAAAATTAGTTCTCAATCTGGGGTTTTTCTGATCATGTGGTAGTGCAAATTCAAACCTGGAACCTATGTGAGGTTAGACCTATGATTTAAAATTTTAGGGGAGAGTTTCCTACCCCTTAACCCTGCACAGAGGCCCAAGACAGATGGTGACTTGCTGGTAGCTACAATTTTTTTTCCTAAATCACCCTTTCACTGAAACTGCAACCTTTTGGCCATTCGTAGGGTCTCCGCTCCGTTCTCCCACCTTGTACGGGCCAAAGACATTGTCTCCAGTCCCTCCACATTGCCTTGGAAATCTAGTCTCTAGTTTTCTGGAGGAGCAGACTCTTCAGGGTAGCTGTGGCCTCAGTTTTGGTTTTGTCTTTTGTGGATTTTTCTTGTTTTTTTTTTTAGTTTTAACATAAGTGTTTTGTGGTGGGAAGCTGTTTTGAATGTATCTTATCTGCTATATTGCTGAAAGTGGGTTTCCCTTTCAGAAATAAACAAAAGAAAACCTTGATTTTGGGCTTCTGGGCTCCAGAACTGTGAGTAATTAAAATTGTTGACACCACCCAGTGTTCTGTTATGATAGCCCTAACAGTCAAAGACTGCCCATCAGTCAGCTTCAACAATTACTAACTTTCTGCCATTCTTGTTTCATATTGCCGCCTCCCTAACATTCACCTCCTAATTTTTGGCTGAATTATTTTAAAGCAAATCCATAATATCACTTTACTGGTAATTACATCATTGTCTATTTCTAGCAGGCAAGAACTTTTTAAACACAGCCACAGTATCCATGAGGACCCTGACTGAGAATTCTATGTCCCGGGGATGATCATGAGTACACCAGCACACAAGCTCCCTTTGCCCTTGGGGAGGGAATGGCATCCTTGATGGGGCTTGTTGAGGTCCCCACCATCACCAGTCACCTTTTAATAGGCCAGGCTTCTGTTGCTCTCAAGACCTTGCTATCCCCTGACCAGCCAGCAGCTATCTATTGAAGCCTCTGCGTTCACCAAACCCCTTGGACTGGAAACGTGTGATCTCTTCACCACCATTTTCCTGTGACTAATTTATTCTATAACTGGAAGTCTGTCCCTGTTAATCCCCTTCACCTATGTCACCTGCTAAAAGTCAGTTAACGGATTTGAAGACTCAGCCCAAGCACCTTATGTATGCTACATATGGTATAAACAAGGGATTCCTAGGGGCTACCTATAGGGCCAGATTGGTGACCACAGATCCAGGCTGTATTCATTGAGGATGTACAGGTGCTTGGTCTCATTAATGTGCAACTCCCAAAAAAGTTTCTGACAGTTTAAGAGCCAGAACTGTAATGGGGTGTTGAGCTAGAGGTCCCCATAAATAGAGAACCCCCCCGCAGCTATTGTTCAGGGGATGCGGGAAGCAGAGCAGAGCCACTGAAAGTTACTTTGTATGACTCAAGAACTTGACCAGTGTTTTAGTAATGTTAAAGGGCTGTGTCTGCTCGGAGCCAGGGAGATGGGAGTGACTCTAGCCTGTGATAAGACGTAGCCAGAGGGGCTTGCTGCACCTGTGCTAGAGCAGGAAGGCAGTTAGCTCTGCATCAGTGGGCTATGTATGCACTTGCCTGGACTAACAGTGGCAGGTGAGGAAGGCAGAAGAAACCAGAGCACTGGCAGGTGTAACCCAGTGTGGAGGGAGTTGTACATGAGGTTACAAAGGAAAATCTACACTGGGATTTAAACTCAGGTGTGGGGCAGCCAGTCTCTCTCTTAGCCATGCAGGAGCTTTGGACCATGTGGGAAGGAGTGGGGGAGCCATCAGAGGTGCTCTGTCTGTCTGTCTGTCTGTATGTCTCTGAACCATGAAGCTTGGGAGCAGAGAAGGGGGTCTTGGGCATGTGGTTTGAAAGGATGCAGGAGAATGCCCCACTAGCCCACCATGAGGGTGCGGTTTTGGATTAAGAGCAGAAGCCTAGCTAGCCGAGAACGGACAACTGGAAGAAGCTGGAATATAGGTGGGAGTCTGCCCAGCTAAGCTACAGACTTGTGTTTCTTTTCCTGAAGACGGCACCTCTGATGGGCCTGCTTTGGGGAGGGGAGGCAGGACTGTGTGTTTGTGGGTGTTTTGGTTTTTAATAAGTGTTGGACTTAATGGCAGAATCCTGCCTTTTTTCTAATATTCTGTAGCATTTGAATCAATAGTTCCTTTCCTTTTCATAAGACACTGGCATTGAACTCATGGTTCTTACTGGCGGTGGGCAATAGAACTGAGCCATAGAACCCAGTGGTTCTGCCACAGAACCAGTTATGGGAAGACGTGGCCATTGGTTGTCACCCATTGGCTAATTGGAGGTAGATGATGCTGTCCCCTCTGCAATCATCAGCCAGTGCCCATGAGAGGTGGGAAGACAAGCATGGCATAGACCATGGGAGGGGTTTCATGCCCCGAGGGAAGAAGTGAGAGATGCTGGGAAGAAAGTTACACACTGTAAGTTTCCGGAAGCAGGTGGAAGTGGAGTCAAATTTCTTTTGGGGCAGCTGGTTTCCTCACTGTCTCTGGTGCTGGGTGCTAGGTTACGATATAAATGTCCTGTGTGACTGGGATCTGCTGACTTACTTTATCAAACAGCATGAATATGACATCATAAGCACTCAAAGGGCAGAAAGCAAGTGTATGTGTATCAAGCACTGAAACAAGCCTGACGTGCCATCAGAGCAATGTCTCATTGTCCTTTATATCCTGGACTTAAAGACACATAACTAGGCAAGCAACTGTCAGGTCAGCAACATTCAGCTAATCTGGGAATTCAGGGAGGGGGATGGAAGGAAGGGCACACCACTCTGTAGGCTGGGGTATTCACAAGTCTTCAGGGCATTGCAGAAAGGAGAGGTAAAGTAATAGAAATAAAATGATGAAAACAAAGTTACTGAGACGGGGCTTCTACCAACTTGAACTACTTAATAGGTGCTTCTTGATGCTAAATATACGTGTGAAGAAAATGTAAGTTGCTGGAGTGTAAGCGTGGTATATAAACGTTCTATTTGAAAGTTCACATGCTTGTAGATGCACACACATCTGTAAGGGTACGTATTCTATCAGTCAAGTGTTCCTGGGTGTAAGCAACAGAGCTGCCTCTAATGCTAGGACAACACAGGGGTCTAACAGCATTGAACGGAAGGCCCAAGAGGCAGGTGGGAAAGAACGGGGATCTGGGAGATCCTGTGGGCTTCACTACAGAACCCGCTGAAGTTGCCCTGGATTGTAAACAGTCTAAACACCTGCTCTATCCTCTGGTTGCTCTGACTGATACGTAAAAATCCAGGAGAGAGTCCAGTTGGTTTGGCTTTGTTCATGTGCTCAACTCTTGGCTGGGGAAAGAGTATGCTTTATCTTACATTCCCCAAAGACTACCCAACAGGGGACAAATGCTCCTCCCCACAGCAGGTGGTGGGGTGCTGGGCAGCTGAAGAACCGCAAACCACCACCACGCACACCACATCAACTCTGGGCCCCTCTGGGAAGGGGGAACCTACGACGCTCCTCTGGGATGGTGGGATTGTTAACACTGCATCATGATTTGGTGAGCTTGCTAAAAACAAAAACAAAAACAAATATTGGCTCCTCAGGAAAAATGAGTACACAAAAAGAGAAACCCACATATATTCAATGTATGTCGATATATATATATATGTATATATATGTATGCATAGATACAACTACATATCACAACTACACACACACACACATACATCTATATGTGTATGCGTACACGCACAAACATAATCTCTTTGAACCAGAAATCAAAATGATGCCATCTGGTGACTCTGGGGTAGGGTGCAATATCCCCAGTGTCCTGATGGGCATTATTATCAGGTCCATCGGGGAAAATCATATACCTGAATTTAACTTGAGGTCCTGAAGCTCATAAGGGAAGCAACCACAAGATTATCAGAGAGGCTGAAAGAGGGAAGAAACAAAAACATAACCTTGCATAGCAAAGCTCCAATGAACACAAAGAAACTCAATGTCAAGGCTACCAATTAAACCAACAAAACCAGAACAGGAATGCATCCCACAAGAGCCTAAACAGGGTACGGTAATTTAGGCTGAGAATGTTTAAAGACATAAATGAAAAGTTACACTTCCATTAAAAAAGAACTGTAAATTATGTAAGAAAAAGAAAATCAGTTGGACACAATCAATTCAAAATCACAGAAATGAAAAAGATAGTTTAATATTTAAAATGCAATAAACAGAGTAAGGTAGATATAGAATGAATAAGTGAACTGGAAAACAATACTGAAATCACCCAAAATGCAACACAAACCCCTCCACTTACATGTCTAATAGGCACGTCAAATATTTTTAGCTAAGGAACCCCATGTCAAATCACATCTCTGCTGGAATAAACAAAAAGGTCACAGCACAGCCACTTCGGTTCAAGTGGAGACGGCAGGACTGATGTGTGTTGCTAAGTGAGCACTGAGGTCTGACTTGGTAATTGTGCTCTCTTAAGACAACTGCTACAATCTTCCACTTTTAAAAACAAGTATTACCCCAACTACATAATGAGCATGTTAAAGACAGAAGCTGTTTTATTCTCCTATCCAAGCCCTCAACATGTATTTGATTTTGGTTATGCTTTAATGAATTACAATATAAAAAAATTCAGTTCAATCAGACTAGCCAGAAACTAAATGTTTCAACAGTACACTCCAAGGTCACCTCTACTATTTCACTGCTACAGAACCAGATTCGTATTTAACAATGAGGTAGGTTCAACTCAAGAAGCAAGACAAGGCACAAAATAATCCAAATTAGGTAGAATTCTAGAAACTAAATATAAGAGCAGAAATTAATGAAATAGTAAACATGGTGCTCAATACTACCAGAGCCTAGTTTTTAAAAAATACCTTTGGCAATCTAATTAAGAATACAGCTCCATTACTTGAACAATGATTAAAATAAAATTAAAAAAAAACTTGAACGATGATTAAAAAAAAAAGAATGCAGCTCCTCACCCAAAAGAAAATATTAAGAGCAAAAAAGTGGTCATAACTGGGAAGATTTTATGCACTCTCACTAAATATGACACTTAGTTTTATATATATATTTTATCCAGAAAAACTGGAATGATTTTCCCAAGGAAATACAAATTTAATGAAAATGTAGGAACATAAACAGACTATAACTCAAGAAGAAACTATAAGGCAGTAAAAAGTACTTGAAAATATGCAAGTAGTTTTACAGGAGTTTATCAAACCTTCCATGCACAGATCATTCTCACATTATATAAACTGGACCACTACGTGGGGAAAAAAAACTTCTGAAAAGCTTTTTATTGTGTAAGACTATCCTAAGGGTCTCTAAAACAAGATATAATTGCATAAAAAAACTATGTCATCTCATTTATGGGTATAGATAATAAGTTCTAAACAAATTAGCAAATAAGTGTCACAAAACATTCATAAATAGGTTTTACACCAGTTATTGAAGGGTAATTCAACATTAGAAAATATATTAGCCTCATGCACTGCATTAAAATTAATAAATGAAAAACTATGATTATTTTCTAAATCTTCAAAAACTCATTGGATAAATTCAAAACCTCCCCCTTGTGGGTGGGGGGAGAGGAAGAGGCCCTTTAGCCAAGAAAAGGAAATTTCCATAATTTAATAAAGCCTATCTACTGGGAACTCGAGCGGCCATCACACTATTTCCCACGGCACTCAAGAAAGAAACAAGGATGCCTACATAAGATCCGTTATTAAAAATGAGAAAAATGCACTTTCAGATAAAATAATCCTCTAGAAAATCCCAAACTTAAATAAAAAACTATTTTGACTAGTTGAATTCAACAAAGTCACTAGAGAGAAAACAAAAATTATCTGCTCATTATTGATGAAGAATGCATTTAAGGAAATGTAATAGAAATTTTATAAAAAGAATTCTTGAGTAGTTTTTTAAAACTAAAGGAATAAACTTTTTTTTTTAATCCTCACCTGAGAACATGCTTATTGATTTTAGAGAGAGGGAGAGGGAGGGAGGGAGGGGGAGAGAGAGAGAAACATCCGTCTGTTGCCTCTTGCATGCGCCTCAACCAGGGACTGAACCTACAAACCAGACAGATGCCCTGACCAGGAACTGAACCAGCAACCTTCAGGTTTATAGGATGATGCCCCAACAGGGCCACGCCAACCAGGGCTAAAGGAATAAACCTTAAAAAGCACACAACACCTAAATGGAAAAATTTCATTTTACTGAAGGACATAAAAATTCTGAATAAATGGAGACACCATGATCTGGATAGAAGGCCATCATATTTAAAAAATATATATTAACCCTTCCCACACATTAACCTAGAAAATCAATGAACACTGATCAAAACCCCAGGGGAACCTTCCAGTACTTGGTTTTCCAGAAGGTGAATCTCACATTAAACAAAATATGTGGAAAAAAATATTTAAAGATTTTATTTTTAGAGAGAGGGGAAGAGGGAGAAAGGGGAAGATAAACATCAATGTGTGATTGCCCCTTGTGCACCTCCTACTGGGGACCTGGCCTGCAACCCAGGCATGTGCCCTGACTGGGAATTAAACCAGTAACCCTTTGGTTCACAGGCCCATGCTCAATCCACTGAGCCACACCAGCCAGGGTGAAACAATTTTTTTCAATTGAAAGAACAAATGGGCTATTGACCCATCACATATGATACAAAGCTACACTAGCCACGAGTTTTCAGTAAGAGAAAACTCATGGACAAATCCTAGATACTGTTATTGAGCTGTAGAACATTGGAGGAGGTGGGGTGGGAGCAGTGGTTGGAGGATGAGCTTCATTGAGGTCCACTAAATGGGTGTCCACTAAATGTGAGACACCCATTACACCTGTAAATGGCGATGGACAGACAGCTAGATGTGTGGATCTGGAGCTTGAGGAGTAGTCTGGGCTACAGAGAAACATTTAAAACCATGTGATTCCACGGAACTCTTACTAGGCCTTTAGTCTTCTTCCTGTGAAATTATGTAGTCTGCAAGTAAATTTCATAAGTTCACCCATTACATTTGTTTTCTAAGGAAACAGGCAGAGGTATGTTTGGACCAATTTCGTAGAGAATTAGATCATTTAACATCTGCACTTCTTTTATTCCTGTACTAGTATTTTCTTCACTATTTTAAAATACACCTTTAATATCATTTTCCTTTAAAGTAATTAATATACCCTAATCTCCTGTAAGGATGCACAGCCTCTGACATTCAAATATCCTCTCATTGTTGGGAAGGCTTCACTTCCCCTCGAATGCCACCCTGGCCTCTAAGATGACGAAGGCCAGACCCCAAACCAGCTTCACAACAACTCTGACCTCCACCCAACTCTGGGAGAACTTGAGAGGTTCATGAAGTCTTTGTTCCAACTCCAGGACCTCTCCTCACCTCCAATGCATTCCTATGGTCTTCATCATATGCTCTTGCATTTTAAACATTCAAATCTACTTCTCAAACTATATAAACCCACTAAGAGTTTATACTTGAATCAATTTCCACCCATAAACCCCCAAATAATGCAGTATTGCTAATACATTTTGTTTTCTACACCAAAAGTACATGATCAAAACTCAACTGCAAGGTAAACCAGTTCCATTCAAATTAACAGGACTCACTCCACTGTCAACCTTGAGTACCAAACCAGGAAAAATGGGCAAGTCAGAATGCAGTCCGGCTGTGAAGAGAAAGCACCAAGGCGCAAAGAGCAATGATGGTCCATCAGAACCAATGAGGCGGCCACCCCACAGGTCACACAAGCCCTGCCCAACGCAGCACTTCTCCACTGCCAGGCTGCCAGCTGTAGGGTTTAGCTGTACTGCCTCCACGAGGGTCACCCAGGCCGGCGGGGAACGCCATTCCTTATTCCCCAAACTGCTCTCATTAAACATGAAGTAGAAGATTGGTTTATAGTAACCCATCAAATATGTAACCTCAACCAACCGGGGCAGAGTGAAAACTCCACATGTAAACATGCAAACACACACAAACATATATGCACACTTGCGCATGCACACTCCAGACAATATGGCCTGGCATGCCACACAAAATGATATGTACACTATCAAACAATCTGAATTAAGAAACTAGGATTGTTACCACCACCATTTATTTATCTAGTGCATAACTAAGTGTAGAACACTACAGCAGTGCCCGAGATGCAGAGAAGTCCCTGCCCTTATGGGGCTTACAATCTTATTAAGGAAATACAACAGGCACATAAAAAGTTGCTCTATAAGCAAGCATATGCTAACAAATGCCACAAGAATTCAGAAGGCAGCGCAGTTTAAGAACACAGCATCGTCACAAAACCCAGTCCCAACATGGCCAGTTAACATCTCTGGGTTTATTACTTCAGCTGCAAAATGAAGTAGCGAGATTTCGAGGTTGTCTGCATTTGTTTGCATCATGATTCTGATTAAAAGCTGAGGAAGGTTTGGTGGTGTAGGTGGCACCTGAGCTGGACACCGAAAGGAGAGAGAGAAGGCATTTCAGACCAGGACAGCGGGGCTGAGGTAGGCGTAAGCATGGGGTTTGGAGGGGAGAAGACAAGCATCACAGGAAGCACGGGAGTGAAGTAAAGGGGCGGCGGTGGTGGCCCTCGGGCACTACCGACACAGTATGAACTGTATTCCTCACACTTACACCCAGTCAGTTACAGTACATGATTCCAGAGAGATGGAAATACAAAGAATGGCGGCGTTTTATCAAACATTTCACTTAATTTCCAGAAAATAACATTATACCTCTGACATCAATAAATTGTTCCAATCATCAAAATGTAAACCAATTCAAAGTTTACATTCTTAGTAAATATAACTAACTCTTAATTCAAAAGGACATTTGATATAAATTATATCATCCCAATAATTCCAACATACATTTTCTACTACATTCCATTTACTGTGAAAATGAAAATGAGTAGGACGAGGTCTCTGCTCTTGAAGAGTACACATCCTGGCAGGTGAGACAAAATCAGCTATGCCCACCTAGACGCACGGCATGATCAAGGTGCGACCCACTATGGAGTCAAAACGTGGATTCCTCCCTTCTGAAGGAGTTTCACAAAGGCTTGAGGGAGAAAGGCCAATGGCTCAAGGAGAAATGAATCTGGCAAGGAGGAAGTGCAGAGGGCACGTGGCTACAGACAGGGAGCATGACACGGTCAGGGCCTAGCACAGGTACAGTGTGGCTGGAGCAGAGTGTGAAGGCAAAAACAAGTGCTCTGGAAGCCTGAACTTCGTCCTATACAACGTGGAGATGCTGCTTGCTTTAATCCTCTGCTAAACCTGGTTTGTAAGCTCAGGAAGAGACCAGAAAGTGAGCAGGGAGGCTGTAAGCTCTTCTCAGCAAATGACACTGTTCAGGAAACCTACCCTCACCCCCTCCTTTCCCTCTTCTTCCTCCCCTTTATGATCTGCAAGTTTTCAAAATGGAGCTGGAACTTGACAGGCATAGGGAGGGGCCAACAAACAGAACTAGAAATGCATACATTTGGCTAATCAAGTTACCACAGGGTAATGGTAATTGTATTGCACAGAAGAAAATGAATTCTTTTTCAGGAGTTTTCTAAAAGTACCTAATGTACAAAGTGTTGGAAAATCTCATTCAGTGTGGGGGGGAAAAAATACAACCCTGGCAGAATAGTCCATTTCCAAAACTATTTTTGATTAAATATCAGTGTTACAAACACAATACCATAGGTCTTCAAAGCCCATCTTCCTACAATCAAGATCTGACCAAAATTGCATTGCTTGGCTTAAAAAAAATAAAAAGATACAATGTGTACTTCCAAGTCTTGGGTTCTCAGCTACTACCATGAATAAACTGTATAATGAAGAACATGCGGTGAAAGGCAGATGGAAATAAGCCATCCCTTTAGGATAGATGCTAAATTCCAATTTCTTATAATATTATAGAACCGATTCCACAAAAGTAACACCTTCCTACAATTTCACTTTATCATGAAGATACTAAATCTGTGCGTTTTATTCAACATTCATTCTTAAATTACAGTTATGCCAAAACAATCTGCTTCTAATGAAAGAAATCTTAGCATGACCCTCAGAACATGCATATACATTTAGTCAGATCTTCTACATTTGTAAATAAATTACATGCATGATACACATTAACCAATAAAGAATACCAATATGAGAATTCAGGACATTTATTTTTCTGCATGGAGATCAAACTACTATACAACACACACACGCGCGCACACACACAAACAAAACCATAAAGCAATGGTGTGTAAAGGTAGTGAGAGACTTAAAATAAGCATATTTAAAATGCTTAATAACAGGCTTTTTTTCTTGTTAGGCAATAAAATATTTTCAGTCCTTGACACCTTCTCACACTCACCTAGCACCACAGATGCAAGGACCTCGAGTAAACATGTACAATCTCATGCTTAAAACCTAAAGCATGCATTCAATAGAATTTATACATAATGATCTACTCTACTAAGTATGCAATACATACTTCTAATATTTTATACATTAAATTACCCTGCAGCATTAAATTTTAACATTTATGCAAAACAACTCTGAAACAAGTTTTCCAGGATCACCTTCAGACTTTTTTACACAGGCATTGGGTTGGTTCAGTGGGAAAGCGGCAGCAGCCTCGGGTTCATACTGAATGAAAATGGTCTATGTGCATGTCAATCCATGTAAAAAATACATATATACATAGATGGCACAAAAATTTGTGCGGTTGGAATCGCCAGTGCAAATGCATGCATTTGAGGTACCCATTTTTTTCTATGGTCAGGTATAATTATGCATAGTCATGTTCCTCAAGTGCTATATATTTCAGACCTGATTGAAAACTGTAAGAAGAGTAAATATGAGATATTTATACAGTTAATTTCAAAGTGCTATGCTTTTAATGGACGTTTAACATTATCCATACACATATTTAGTTTAAAACATTTACCAACCAATAAATTTTCTCATTGTAAAGAGGCTGACTGGTAATTATACCTGGCCAAATGATTTAAATAGCATACTTGAAATTCTAGCAAGAACTGTAGTGAAACAGTAGAATACTTCATTATTGCTTCATTGGACTGAGAAACCTAAAAGGCATAGAAAAACAACGCTCGATGAAAAGTGAATACCCAGAACAGCGGTGCATGCCCCATATGGCCTCTGTCCAATAAAAACTAAGCACTGTCCACATTATCAATGCTGTTGGCACCCACGTGGATACCAGGCTCCCCACACAAAGATGCGGGAACAAAGCGGCTAGCAGTGGGGCACAAACAGCTCTTAAGCTCTGGCAACTCTTGCTTCAGGCGTTCCAACTGCTCCACTTGGAATATATTTGGCTGTTCAGGCATCCAATCATATATCCTATGATGAAACAAACACAAAACACGTAAAATAGGGTAATTTTATGGCTTCCTCAGACCAGTCTGACTTAACCTCTTAGAAAAATTTGTTTACTGAATGCCTAGAACACCCATCTTTTTTTAAAGATGTAAGCATTGGTTCTATATGAAAATATTTCTCTTCTCCCCAGTCTCGTTCCCTGATGCAAAAGAGCTGATTAGAAAGCAACTAAAACAGAAAATGAAACCTGCAGCTTACTCATGATTTTTCCAGTATCTTCTCTCCAAGGCAATCAATTAGCAATGTCCTATTTTACAAACAGGAAGCTATTTAAGATGCAGAGTTGGAATTAATACCCAGTTCTGACTTCAAAGCACAAAGGTCAAAATGAGAGCTTCTCACCTGTGTGAGAACTATGCTAAAGCTGTGTGGTGGTGGCAGATGTGCCAGAGTCAAAAAGCCCCAGGTGACGATGGCAGCACTGTCACTGCACACCAGCAGAGAGATGGCCTTTTATGCCTAAATGTGAAAGCCAGGCAACTTATATGACACAGTATAAGACACGCTGTATGATGTCACAGGGGGAAACATTTCATAAACAAGATTAAAATATGTGCTGACTCTATTAAATATCAGACTATTATAAAACAAAGATGCCTGTTAATTAAAGATATATATAAGAATGAAAAGTGACCTTTGGGTCATGGTATCAGATTGAACAGAAACATCTAACGTCACTTTCTCCCATATCCTGTGAAAAATAAAGCAAAGGGATATAAATACACACACACATCTGCCCTGACTGATGTGGCTCAGTGGGTTGGGTGTCGTCCTACCACCCAAGAGGTCACCAGGGTCACCGACTGATTCCTGGTCAGGGCACTGCCTGGGCTGCAGGCCAGGTCCTCAGTAGGGGTGTGCGAGAGAAAAGCAATTGTTCTCTCACACACCAGTATTTCTCTCCCTTTCTTCCTCTGTCCCTTCCCCTCCTCTAAAAAGGTGGTAAATAAAATCTTTAATAGAAAAACCCCCACGGGTATGGGAAAAACCAGACAACAAGATGTTAAAGGAAACATGAAGGAAAACATAGAAGGTAGGAGCAAAAGAGAAGAAAATTCCCAAAGAACAAACAAAAAGTCCTTCATGCTTTCAGAGAAATAGTGTCAAATGAAAACATGACATTACAGACACAGAAAAAAAGAGAATTGGGGGGTGGGGAAGACAGTTCTTGGAAATTAAAAACTCAATAGCAGATGTGAAAACCTCAACAGAATGGGCAGAAGGTTGAAGAAATCTTTCAAAATGGAGCAAAAAGACAAAGATAGACAATTTTTTAAAAAGACAGAAGTCTGGGCCACGAGTGTATAATATGCAAACAAAATGATTTATAAGGGAAAAAATAAAACTAGAAAAATGAAAGGGACAAAAATTGAATAAATAATTCACGTAATTTTTCACATTTTCAAGGACATATATCAATAGGCTAAAAGGCTACCAAACTCAGAGCACAATGGGTGAAAACAGACCCGTAAGACTCATCTCTGGAATTTTAGAAAACTGGTGACAAAAAGAAGACTCTTACAAGCTTCTCTACAGGAAACAGAAAAACATCTGTGAAGGAACAGGAATCAACATGGTTTATGCTCCTCAACAGCAACACTGGAATTATGAAGGTAATGGAGAAATACTTTGAAAATTCTACAGGAAATGATTCTAATGTGGAATTTTATGCCTGGCTACAATGCTTGTAGATATATTTGTCTATGTGTGTACTGGGTTGCAATGTAAATTTATTTCTAATTGGGTTGGGGTCAGAAAGGTTTGAAAGTCACTGCCCAAGAGAAAGTTTACATGTATATTCTAGGAGACTTGGTCAACAATGTCTACAGCAAATATAATGGCAAAAACTTCACAACCACCAAAATGTTCTCCAGTAGTAGGATAAATTATGGTAGACACATACAACCATGAATATTATACAGCCACGAAGATGAGTAGATTATAGCTACATGCAATAAAAGTACAAATAAAGATTAAAGCCATGCAAAACTAAATGGTATATATATTAAGTGACAGAAATAGAAGAAATTTTAAAGAGAGTAATAATTTGACAAGCAATTACATCTGAGGGAGGAGATAAGGGAATAGAGTTAGAAAGAGGAACACAGGGGACTTCAAAATGCAGTGATGTTCTTTAAAGGTGGGTGTCTATACAGTATTTTTAAAAACTATTTGAGTAGGCACATTAATTCTTTACTTTAAAAAGAGGGTACACTGGCCAATTTACTCTATGAAGCAAGTATTATTTCCACACCAATATCAAACAATTTGGAGAAAAGTAAATTAAAGGCCATCTTAGTGATTATCATAAATGCAAAAACTCCAACTATCAGCAAATCAAACGTACCGGTTTATATAATATATCACAAAACCACGATGAAATGGAAATCTACTGTGTTAAATCCTTTGTAAAAGAAGAGAACAAATTAGTTTCTGATAAACTAAAATACCCATCCTCATCACAATTCTCCCTGGTGTACCAGAAGGAATAGCTAAAATTAGGGCACAAAACCTCAGCTAGAGACAACGAAAGGGATATGTGTAGGGAATGCTTTTTTATTCTTAAGCTTTAAGTCTTATAGAAATATTTAAATTTTTAAACTGTATACGTAATTTTAAAGCCATATGTGTGGCTTTATATAAAGCCACACATATGCACATATATAGTTATATATACATATATACACAAGTTATTTGATTAAAACTAAAAAATCATTTTCAAGGATAAGAACCAACTCTAACACAATCCACCTCACCTGTCATCAGACCCTAGCAGGAGTCCAGAGGTGGGTGTCTCCTCAAAATCTTCCACACCTTCAACACAGACACACCCAATCCATGCTCTAGCCTCTGCCTAAAACGCAAATCCTGTCAAAGCACACTTCACCACACCCCAAAATCCACCTAATGCTTCTTTAAAATTACTCATATTGACCCCAGGTCAGGAAGAGCTCATTTTCTTTAAGGCCCTTTATATCACAGAGCACCCTCCTGTCCTCCATTACACGTCAGTCAGTGTTTGGCTCCAACCAAGTTAGGCCCTTGAGATGGAGAGGCTGCCTAGACTGTGTGTACCCTACCAAGTCATTCCATGTTACAACCTCACATTTTCTTGCCTGAAAATATCTGCAATCATTTCTTCCTCTTCCTCAACAAAACAAAGAAATATTCTTCAAAATTTTGCTAAAGCAAAGACTTCCTTAAAATTGATTTAAAATTTGAATTTTCCTTTCAATAGTTGGAAATGTCTATTAAAAAGAGCTATGAAACACATTGCTCAAAGCAAAATTAATAGTTAAGAAGAAAGGCAGGTACTATCTGGGCTGCAATTTTAAAACCAGACTCATTCAAACAAAATAGTAGAAAAAAAAGTTTTATTAAGAAAGTGACATAACTTTATAGGAGAAGTAGTAATACGAACTAAATCCAAGGAAAGTATTTTTAAAGGAGGCCTGGTAAGATTCCATCAGTTACCCTTTGCATGGTGCTGCTCAAGTACTAGCAAGCAGAGTAAATGACATGCTTCCTACCCCATGTTCTTTATACTAAACAGCCCTTCTCAGTTCTCAGATTAGTGACTTTTAAACTTACATCATGAACACCCAGGGGGCTTATTAAAAAGGAAAGACTTGTTCAATAACTATTTTAACTCCTACTCTGTATCGCACATTGTTTTAACCTTTGGACATACAACAATGAACAAAACAGGAAAAGGGTCTGCCCTTATGGAGCTGATGATTATATGGGGGTGGGGGAGCCAGGGAGAAAAAAAAGTAAAATATTGTATGTGAGATGGTAGTCAATGCTATGGAGAAAAGTTAGAAGTGCACTGTGAGTGGAGGTTGCTCTCTGAATTAGGATATTCAACAAAAGCTTTTTACTGAGATGTTGACATGGGGGGAGGGGTGGTAAGGATCCCAGATGTTACTCTAGGTGACGGAAAATGGTGGGAGAGTTTTAAGCAGTAACATGATCTGACTCAGGCTTTAACAAGCTCCCTCTGGTCACAGCACTGAGAACAGGGCAAGGGAGGGATGGGTGGAGGCAGTGGTCAGTGGGCAGGCTCCTTTAATTACTCACATGAGAAATGAGGTAGCTTAAGGGAGAGTGACAAGTGTAAACGTGGTGAGTAGATAAACTCAGGATATATTTAAAGACAGAATCAACTAGATTTTGTTGGACTGGATTTGGGATATGAAATAAAGAACAGAGTCATGCAGGACTCCAAGGATTTGGCCAGAGAACCTGGAAAGGCAGAGTTGTCATTTACACTGAAATCAGGAAGTCTTCAGGAAGAACATGTATTGATAGCTGGATATAAATCAGGGGGAAGGTCTGAGTAAGAGATACAAAAATTTAGGAATACATAAAGGTATGAAAAACCACAGCATCGGATAAGATCAGCAAAAAACTTGGTGTAGACAGAGAAATTGCCTGGGGCAGCCAGCCATTCCCATGCCCAAGGTGACTTAGGGCCCAGTCACCTGAACAAACTTCCCGAGTGACTGTGATATGTTCCAAAGTTTGAAAAATTCCACTGACAAATGCTAAGAAAACGACAGGTTGAACTACAGCATTTTTACTAAGTTTGACATTATTTATAATTTTATAAGATGAAAGAAAGCTACTTTTTCCTTAACAGTTCATGAGAATTTTTCATGAAAAACAAGTACCTATCATAAATTAGACCATTAACTCCCAACTCCTTTAATTTCCTCCTGTTTTCGGGATCGTTGGTATCATCACCCCAGCAGAATATGACTAGTCCCTTTGCTTTTGCCTCTTGAATGTAGGATGGGTTTCTGAGCAGGTCTTCAGTATGTGCATTTATCCCCTAATGGAAGAAAAACAAATTACTGATGAAGAAGTAACTTTGTAACTGCAAATGCTAAACGGTCATACTCTAGATCAGTGCTCTCCACAGTAGAGTGGGCAGGGAAAGAAAATGTTACAATTTTTTTCTTATTCAACTTATTTTATCAAGTCAGTTTACATTCTAGCCATTTTAGATGATTCATAAAATCCGCTCAACTATAAAACTGCAAAATTACTTAATCTAGGTCTGCATTTTACTTAATCTAGTATGTATTTTTGTTCCTGTTAGTGTTTTTGATTCTGAGATCCAATACCCTCATTTTTAAGTAGATCTGTTATATACATAGGTCACTACTAACCAATCAGATGTGTAGTGTAACTTAAAACCTTATTTACTATTGCTCTAAAACACATTTTTCAAAAAATTAAAATTAAGAAATTCAAACATAACTTACCAGTAGATTTTCAAACTGTGCAAAGCTCATTGCAATAGCAGTTGTTCGAGATCTGAGATCCATGAGTTCAGGGTAAATATCAGACTTTCCTTGAGTCAAAAATAATATGGGGTATCTGTTCTGCTTGTGTCGAACCCTAAAGAGAGACAATTTAAAAACTACTTTTCATCGGAGACTATAATTATAATATATTGTGTTGTTACTTCAGGAAATACTAAATATATAAAGAAAACAAACCCACCAAAGCATAATCCCATTACTGAGATATAACCACCATTTACATGTATATATATTGCCTTTCAGCCAAATAATTTAAACTACACAAGAGCTAAAATATTCTCAGAAATGAGCAACAAGAAAGCCCTTAAGGGCCACAATTGAAGGAAGATGTCACATGCAACACAGGGCGTGAGGCATTAGGACCCAGTGGGTGTGGAGTTCCCAGGAGTGGAGGGCATCCCAGCGGGCAGTCCTCAAGGGAAGTGAGAGTATACACAACTTGACTTAGAGGACAGATAAGGGTGAGGTCTGGGCACTTCCTCACCTCCAACCATAACCTTTGTACCCTAAGTCCTAGCTACAGTATAGAAGGAAAAAATGATTATTACTCACATTGTGCAAATATCTGCATCAAATGAAGAAAACACTATTCTCCTCTTCCCAGAATTTTCTAATACAGTTTTTAAAATTATATCCAAAAACAGATTCATGTCAAAATATGCTGATAAGTTACCATCCCACATTCCATCCTATGCAGGAAAAAAATAAACAAAAGCTATTAAAATACCCTAATCACAGTGCTAGAAAAACTCTTGAGAACATCTAGTCCAACTCTTATTTTATAGATGAGAAAAAGCAAAGTCCTGAAAAGATGAAGTGACTTGCCAATGACCACGTGGCTACTTAGCGACAGTGCAGCTACTGTAATTCGATTATAGGGACACTCATATGCAAAGGAGTTATACCATCAATAGACTTTTGTTTTAATAAGTTAACAAAATAAAAACTAAAACCCTGGAAATCTGCCACCTACTAAGACTTAAAGACTTTAGGACAAAAAGACTCCACTTCATTTGCTAACTCATTACCAAAAAAGCCCCTGGTAATTCTGAATTACTAGCACATTCTTTGGGTCTTACCCTGAAATATAGCCGAGATGCCAAGAGTGCTGTTGATATTCAAATACTAAATATTTTAATTAGAATATTAAAATAAAATGAATTTATTCAGTAAAAAAAATCTAAAAGCTCAGAAAACAAAAAATTACCTTATCCTAAATGAAGGCATGACTGGAGAGCAGTTATAATTATTCTGAGCACAACAAATTCCAGGCTACTGTTCTGCTTGCCCAATCATACCTGAATTAACTGCCTCTAATGCCCTCCATCCCAACTAGTCCTCTTACCATGCATCCCACCTTTTTACACATCTCCCTACCTGATACATCCAACAGTTGTTCTCCTCAACTAGAATATAAGTTCCAGGAAAGCAAGACTTTATTCTGTTTTGTCCAATGCCCAGAAAATGTCTGGCCCATAGTAGCTTTTCAATATAACTACTGAACAAAAGAACGACTGAATCTGGGAGTGATTTAAAACACGTTTGCAGAAATTTCTTTTCCTGGTTAATTATTGCTAGCTACTTAACAAAAAACTGCTTAGGAGATTACTTCAAGTATGTTTTTAGATAGCAGGATAGAACAAACACTAACCAGAGCTGTAGAGCTCTGACTGTCCAGGGCGCTCTCATTGCTCACCCTGTAAGTGTGCCTAGAAACCACCCCTAAAATGTGCACACGAGACACCTGTAAATGGAAATTTCTACTTAATGCATTCATCACTACTTTTAAGTACTCACATCTTAGTGTAAAACATGCTTTATTAAAAAGGTCTAAAAGCACTGTGCTTACTGGAAGAAGCCACAATAAGTTTTCAATTTCACTTACTCCATTAAAACAAAGTGACAGGAATAAATGCATTAAAGAAATGGGTGGGGGCGACAAGGGAAGAAGAACATGTTACACAGAGAATTTACTCACCCTTTGTTGGCAGATCCACTTTATTTCTATGTTAAACCCCACATCTTCTGGCAAAGACTCTAAAACCTAGAGTTTTGTTTGTTTTATTTTTGGTGAGATAATGGTAAAATAAGAGGGGGGAAAGGAAAACAGTATTAATACAAAAAGCAATCTGTAAGAACACATATCACTAGTAAGGGTAAAATGTTTTGTGCCGTCAGCATAAACCAGTATCTTTTCTCATACTCAAACTGACACCCCGTTGATTAAGAGTCAAATGGAATTAAACAGCAAAAGCAATAGTCTCGAGCAGTATCTGTGATAAGTGGTCACTGCTACCACAAAGATGGACCCCTAACCTAAAATTCTTTTCACCATTACTATTGGATATTGAAAGTGAGCTGTAATAATTTAGGTGACCTCAAGGATTTAAGAAGACATTTGTCACATTTTCTGAATTTCATTCAAGTATGTCCATCTACTATATTGACATATGGTTGAAAACCCATAGTTCTGTTAGGTAGGACAGGTAGTAAACCAAGGCAGGGAGGGGGAGGGAGACGTGTCTCACCCACTAACTCAGCAGTCTTGAGCCTGGTCCAACAATACTGCCAGGTGTTCTGAACATCACAAGCAATGCCATGCTAACACAGGACGAGGAGAGAGCCCTTGAAATTCTGTATGTATCTCCACTATCTGGGGAACAAGCCTTTGAAACTGTGTATTCATTCAAAGGCCTAGAAGGGGAAGTGGAGGGGGTCCACAGTGCCCAAAGCAGCAGCCCATAAAATAGCTTTAGTTAATTGCCTACGCGTGGTCACTGTTTTATGAGGGAGTCCCTAACGCTTACAGAAAGAGCCCATAAATAACTTTGGGTAACTGCCTCAACTTTAATTAACTGCCCCCTGTCATGTACCTGTTTTACAACAAGATGAACAAATGCAGTCTGGAGCAAGATAAGAATTGGGGCTAGCAGACCCCCTCCCCCACCACATACCTTCTTTTGGGTAGTCACATGCCCCCTGTGAAAGCTGGCACCACTTTTACCCACCAATCAATATGTGACTCCCACACCCCCATCCCACCAACTATGTAATAAGTCCTCAGAACAAAAGACCTGATGCTCTTGCCACCCTTGCCTTGCTTTGCCCTGAACCTACGTCTTTCTCACCTCTACCTCGGGAAGGCCCTTTCTCTTCCACGAGAATGTGTCCCTCATAAACTCTGCTTGCCCACTAATAGACTTGCTGGCCTATAATTCTTTATCACATGAACAAGAAGAACTGAGTTTCTCCTGTAACAGTTCCTAGCTTGTTTTGAAAGTGATGACGCATAACAATATTATGCTGGTAACTCCCAGAAAAGATGTTACCTCCAAATGAAAGATTATGCCAAGGCTCATAAATAAGGCTATGACTATATAAATGAACAAATAATAAGGTGTCAACTTATTTATTAAACTAAGTTATCTAAACATTTTGCAATAAAACCCTTTTGGCAGGGTAACTAGGTAATCAAATAGAAAATATGAAGCCTGGCTGCTAACCTACAAAGAGCATAAGAGCAAATATGCATAAGCATGTTCAGGGCAAAATGGATTTCAAGCAGCTTGTTTTTAACTTCAATTTATTTCAGAAGTTTAGAAATCATTTAACATATATAGTATATATGATATCTGATTTAGGAACACCAAATAAACACACTAACAGAACAATGCAATAGTAAGAACATTCCGTGGGACTCTGGGGACCTGTGTCTGTACTAAAGAGCTGCATGGAAAGTACGGACCTAAAAGGGTTTGTACTCAGTTTCGTGTGGGGCTTTTGTATCTTCTTCTTTGATCTCTTTAACCATATTTATTTACCATACCTGTCACATTTTTACTGGGCTAACGCAAAATTAGAAAAATACGGACAATAGTATATATTAGCACTGAGACTGCTAAACATCAAATTTGTAGAAAGATATCCCTTTATACTGTGATTGTGTTTGGCCTTTTTTTAGTTTTAAAGTTTCTCTGTGATTCAATTGCAGAGATGGCAAAGTGAGTGAATAAGTAAGTATGAGTGTGTGTGTGTTTAACTTACGTGGTTAAAAAATGTTGTCAAATCTTTCACAAACAATTTTTTTAAAAAACTGTTTTCCCATTCTTTAAAATCACA